>NC_073691.1:159530778-159872028 GCF_029784155.1 Uranotaenia lowii | reverse complement strand
CAAACAAACAAACAAACAAACAAACAAACAAACAAACAAACAAACAAACAAACAAACAAACAAACAAACAAACAAACAAACAAACAAACAAACAAACAAACAAACAAACAAACAAACAAACAAACAAACAAACAAACAAACAAACAAACAAACAAACAAACAAACAAACAAACAAACAAACAAACAAACAAACAAACAAACAAACAAACAAACAAACAAACAAACAAACAAACAAACAAACAAACAAACAAACAAACAAACAAACAAACAAACAAACAAACAAACAAACCCACAGAAATTGCTTTTTATATATATAGATTCAACTATACACTTTTGTTTGACCTTTAAAATCTAACTATAAGTATGATTGATTCAACTGTAATGCTTGGTAATAATTTGTCCAACTCTCATTATAATAAGCTCAACTACAATTGTATGATTGATTCTAGGCATTTAACTATAAATATGGTAAATTCCACTATATTTTGATGATTGATTGTGTGATACTTGAATAAATTCATCCACACCCTAACAATACATGTACAAAAGTGTAGTAGTATTGTGCCTTCAGCAGCAAGCAGCTGATGTTTACCAACGGCATAAACAGAATTCTGTTTCTGTGGCAACGATGTTGAGAAATAATTTTTCAAGCGCCATTTTAGTTTGGTGTTTGTGACGTGACGAAAAAAACAATCTTGTTTTGAGAGAAAAGAATTTGCCTGTCCGATCTAAAAGTCGAATCTGGATATTTCCCCCGATATTATTAGCTATTAGCTGCGTTGCTTCGGTTTTCAAACTATGGTAGGTACAAATTTAAAGATTAACGTAAAATATTTTATTTGAAGAATTGTCTTTAGATAACCTTTTCCTTCTCAGAAAGGTTTTGGATCTTGAGATACAACAACTCATAACTGTCCCATTTATATGTACCTATATGTCAAAATAAGGAACTAGCCAAATTAGGTACACAGACTCATTTTTAAAAACTTGTAATTTTTTTTGTAAAGTCATTGCATTAAATGATTATTTTACATTGTACATGATCAAAAGACGTACATATTTGGAACTTTAGCACCGAAAAATTAAATGTCTATGAAATTAGAATTAAGCCCAGTGATATGAAATCAAAATAATTATGACAAAGTATAGACTTTAGGCAAACTTCTCTTCTTAAAAAAGTTTTCTTTAGCCTTGCAAATCACAGCATGAGAATTTTACCGAAAATTGAACCCTCAACAAGCAACCACTTAAATCAATCGTTAACCTGTGAATAATTTATGAGCTGTATTAACTGAACATTCTCATCAGCTATGGGCAACCCTTAAATGGAAAATAACACTTTCGCAAAACCTGCTAATTAGAATTTCTTGCTTCAGATGGCAAACATTTATAATTTCCTTTTATTATTCATGTTATTTTAGATGAGACTCGACTGTTCGGAGCATAGGGTAACACAATCTCTTAGAAATTTTGATCCCGTTCCGTTTCGGAACCAAAAAATAATTACCATAGTCGCAATCCGAAATCACTACCAGGAAAATGGGCGAATGCCACATGCAGCGCCCGTTTTGCGTTCCATAAAAAGCAGTAGATAATAATGCTAGAAAACTTTTCTTTTTCCGTCTTTTTCCCCTCCACAGGTCATTCTGGTGCTGAAGAGCGTGGGTGTGTTTGTGGCAGACACGTACTTCAAGATTTCGCTACAGATATTTTCCCACGTACTGGCGTACACCAGCTCCTGCATCAACCCGCTGCTGTACGCGTTTCTTTCCGACAACTTTCGGAAAGCTTTTCGGAAGGTAAGTGTTTCGGTGCTGTTTAATGTTTTGGTAAATTTTGTGCGAACTTTTCCCCATTACCCTTTGAAAGGGTACCGATAGATAAAACCGAAAATACCTTCTGAATGATAATAAACTCAAACTAAAATAAGAAGCTCAAAATTTCTTCACAGAGCTGCGAGTTTAAGAGTTCAACTGGAGTTGTATACAATTTTGTGATAAAAGTTTTGGAAAGCGACTTGGTTTCAAGTCAGGACGGAAATCATTGGATGACGAAGCTCCCCAATATCACAAAGCATCGTATCGTAAAAGCTCAAATGCAAACACTTCTAAATCCCAATAAAATGCCATTTTGCAGCTTATTAAAACCACAGGAGGTGTTACCCGGGAAGCTACTGATAATAAAGTCCACAAAGCTTCAGAGCCCGAAATCCATCCACTTGTGTCTGAATCATTTGGCCGGTTTGCTCCAGGTGTGAAAATCAAAATTCCTGGAAGGAATCCTATCACACCGGAACATTCAGTATCTAAGCGGAAGAAAAAAAATACAAAACGTTATACACCTTGTATCCGTCATATCAACACCGGAAAAACGGCATACGGTATGGGCTATTTGGAAGATCAGGAGCTCCTGGACTGGTGACTTCTCCATGATAAGTCAGGAAACCCTGAAACGAGCTCTCTCCGCATTTGACGTGACCGGAATTTATTTGCACAGCTCACGTGGAATGACTGTTAAAAACTGGAGTCACATTCGTGGCCTGGAACCAGAAGCTGAAAGCAGTGCCTTTTTTTTGCTCGAGTTGACACATTGACGAAAGTTACTCTCATTTCTAAGAACAGTGGATTTTTAACAATGAATTGCGGTGTTTCCCAAACGAGGAAGGCGTTGAATTTATACGTTCATGGAAATAAAGCTGAAAAATTAGTGATAACCTTTTGGAAGATAGAAGCACGCATGGCCGTAGGAACGGGGGGGGTTTTGGGGGTTAAACACCCCCCATGAGGATCCAAAAAAGCAATCGACGTATTTTACTCTACACTCAAAATTTTAAATTCAGAACCTAATTATGATAATAGAGTAAGGTTAATCAAGAGTAACATTCTAGACTAAAAACTAATGCCCAAACTTCCAAAACCCATCCAAAATTCAAAATTCTGCTACACTTTTTAAAAATTTCCTCACTTGTTCATAGAAATTCAGGTGTGAATTTTAAATTTAACCCATTTCGGGGATTCTGATTCTATAATTCCCATAACCAAAATTGTATTCCTATTTTCGTATTTTGGATTCTGTATCTATTTCAGGATTAATGATTTTCAGTTCGAATAATCATGAGAGATACAAATGAAGAGCTGCTTTGAAGTTCTGGTTCAAATTTGATTTTACATTTAATATTAAATTTGAATCATATTTTTCGAATTCATATAAATTTTCGTTATTTTGATAACAATTTTCCGAATATAAAAAAAATAATTTATATTCAAATTTGAAATTAATTCTATAACACAACATTAAAACATTCAAAGCTTCGAAAGGCAATCCAAAATTGAAAACTCAGATTTAGATAATTTTAAATTTATATTTTAATTCAGATTCACAATACAGATTAAAATTAAATAATTTGAATTTGAATTAAGATTAAAATTAAATAATTTGAATTTGAATTAAGATTAAACCTGAACTACAGAATTTTAAAAAAGATTCATGAATGAAGGCTTCAAAACTTTACTTAAATTCTTATCTGGAATTAGATTCGGAGATCGTATTTTTTGTACATTTAAGAAATCGTATGGAAATTTGGATACCGATTCAAAGCGCAACTTTTGAATTGAGGTTTATATTTCAGATTCAGAATGCAGATCCAAATCTCAGAAAAAGAATAAGCTTAAAAATAAAATATACAATCAACATTAATTGTTGAGATTTCATATAATATCAGATAATATCATGATTCCTTTACAATTAAATTTTAAGATTCCAAATTTTTATTCAAAATTAGATTGTAAACACAACTTAGTTGAAAATCACAAATAAATAGCATAATTTGAGTTTTTCGTTTTATACGAAAAATCCGAATTATATTCAAAAAACCTCATCTACATGATTTCAATAATGGAATCGATTCTTTATAAAAAATATTTGCTGATCTGTACTGTCAAACATATTTAAAATTTGGCATTATATATTTCAGAAATTCCGCTAATTTATACATTTGAGTGACGAGAAATGTTGTATTAAATTTTGTAGAATGAGGTTTCATTATATGACTCATAACTTTTGAATTATGCCGCAATGGTCCGCAATAATGAAGTTTTTTTTAAAGCCAAATTTTAAACTAAAATCATTTGTTTGGTGCAAGTTTGCATCAATCAAATCAGTCAATCAATCTTCCTTTTTTTAATTTGAGTTATTTTCGTCAAAGGTTGGAATCTTTGAATTTGCAAAATAGTTTTGAAGATTGGGCTTGCGTTTAATTCGATTATAGAATAGGCTTTTATAATAAATGAAAGGCTCTCCTTAAAAAAGCTTATTTTATGCTCAAATCAAGTTTGATCTACCAGACTCTCAAAAAAATTCAATGATTTTAACCATCGATGAATGCGAATTTTGCTCACCTTTAAAGTTGTTCTAAATTTACGATTTAATACGAAAACTTTTTATGTAAAAGTACTTAAAAATGAATATTCATATAGCTAACAACATAATTTTCTAATGTTTTTTGTATTCATTCGTGTATTGTTGAGCAAAAAATCATAGGTAAAAATCAGTCACCAAAACCCCCCCCATGAGTCGGTTCTTCCTACGGCCCTGGAAGCACGATATACATATATACATATCTCGCGTGGGCTTTTATTACGTCGCACTGTGGTTCAATTCCCAAAAACCCTGGCAAAAAGTATGTTTTCAACACTTTTGCTTCTGAAACATAAATTGTTCAATAATCATATTTTCACTGTAAATAACGAATTAAATATGTAGATTTAATTTATCGGCCTAGCGGTGAAAAGTGATGTCCTTTTTAGTAGGGACATCTAAAGATTATGAAATTTTTTATATAAGTGGAAAGAAGGTTCATTTCATCTTACCTTCTATCCAACTATATAAAAAATTTCATAATCTTTAGATGTCCCTACTAAAAAGCACATCAATTTTTATCGCTAGGCCGATAAATTAAATCTACAAATATAAATTACGGTGAGTAATCCTTCAACGGTGTGCCAAAATACGTTATTTAATAAAAAATGACACCAAAACGGCACTCGGCATTCGAAAGATATAGTATTCAGGCATCCATCCTGCAAATTTGGAAATGTTTCATCGGGCTTTTTTGAAATTAGAGCGATTTTAAATTTTAAGTCAATTTTCATTAGATTTACAATGGGGTTTTTCGACCTTATGTTCTAAGACCATGGATTTTTCTGACTACATATTACTTATGACAATCACCCAGTTTCATGCCCGACAGCTTTGTCGAAGACTGGAAAAAGATTTGAGTGGATCCTGAAAAGTTATTGGCAATTTTCTAAAACTTTATTAGGCTGATTGAAATTTTTCCATGTTTCTTAAGTTTTTTTTTTTAAATTCAGCTTCACTAAAAAGCGAATATCTTTCCAGGCGTAGTTTGAATCGTTTTTGGGTCTTCAACCTTTATTTTCGTGCTTAAAATGTGCTTAGTCGAACAAGGTAAATAGCGAAATATTGGCTTCAAAATAGTAATTTTTGATTACCTTCTTGGATTCAACAATAAAAATAAACGATATTTTTTTATTCAAAATTAAACATCAACACAGATGACCACTGTTATAGTCCACTACAGCATTTAAGAGATGATCATAGTACTACTTATATGATATTGGTTGCGTTTTAGGAAGTTGAGGATATGTTGCATAAGACTGAAAGCAGTTTAAAAAAAAACACCTGGCACCCCTGTGGAGTAACGGGGCAGTTCGTTTACTCCACTTAGCAATCAGCACCATCTAGTGGCTATATGCTGAGTAATATTTGAACGACATACTAACGTATTTGAATTCAAATTCTTACACACGTTTTCGGCTCATTTTTGCTCTGTTGCCCTCTGTTGCCGATTACTTTTCAGGATCGTTTTGGGGGTCATTTTTTTTTTTAAATAACGAATTTTGGCACACCGTTTCATAAAATAACGAATTATTTCCATATTAAAAATTTTTTTTTTTCATTTTACCGAAAGAAATTGGAAAAATTGAAATAGCTCAGTAAGTGATGATGCCCAGTGCTAACATTTTCTAACAGCTTGCTGCAAAATGTGTCATATCCTGGAGTGGATCATTGGAGTTAAAACCGACTCAAATTTAACACAAATAAAGTTAAATCAAATTAGTTACAATAATTCCAGAAGTGGTGTTTACAGTTTTTGAATTTTTTTTAACTGTTTCCTTTTTAACCAGTCAATTTCAATATTTTATGTAAGATAAGACTGTTTTTTTTTTAATTCGCATCAATATTTAGCGAAAATTTGAAGTAAAGTTATGAAAAAGTTTTTTTTAACCCTTCAAAGTTGTTCGAGTCAATATGACCCGAAGCGCACATTTCAAACCTCTTTATCATCATTCCAATATACTGAAGAACTGGGAATTTTGACTGACCAAGTATGTTCTATGAAAATAATGATCTAATCAACAACAAAAAATTAAAATTTGAGTTTTGAAAATCAGTTCATTGGTAAATGAAATACAGCTAAGCAAAGCCAAAACTGGATGTCGTTTTTTTAAAGTAAGATTTTTTTTACTGGAAGATCTGAGATAGCGGTCAAAACTTTCATTGGACCTCAACCTATCTATACATTGTCGGATAGATGGATTCTTGACGAATTCAAACATTAATGAAACACTTAAATATAAAGAAGCTGCCAGAAGTTATGGGTATTTTAAAAATAAAATTGATTTTCGGACTTTTAACTTTCTGAACCAGTTTCTGATAACCTGGTAATACTTTTCGACTTTATTTTGAAATGTTGAGTAATAAAAATAATTTAACTACACAATGAATATAATATCATCAAAATCGGTTAACATTTACAGCCAGGAGACCGAAATCAAACTACAACTCAAATTTCCCCGAAACGGATATTTTGCGAACGGCTTTGGAAGGTTAAACATCATTTTTTCTATAAATGGTTGTTTTTATCACCAACCATTTAATGTTAATTTGAAATGAAAAAAAATCATTTTAAAGAGATTTTTCTCATATTCTACTAATTTTTTTTATTTAATTTATAACTAATAATGTTTTTATTCATTTTTAATGTTTCAATTAATTTTTATGTAATTGAACCAGTTAATAGGTTTTATGATTAGATCAAAATCAATAAAGCATTTGAAAAACCGCGATTTAACCGTGTTGTGGGAGTTATTTCTTATATTACCTGAAAATTAATAGATTAGGGGAGAATGGGGATACTTGACCCTCTTTTCTTATTTTAATTTAAATTTTCTTTTTTGCATTTTCTGATCGAGTGTAATTAGATGTTTATATGCTCCCAAGGTTAGAACGATACACGAACTCGTAGATGAACTCTGGGCATTTTCGTGAGCCTTTGATTTCGATATTTTTTAAGTTACAGGAGACTTGATCCTTTACTAAAGAAGACTAGATTTTTTTTCAGGGTGCCCTGACGCTAGGCAAAAATCTAATAAAATCCAAAGATAAAAGGCCTGTTGAGTATATTTTGCCAAATTGGATCTCATTTCACAGTTTGTAATTATCAAACAAAGAGAAACCTAAAAGTTTGTCCACTACCTTAGTATAGCTGATAATTTTAAATAAATACAGTACTTTTATTTACGGCAAATCAGTCCAATTAATTTTTATAAACGACGTTTATTTTATTCCGACGTTTCGGTGTCTATCAACAGCTTCATCAGGGATCCTAAAAGGTTTTTTGATAATTAAACTAAAGTGTACTGTTTGTGTTGATTGTCCTATTTTCTAAGCCTACTTACAAAGTTGTCGTTAATTACTTGTTTTTTGTAAAAACGTACTGTCCGTCTTATTTGGCGTAGAATCACTGTAACGGTAGTTGGTAATGTTATAAAAGATCACTTGAAACTGTACTATTTCTTACATTTGAAATTCAAAATTTAAATTTATCTCCAAACTTTCTATGAAAAGCACTGTTGTGTACTTTCAGGCGGTACTACTGTTTTGCAATGTTTCTTCTTGCATTTTTTTCAACAACCAACACAAGTACAAGAAAACAAATCTAAAAGATGTCAAAAATATCGAAAGTCAGAACGAACCAAAAACAAAGCAAGAAGAAACATTGCAAAACAGTAGTACCGCCTGAAAGTACACAACAGTGCTTTTCATAGAAAGTTTGAATTTCAAATGTAAGAAATAGTACAGTTTCAAGTGATCTTTTATAACATTAATAACTACCGTTACAGTGATTCTACACCAAATAATACGGACAGTACGTTCTTACAAATAAAAAACAAGTAATAAACGACATCTTGTAACAGGGTTACATTTTCGTTTTTGTTTAAATATTATTATTATATAAAGTTTCGTTACTTCAATAAATTCGTTCATTACTGTAGTCAATTGCATGCTATAATATGTAGGTTCATACTTAGAACTTACAGCTTAGAAGCGCCTTTATTTATGTTATGCATTTGATAATGCACGTGTTTAAAAGGAAGTGGAGGAAGCTTGCGCTCTACAGGAATTGTCTCAATGAGAAGTTGCGCGCTCAGCGTCATCTCTCGAGTTGACCCCATTATTTAAGGAATCGGGATTCCAAGGGTGGATCGTTATGAGATGGAACGATTAGACTGAGTAGGAGGGAAAGAGAAGCCCTATTTTCAATTGGGAGGAAGCCCATTGGTTATTGTGTCCAAAGGTCAACGACTTCCTTCGGGAAATTTTCGACTCCCCTTTTGAAACCACCGATGGCCCTTGTGCGAATCTGAGGAATCCCTTGAATCCACTGGGTTATTCCGAATTTAACCGTGGTAAAAATCAGAAGCGAGATTGTTCTTGTTCCGCGTCTTTGTACCGTAAGAACACGTTGAGTGCCTTTTGATTTGAGTGTTTTAATGTTCCATGTTCCTTCCCAGGAAATTAATTAAGCCCATCCAGTTAGCTAGCTAGAATTTGTGTGCGGTCAGATGATAGTCGTGTGCGTTGCTACCAAAAATAAAAGGTAAACCTCATTTGCCCAAAATGTGTGTTCTGTGTGTGATTAATTGTTTGCCGTAATCTGGCAATTATATCCAGCTCACAAGCCGACGCACATCTAGCGATTGCTAACACCGCTACAGTCCAGCAGTTCCGGTACAACACCACGGTGAGGATTCGGACCCCGGCCACTGAGAGTCGGACGAGGTCGTCAGCCGTCACTTGGATGACCTACTCTAATTTGCATCAAGCCACCACCATTCTCTTCGAAGCGCCACCTACACTAAACGTTGGACCCGATACGGTGTCGAGTTACCACGTGCTTGGTAATCACTCCACCGAAGGTATGTACCCATTTGGGAATTTCTCCAGGAATATGTAGTGCGAGCATGCCCAATATGTTTTTTTTCCAACCTCCAGAATAATCATTCCGGCCGTTGAATTCTTCGGCTCGTTGTTGCTGAAATCATTGACATCATCAACTTCGTCGTTTGACCCACACGGTCTCAAAGTAGCACCGTCTTACTATCGCAAGCAAGCCTACTTTATCGGCCGGAATCTAAATCGGTACCGCATGAGTGAGTGATAAAAATATGCGCATATATAAATAGATTTACACTCAGCAAACTCCTCATGTAAATCTAACATAAAAACACACACAGTTATTTCCGGAACCGCCAACCATTGAAGGGTTCCACTTCTGAAAACTCGCCAGAAAATTCTTCAGAATATGTAAACCGCACACGAAATAGGGGAAGTTAGGGAAGGAACAATCAGAAATCAAACTCATGTAATCCTAGGATAAGAAAAATAAACCAAAATTAGCATGCAGAAAATAGAATAATAGTTTCTCCGAATATATGTTTAATGAACGTTAAATACCAAGTTAATATTATGTTTTCTTCCAACAAAATGTTCTAGTTTGTTATTTGTGCTTCCCCGAACATTGAGCTCTTGGGTTGAAAGGTGGTTCACGTGTTCTTCCCCGATTAGCTTTTCTTTTACTCTGGGAGGACTGCCCGGGAAATCAGTCTGCTCGCTTCTGCTTCGTATCACGTGTTAAGCTAGGGTGATTTGGTCTTTTTAAGCCAGTGATGAGAAGCACAAGCGAGTGTTTCTAAGGGGATAGAACGCTGAGTCCATAAGCTTCCTCTTAATTGGGAAAGGAAGCCGATACGAGTAGTTCCTACTCAGGCTAATTGTATAAAACCTGATCTTTCGTATCCATTCTTGGATCCTTTTAGGAACGACCCGCCCTGAGGTCAAAGTTCTCGCCGGGCAATTTGGACTCGACGAGTGGTCCTCGACTAAAAGAGGTGGCGCTGAAGCCGCTCGTTTAACGATCGCGAAACTGACCAGTGTACAATTCCCAGTAGTGTTCCTCCACACACTATAATCTTTGTAAGTTGGCTTAGAAAATAGGACAATCAACACACACAGAACACTTTAGTTTAATTATCAAAAAACCTTGTAGGATTCCTGATGAAGGTGTTAATAGACACCGAAACGTCGGAATAAAATAAACGTCGTTTATAAAAATTAATTGGACTGATTTGCCATAAATAAAACACTAAAATATACAGTCGACATCTTCAAAATCAATAAATACAGTACTTTGAGTCCTTTTTATCAGATAACTAGCTGAACCCGTACGAACTTCGTTTCGCTTTAAATTATTGGTACGTCAAAATGAGTTTAGAAAATGAATTCAAAACATTCTTTCGACAATTTTGGGGAAAAAATTCAACAGTGTTTAAAGTCGCTACTATTACTATTACTTGGAATTCAAATTAAACAGTTGAATAGCTTTTTATTAAAATTTATGTGAGAGTGTTTTCTTCTCGATCGATTGCAAAATCTAGACATTATGGCAGAAACATGTACTAGGGTAACGGACCTATCTTGGACCGCTTTGGGAAGTGGCTAAGCTATTTTATAAATTAATGAAGTATATGTTACAATTTTTGACTGCTTTATCCGTTCATTACGAAGATCAAGGCTTTTTCATTCGGAACATATCGTCATTTGTTGTAAAATAACAAGATTTAAGCCTAAAAACTCGTTTTTTCGATAATTACACTGGTCGGAATTTTGGACCACCAGGTTTCTATTTTGGACCACCCTTTCGACCTATTTTGGACCACCCCTAAACTAAATATGTTTTTTCAATTTTGCTAAATTTAGGACAGCGATCGATGCGCAATTATGCGAATAATCCAGGTCATCTTTTCTGCTGTTATTCTTGTAGTCAAGTTTGGTTTGTTCACGTTAATTAATTCCTGAACTAACTTTCTTCAACTTTCCCCAGCCTCTATTTAGGCACATTTGTTTATAGAATATTTCTTACCACAACCTTTTTTTTCTTAAGCTTCTTATGCTTTAAAACATCGAAAACGAATTAGAGTAAAAATAGAAAAACTCCTTTGTTATATAGTGTGTTTCATATGTTTTAAAAAATCCGACAGTACGCTATCATCTCGACGAAATTTGTTCGGTAGAGCTAAATACTAGCCAGTAGGCTTATCTTTAGGATCAATTTTTAGATCGCAATCTCCTTCAGGCAACCCAATGACAATTTGAGAAAGTATGCCATCATCAACTCCGTGACATCAATTGATGCATTTTGACTTCCAAAACCTTAGTGGATTTGGTTTGGTATCAGTTCTGTGGAATACATAGATTCGAAAAAGATAAAAATGTGCGAGAGTTATTCGATCTGTTTAAGCATCTAAAACCAGATTTTTTTTAGCTGAAAAATTCACGAAAGTTTTGTTTTGTCTTGAAAGAACTTTTGTTTTACTTTATCGTGATCGTCGAAGTAGATTTTTCAACACTTTTTCTTCTTCAAAAATTGCATAACCACTGGAAACAGGCTGAAAAATAAGATTCTTTGTACTCATTCGCTTTTAATTTTTGAACATTTTAACAATTGGTGTATGTCCACTTTTTTAATGTTTTTGAGATTCTTTAAGCTGTAGGTTTTGACAACTGCTTATAAAACAGTTGCCATTAATGTGAATTGTTGGATTATCGTGGTTTAAAGCATAAAAAGTAAGTTTAAACAATGATTGGCTTGGTTTTATGCCGATTGAATTGAACCCCGTCTAAAGGCGGGTTTGGGCTTTAGCGATTTGATTGAATAAAATAATTCCAAAATTCCAATTTTTTTTAATAATTATATTTCAAAGTGTACAAAATTCTTTTCATATCGTCCTATAACGTCTTTTTACGTTTATAAGCATTTAACAGCAAGTAAAATACCCAGGATATGTTGAATGGTCCAAAATAAGTCCCTAAGGAATTAAGCAGGACCTATTTTCGACATGGGTCAAATTGCTATCAAAACATGATTTTTTGGTTCTTCGAGCTTGCAAACTAGTTTTCATGAGTTTTTTCATAGCTGTGAACATATTTGTAGTTGTTAAACTCATCATAGCTATACAGAAAGCTTCTTGAAAGTTGACTCCAATAATGGCACGTCCTCCTGAAATGGGCTTGATTCGGCCCAACTGTGAAAATTCAAAACTTAATTTTCAATTTTCTCTCCCTTACTTTCTTAATTGAATGGAATGTTTGATATGATTATAATCATAAGAAGTAGCTTTAACTATATATGTTCCAAATTTTAATGATTAAAATGATTTATGAGGGAAATATTGGAAAAATGCTAAAAGGTGGTCCAAAATATGTACCCGGTCCAAAATAAGTCCGTTACCCTATTTCTTTATGTGCACGACTCTTTTGCTTGACCTTCGCACTTAAATCGGTATCAATTAACTGCTTCCAACAAAATTATTGAACAAAACACTGAACATTCGATGAAACCCTCTTTTTCTGTCCCATGGCCCGAAATTCGATAATTGAAACCAATTTTACGTTCCTCAAAACTCCCTTGTGCCATTTTTTTCTTTTCAAATTATATGTAAAATAACGTCAGGAACTTGAAAACAGTGAACAGTGAATATAGACGCCCCTTTCGCCGAGTCAATTGCTCATAGTTTATAACCCTCATCTGAACATTTTCATATGCATGATCACGACAATATCGCTAAAACAGTGAGCAACTAACATGGACGGCCTTTTTTTTGACCACGATTCAAAACTCGACACCTGAAATCAATTATCTTTTCTGTTAAACTCCCTATGTCAATTTTCATTACATTTCTATGCTCAATCAAGAGAATATCGTAAAAACAGTGAACAGATAACAGCCCCTTTTGCCGACCCCTTAGTCAAGATTTGAAACCTGAAAGCAAAAGAGCGTCCCTAAAAACTCCTCCAATTTTCATCTCAATCCAATGTAGAATAACGTCAATATCGCAAAAACATTAAAGTTGGGTATGGACGACTCCTTCAGCCGACTTCTGATCCGCAATTCGAAACTTGAAATCGATTGCTCGTCCCTCAAAACACTCATGAGCTAATTTTCATCACAATACGATCTATAATAACGCCAATATCGCAAAAACATAAATCAGTGGATATGGACGACCCCTTTGGCCAACCCCTATCCCTAAATTTGATAATTGTAATCGATTGTTCGTCTCTCAAAACACTCATGTGCAAATTTTTATCACTTCTTCAACTTCTTCTTAAAAAATAGAGAATTTACTATTGCTCCCTATTTTAGGATGTTTTTGAAGAAATTTTCGAGAAAACTGAATTTTAGGATCCAATCAGAAATCAATCTAGTTCGTGATCCAAAATATTATTGCGACTTAATGTAGTTGAGGGGAGATAAATAATTGCATAATGAGCACCCGGGGCATAATAAGCACTCCTCTTTTCTACAAAAGTACGAATTTTCTTAAATAAATTTTCATGAGGATTTGTTTCCTACTTCTAATTGTATTAATTTTTCATCAAAAAAGAATTCTCCTTATTATCTGTACAGAAATATTTAAAAAAAAAACTAGCTAGGTGTGACGAAAATATTATACTTTTTGAGCACCACGAAATATGCTTTTATGACATTAAAATCATCTAGACGCACTGTAACATTATGTACAAATTGTTCCTCACTTTTTAACATCATTAAGTTTTTGATTTTTCACTTTGATCAATTTTAAAACGCGTTTTTACCTAAATTTGTTGACTCGAAGCGAACAGAGCACTATGAATCGGGGCACGTTGAGCCTTTTCTGCCTTAGAATCTAGCAGCAAATTCTACTTGATGTAGTGAACTGAATTATAGAGCTACAGCTTGACTAGTTTACATCTGACGATTAAGCCTCTGATTATCTCTCCAATACCTTCCAATTGGGCTTGGGCCTGCTAAAAAGAATAAAGCTTGCTCTTTACTCTTACACAGATTTCTATAAGAAAAACTTATCGGTGTGAAATTGGAGAGAAGGCTATTGCTTTCTCTGTTAAACGCATGAGAAGTCGTATACCGGGATAGCGAGCGCGCCCATCGCCTCTAGACCAAATCGTCAGATGAAACAAGTCAAGTTGTAGGCTTATTATTCAGTTAACTTCATCGAACTGAATTCGCTGCTAGATTCCCCGGCAGAAAACGCTTATCGTGCTCCGAAAAATGGTGCTTATACTGCCCCAGGAGGGTTTCTCATCATGCCCCTGTAGTGACTAGTTTTCAGCTTACGGCAAAAAATTTTAAAATGCATTTTTGAACGTTTTTATCTACTTTTTCAAGTTTCAGCCAATAAGGAAATAGACTATTTAAGTGTCTAAACACAAAACAATGATAGCTCACATATTATAGCGGTTTTCCATGGTTAAATAAGCGTTTTCCTCAAGGTAGCCATTATGCCCTTATCTCCCCTATGTCAGTTTTTGTATTTTTTTCTGTAATAAAACTGTTTGTTTACATTTTGTTTCATACGACGCGCTTCATACGCTCACGTTAAAATATATGTACTACTCCTATCATATCATAAAGTTCGAAATGCCCTCGATTTAATTTTCATTGCCTTCATGGAATCAATCGTCCTCGTTCAAATGTTGATTTTAGCTCACCGCAAGATCCTCTAAGAAATTTAAGCATTTATCAATACGAACTATATATAGTACTATGCGATTGAAGATATGAAGCGATTGGAAATTTGGGACAATGGACCTCTTCGCTGTCATTTATGATCTAGAAATGAAATGATAAAATGATGATGAAAGAAAACCATTGCACTATGGGGAAAAAAGTGTATAAACCGCGAAGAAATTCAATATCTTCCCTCATGCACAAACAAACCTATGAAAAAATACTTTCCTTTAATGAAAATGTCCGTAGAATCGATTGGACGTAGTTTCAGACGCCGCACGAATGGAGTTATAGAGCTTTTTAACCCCTAATTTTCTTATATTTTGTAAATAATTGAAAAAAAACAAATTTAAACTTAAAAATTTTGAATAAAAATAGACCTATTTTGTGCGATTTTTTTTCTGAAGAATCAAATGGAGGCTGCTTGAGCCACCACATGCTTCGGAAAATTTTGTTATGGCTGTTTTTACCTTCGATTCCCCTATATTATTCAATTATTTCAGGAAAAAGCATGTTAAGACTTGAAAGGTAGAACCAAATGGGACGTATCTTGTGTGATTTTCTCCGAGGAATCCAACAAAGCCTATCTGAGCACCGCACTCATTGAAAACAAGACTTATGGCTGTTTTATCCTCTATTTCCCAACATGTTTCAATTAATTCAGAAAATTGAGGGTAAAACAGCCATAACTCCGGAAAAATTTTAAGTCCAAATTAGTTTTTTTTCTGGATTTTTTTACAAAATATAGGGATATTAGGGGTTAAAAAGGCTCTATAACTCCGTTCGTAAGCTTGTGCGGTATCTGAAACTGCGTCCAATCGATTTCGCGGACAATTTCACTTAAGGAATGTTCTTTTTTCCATAGATTTGTTTGTGTAGGAGGGAAGATTCTTCGCGGTTTAAACACTTTTTTCCCCATTTGATTTAAATGCAATTACCGTAAAACGGGGTAAGATTGATCGATTTTTTTTCAATATTTCTCATTTATTTTTTCTGTTTAGGAGAATGTGGCATGTTTAATATTTTTTAAACCAGCACAGGACTTTATTAGACTACATTAAATTTGATTTAAAAATCGATTTCGTCTTTGTTTAGAATTTGAGGCTTTGAGGTAACATTGATCAGTTTTTATTTTTGACGGTTTTAACGAGTTTTCTTGACCAGCAAGGATACAATACAACTTCGTAATATTTACAAAGGCTTGTAATTGACATACTAAGGCAGTTCGTGTGTTAAGGCTGAACAATAATTAAAATCAAAAGTTGGACATTGGTTCGCATAAATGAAGGGGCTAAATTTTTTAACATTGTTTATAAAATTGAAGCTATAAAAAAATTTAATTTTGACGTCATTCAATTCCCTAGGCCCTCTCATTAACCCCCTTTATTTTTTTCTTTCAAACTTCATTTGATAGGATTTCTAGCCTTTTATCCTAGACTGGCTTACTCTTGAAGAACATCCCTATTTTTTTTAATTATCAAAAATACAACAAAAACTACACCAAAACTATAAATTTACTAAGGAAAAAATTAACTGTCACGTTAATCAACCTGCTGCTTCTAAACGCTTTGATTTCATCAGAAAGGGTGTTTGTTTACGAACCTTCAAAAAAATACATATTTAAAGATTTTGAAATTTCCTTTTTACTTACATTTGGAATTTTCAAAAACAAACCCCAATATTTTTCCTAATATAAAACTCAACATGTAGTTTTTTAAACGTAGGAAAAAGTTGTAAGATATTTGTAGATTTAATTTATCGGCCTAGCGGTGAAAAAAAATTTCATAATCCTTAGATGTTCCTACTAAAAAGGACATCACTTTTCACCGCTAGGCCAATAAATTAAATCTACAAACAAAAATTACGGTAATTAATCCTTCATAAAGTTGTAAGATATTTTAACTTAAGACTAAGTTATTGATTATTATATGGAAAATTTCATGTTGATCAAAGCTACCTCGGTGATCAATGGAACCCCGTTTTACGGTAAGGGCTGCTATTCCCTGATTTTCATAAATGAGTAGAAAAAAAGGGATTCGTTGTATTGGAAAACCCATTTTAACATACAGCTGGTGGAAAAACGAGAACTTCAGTGAAAAGCTCTATTGTAACTTCAAATGACTGGTAGTAAAAATAAGATTTGAAGATCAAGAATTCGATGTTAATCTTTCGGTAACGTCAAAAGGGGCGGACACCCTCATTATTAAATTTACAACTTTTTTCTGATTATTTTGTTTATTCTCAGTAAAGTCAAATGTAGATTGATATTATTTTACAACAAGAGCCAAATTAAAAATGAGAGATAAAAGTTTAGCCGAAAAAACTAACAGAATGTTCACTTAACGGTAATTTTAATTTCAGAGGCTTGGGAACCATCTTCTTTGAACGGTAGCACAGACAGGGTTCGGCCAGCAGCCTGAAGTGATTTTTCCCATAACGACTGAAGGTTTCGACAGCAAAAAAAAAAACTACCAAAAATCTATTCCATCCGGCAACTCAAACTGACTGATAGAAAGCAGATCAGTTTGAACTGCCAAAAACCTGTCAGCACAAAGTAGCACCCCAAAGAAGATTTAACATTCCAAACGACTCTTGAATGGAATTTCCCAGGCCCCAGTGACGATGGCAGCCAGTTACTTGCTTACCGTTGCGTTCCCGGAATGTGGCTATTCATCCGGTTTTCTTCCGCGATGGGTAGATGAATGGATGTGGGTGGAGATGATGGACGAACAATCCTCCCCCGACGACTCTGAAACTGCTTGAGGAGTGCGTGTCTGAAAATCTTTCCTTTGATCAGAACCATAAACGCGTAACCGACCGGACCACTTCCCCTGATGGGGGAGACCCCTAGCTGTGAAAAGCGCCAGCCAACCACTTTTGATTGATTCCAAACATTCTCCGAACGCGTTCGGGGGATTCGAAATAAATCAATTTTGGTATGCGTGATTCTAGCAGAGGATCAATTGTAGTGGAAATGCGACGTCTATTTGAAGTTTCCTTTGATTGGCTCAATCCGTCATTTCCAGGCCTATTTTTTGGCAGTATCGCGAAAGTTAAGCAACCAAACATGATCCGCTACTTTCTAGCAATTTCGATGAAAATTAGGGAGCCTTCGGGGCAGCTTGGTTTTCGTCAGTTCAATCTTTCGGATGACGTTAGTGATAGGGCCCTACATCTACAGATGAAAGTTTTGTGGGCGCAAATCCTACGGAAACTGCAAATCGGTACTCAATAATACTTTCAATTTAGCTTTATCTCTTTCCCATTTGTCTGATTTTAAGCATTCCAATTTTAACTGAAGATTACAGTATAACGAATTGAACAAACTGTTCGGCGATATTAATTCCTGTCCGGACATATTACTTAATCACTTTGTTCACACACACAAAAACAAAATTCTATAGAAATCGCATTTCAAGGTTCATGCCTGAAATATTGTACCTCGCGTAACTTCTGATCTCATTGATAAAACTTTCCTAAAACTTCAGACATGCTAGTTTAATATTTCAACAATCACTATGCAAAATTTCAATGAAAAATGTAGCGTAGTTTCTGAGATATTGCAGTTTGAATGGTAAAAGTCCAAATAGTCCGATTTTCGTAGAATTACTGTATCTCAGGCCACACAAACTCCAGAAAGCTCAAATTTTGTGATATAATAGTGTGATAGTTCATCTATCTAACGCAGACAATTAGATTCAAAAATATCATCAGAGTAAAAAGTTATGGAAGTTCAAAGTCGAAGTAACAGTGTGCGTGCTTCCAATTTCTAAACAATTATGAACGGTACTGTATATATTTTTTCAAGAACAAACAAACAAGGTTTTGCTCACGATCTTTTGAATGAGATGAAAAAAATTGCAATATGTCATAAGATGGCTGAGATATGACCGATCAAAATTTTCATGTGTTTGAAGGGGTAATACCGTCAACTGGGGCATCATGCAACACTTTTAAACTTCAATGGCTTCTAAAATCTTTATGCTTACAGATAATCATACCTCTTTTACATCAAAAGTTCAAAGGTTGATGGGACACCAAACTGACGTAGTCAGACAAATTATCGCTCCTTTTTTTTACAGCTTCACATTGATTCTTTAATTATGCCAAAATGTATATTTTACTGGAATGGATTCCTTACTCCTTTCCCCCTTCCAAGAGGGAGAGTTAGGGTTCACGATCTATTATAGACACATTTTTGGTTTATAAATAATGTCACATTTCGTTTTTCTGATAAGTTTTCAAGATTAAAGTGAATATCTCAAACCAAAAGTTTCCATTTTTTCGTAATCAAAAACCCATTCATATTAAATTTGGTGCCATTGCTTGATAAGGTTTGAAGCAATACAACCCCCTCCGTCCCTCCTTTTTACACACTGCAAGGCAGAAGGGTCTATAACATTCGTAGGAACATATCTCCTATTCGAAAAGCTTCCCATGTCGAATTTGATTCTATTTGCTTAATTACTTCTCCAGTTACACCAATACATTGTATAGGGGCCTCCTCCCTACTTCCTGAAGAAGAGTGGTGTTTCAAATAATCATAGAACCATTTCTTGTACCCAAATGATTTGTCATGTCATATATGGTTCCATTTGTTAGATAAATCTTGGTTTATGCAAAAAAAATGTATGGGAACTTCCCTCTTCCCTAACTTCATCCCAAATTGAAGAAGAAAGGAGTCTCAAATAAGCATATATATACTCTCGTATCCAAATTCCCTCCCATGCCAAATTTGGTTCCATGTCCTCGATGAGCTCTAAAGTTATGCGAAAAACCGTAAAGGAGCCTTCCTTTCTCTCTACTACCTATCACCCCTTGGAGGCAGTAGCAATAAATATTCATAGGAACATTCCTCATACTCAAATACCCTACCAGGCTTAATTTTGTTCTACTCGCTAGATAAGTTCTCGAGTAATGTAAAAACTTGTATGGGAGCATCCTCCTCTCAAAATTTTCCCAATGGAAAACCGAGGGTTCTGAAAATACTATAGTAACGTTTCTCGTATTCAATTACCATCTGTTGAAAACGCAGGTTTCAGTGGTAGAATAGAGTTAATCTTTATTCGTTTTGTTCGTCAAGTCCTTAAATAACTACTTATAACATATCTATTTACATTATTCACTGAAGTGATATTCTCACTTATTAGTTTTCTCATTTTCGTGAGCTAACCACTCAGAATATCTGGCAACATTGGTGAGTTACCACGAACCTAAAGTGTGTTGTTTGGCTTCACAGTGTGATGATGTAAACATTTGTACCGTGTTTACCATCATCAGCTGTCATCATCAATCATCACCGCTATTGTTTCAATTGCGAATTGACTCGAAGCATGCGGAACCAAAACAAACTGTTTTGGTTTCGACGACGGAGCGGCAGATTTCCTCTGCTGAAACCGTAAGTATTAACACCATCCCATACCAAATTTGGTTCGATTTGCTTGATTATTTTTCCAATTATGCTGAAAATTGTTATTGAGCCTCCTAGCCCCTTTTTATCGTTCCACTGGCAGAAGAGAGGGGCGCCAAATATTCATAGCACAATTTCTCGTACCCAAATTCCCTTCAAGCCAAATTTGGTTCCATTAGCTCAAATAGTTCTCAAGTTATGCACTAAAAAAAGTATGAATGCCCTTCTAATTTTTTTTTTCCTGTAGCTCCACTGGAAGAAGGGAGGGGTCTGACATAATCATAAAACAATTTTTCGTACCCAAATAATTTCCCATGCCAAATTTGCTTCCATTAGCTTCATTAGTTCTCGAGTTTTGAAAAAAAAAATGAAAGCTACCCCTCCTTTGCCCTTCCTATCTCCCCACTGGAAGGAGAGAGGGGTACCAAACCATCATAGAAACATTCCTGGTACCGGAACACACTCCCATGCCAAATTTAATTCCGTTTGCATGATCAATACTCGGGTTAGAAGACTTGTGGATCCCCCGAATTCTATATTGCCAACTAACCGCCATCACCAACCGCATGTTGTTTTACTCGATTGCTCTGAAGAAGATGCTGTAACCGAAGACGAATATCGTCTGGAGTTCGATTTCAGTAGATGTAATTTTCGCCTCGTAATAGAAGCACTAGCATCCATAGATTGGTCACAGCTTATTTGCAGGCTTTATCCCGATGAAACTGTCTCGATCTTCAACGAACAGCTGCTAAGAATAGTTGCGCTTCACACTCCAAAGAAACGACCTTTCCAACGTCAGTCGTACAAGCAATTTTGGTGGAACGCCGACCTTCGTCGTTTAAGAAACAGACTACGCAAGACACGCAAACGATACTTCGTTAATAAAACAGCAGTAAACAAAGCTTATCTAGCATCAACGGAAGCTAATTACTCAGAGTTACGCAACACTCTTTTCAGGAGATACATCAATGATATGGATGGGGAAGTGGAAAGCAATCCTTCTGAATTCTGGAAATTTATCAAGTCTCGACGTCGTACCAGCAGCTTTCCATCGCGAATATCGTTTGACGGGCGCTCCTCTAAAACTTCCTGTGAGTCTGCGAACCTTTTTGCAGACTTTTTTAAAGCGTTTATTTAACACAAATGCCACCTGCTATCAACGAAAACTTCGAAACATTGCCTGCATTTGACATCAACCTACCTCAGCCGCTTCTAACCCAGCATGAAGTCTTGACAGCTGTGAAAACTACCGGTCCGTCGAAATGACCATGCCCGGATGGCATTTGTTACATTATCTTGGATTTGATTAAAATTAACAAACATGTTGTGAGAAGAAACATTCGTGTAGAGTTTCTAAAATTGAAGTTCAGCTGTACCGCAAAGAATCACCAACACTCACTCGCGAGCTTCTTAACTGTCACTGCATCCCTCAAGACCGTATCCGGTAATAAGTTGAACTCATGCAAATGATGTATAAATATGTGCCGCTACTTGATGTGCGATAAAATTGGTGAAAAACAATTGTTCGGTCATACATAGTTCCTGTTCAGGAGATCACACCAATAATTCATGCTACAGTGTTCCTAAAGAACGTGCAAGAATCACCTAAAGCACTCTCCAATCGATTCCGAAATCGAAACCGATCCTGCAGACAGAACTGCAAACCTGGCCAAGAATATTTTATTACATCATCATCAGTGTGCCTAACCTCATCAAGACGGAAAAGCTAACGACATCAATCTAACCGAACACGGGAAGCATCGGAACCATCACGGCCTAGACACGATAGGCAGAGGAGCATCAACTTCCGGCTCACCTGTAAAGAGAGTCTTGCCAGAATCCACCGCATTACAGGGTGAACCGACGTCACATCCTGGAAAGATCAGACTTCATGAACAGCCTAGATTAATACATGGTCCTTAACAACCAGGTGGAAATTGAGGCTGGGTGTCGTAGAGCATAAGCAGCACCGCACGGGAACCAGTGAATTTGAAAAGATCCTCAACTGAGGACCTTTTTTTGAATCGGTTCTAACTCCCACAGAAAACGCCTGCAAGGCTGCAACGACAGTCCAACATCTGAGTCGCCTTGGATCAGATCAACTGTGGCGAACCCCTCATCAACCGTGTGCGTGTGGCTCAATTTGTTTTGATCGAAGTCACCTTTCCAGGGTGGACTGAAGCATGCGTATCACTGGAATGTTGTGAACGAAGCATGAGCGGAGAGAGGCGAAATCATCATTGTCAGCTCGAGATCATCATCATCGAATGTTGTGCTCAGACTTGCGCATGACTGCATGAACAGAAGTCGAGCATATACATATGCATGTAGTGTCTGAAGAAGAGACGGAGCCGTGTGAGAGTGGTGAGAAAGAAAGCCGAGTGCGAGCGCATGCATAAGATTCGCACGCATCTTAGATTGACGCACACGTGGGAGCGGACAGCACGTTGCCGTTTGAACGAGTGTTCAAGACCGGGGCCCCGTCGACTTCCCAGTAAGCGCGTCCTCTAAAAAATCGACAGAGCATGCAAAAAATTGAGAGTTGAGTCACCGAACTTAGAATAAAACGCTTAATTTCGGCGACACTCCAAGAACGCAAATATTCTCATTCGGTTTTCCCTGCCGAGATACCTAGAAGCAACGAATACGAATGCGTACATGCGAAATCAGTTCGAATCGTACTCTCGTACGGTGTGGTCGCATTTATCTCCGTGTTTTTTATATGCATGCTTTCAATCGTAGCAGTCGACTTCGCAGGCAGGCACACACGCGTCTCGAAGAGAAACATACAAACACGATTCAGGTTGTTTTCGTGTGTTTCTCTGGAGGGCGTGTCTTAGAGATTATTTCGTGTCACTCACCCAAGGCACGCGTATGGTGTGTTCCTCTCTGCCGATCTGATGATGCAAAATCGCCAGAGAGATCGATACGATCCCTCTGGCGATTTGAGTTACCTCTCTGTCGATTCATGTTTACTGGGTTCTAGCATGGAGAGCTGATTTATTGGCAGCGGTACCAAGGAAGACAGGTGCTTAGTTATAAGTTGTACCTTAATATTAAGTCGAAACAGTTTAGATTTATGACGCAATATTTTGCTGTGATACTTCTTGAGATTATAAGATGCCTTTAGCATCATATCACCAAATTTGATACGTGCTTTTTTCGTTATTCGAGCTTACGGTTGAGCCAATATATGAGCCACATTTGAGTCTTTTCTGACATAGCTATCGAATGTCAGTTTGTCGATTCCGAGTTTCAATTGCGTGATTGGTCTGCCGAAGTCCGGTATTAGCAAAAATGTAACACATTTCGCCGTGCTTATACAGTGCATTGCAGAATCACTTGCTGAACCACTGCAAATCATCTTTAATCGGTCACTTAAAGGGTGTTACGGTCAAAATTTGGTCAATATCAACTTGACGCACTTCTTTCAATTTTGCATGTAAAAAACCTGAACACCCCTCATTTTGAAGGTGTGTGTGTAGAATGTTGTTCCTATTCTGATTTTGGAATTCACTCTTCAGTTGTCAAAATGCCGTCCAAGGAAGAAGAGCAGCGTATCAAAATTTTGCTCGCGCATCGCGAAAATCCGAGCTACTCGCACGCAAAGCTGGCAAAATCAATACTGATGTTATGAAATCGCTTGGTACATCTTTGTACCTGAAAATGATCACATTTTCATATGTGATGAAAGAAATTAGAGAAACATGAACTATCAAAGAACGAAAGAACATAAGCCGTAAATATCACGAAAATTTCGAAAAAGATACAACGGCTCACCGACAGGACTTGAACCTGCAATCTCCGCTTCGGTACAACGGCGCGTTAGCCAATTCCACCACGGTGAACGTGATGGAACCGGCGAACACGAGCAATCGAGCTCTGCCGATCAACTGCTGGACCTTCTATCGAAACACCATGTATATCCCGCATGTGATCTTTCCCTCTATTGATCTCTCTTGTTTCTCTAACCCCACCCATCGACTCGGGATTTTAGCCGAGCGAGCACATGGTCGATTGCTTCGGGTTTGCCGCAACTTACGGTCAGATGAAGAGGCAATCAGTGCCGCTCAAGGTTCCGAGCAGACCAGTTACACAGGGAGGTGTTGCTCTGTTGAAATCAATACTGATGTTATGAAATCGCTTGGTACATCTTTGTACCTGAAAATGATCACATTTTCATATGTGATGAAAGAAATTAGAGAAACATGAACTATCAAAGAACGAAAGAACATAAGCCGTAAATATCACGAAAATTTCGAAAAAGATACAACGGCTCACCGACAGGACTTGAACCTGCAATCTCCGCTTCGGTACATCTTTTTCGAAATTTTCGTGATATTTACGGCTTATGTTCTTTCGTTCTTTGATAGTTCATGTTTCTCTAATTTCTTTCATCACATATGAAAATGTGATCATTTTCAGGTACAAAGATGTACCAAGCGATTTCATAACATCAGTATTGATTTCAACAGAGCAACACCTCCCTGTGTAACTGGTCTGCTCGGAACCTTGAGCGGCACTGATTGCCTCTTCATCTGACCGTAAGTTGCGGCAAACCCGAAGCAATCGACCATGTGCTCGCTCGGCTAAAATCCCGAGTCGATGGGTGGGGTTAGAGAAACAAGAGAGATCAATAGAGGGAAAGATCACATGCGGGATATACATGGTGTTTCGATAGAAGGTCCAGCAGTTGATCGGCAGAGCTCGATTGCTCGTGTTCGCCGGTTCCATCACGTTCACCGTGGTGGAATTGGCTAACGCGCCGTTGTACCGAAGCGGAGATTGCAGGTTCAAGTCCTGTCGGTGAGCCGTTGTATCTTTTTCGAAATTTTCGTGATATTTACGGCTTATGTTCTTTCGTTCTTTGATAGTTCATGTTTCTCTAATTTCTTTCATCACATATGAAAATCTGGCAAAATCACCAGAAGTTGCCAAATCAACTGTTACAAATGTAATTAAAGTGTTTGGGGAACGTTTGTCGACAGCCAGGAAGTCTGGATCGGGGGGAAATCGAAAACCGGAAGCCGCTGAGACGACAAAGAGAGTTGCCGGTAGTTTCAAGCGAAACCCCAACCTCTCTCTCCATGATGCCGCAAATAAGCTGGGTGTATCGTCTACAACCGTGCATCGAGCCAAAAAACGAGCCGAACTATCGACTTACAAGAAGGTAGTGACTTCAAATCGCGATGATAAACAAAATACGACGGCCAAAGCGTGATCCCGGAGGCTGTACACGACGATGCTGACGAAGTTTGACTGCGTGGTAATGGACGACGAAACCTACGTCAAAGCCGACAACAAGTAGCTTCCGGGACAGGAGTTTTATACGACAAAAGGAAGGGGAAAGGTAGCAGATATTTTCAAGCACATGAAACTGTCAAAGTTCGCGAAGAAATATCTGGTTTGGCAAGCCATCTGTACCTGTGACTTGAAAAGCAGTATTTTCATAGCTTCCGGGACTGTCAACCAAGAAATTTACGTGAAAAAGTGTTTGAATAAACGTCTGCTGCCTTTCCTGAAGAAACACGGTTGTTCCGTACTGTTTTGGCCGGTTTTGGCATCTTGCCATTCCATTACGGTAAAAAGGCCATGGAGTAGTACGCCATCAACAACGTGCAGGTGGTTCCCAAGGACAAGAACTCTCCCAACACGCCAGAGCTCCGCCCAATCGAGAAATACTGGGCTATTGTCAAGCGGAACCTAAAGAAGACCAAAAAACGGCTAAGGACGAGCAGCAGTTCAAGGCAAACTGGCTTTCTGCGGCGAATTGAAAAATTTGAAAGTTCGCTAAGCACTTATTTTTGATAGGATGTTCTACACACATGTCTTCAGAAACGTATTTCAATCAACGCAAACTCATGGAAGCTTCAGAGATAGTTTTTTTTTGCATTTTTAGATCTTCGCAGTTTCTATCCTTTTTTCAACTTTTATCTTGTTCTGCTCATGTCTGATATAAACTTCAACTGTCAACAACTTGTTCGCTTCGAAGTAAAGTTTTGGCGATTGGTCCCTCGTCACTGTCAGAAGAACTCAATTCAAATTCAACAATCGCAAACCCTCGAAAAGCTCTGGAACCATAAATCTAATCGGCTAAGTAGTCGGTTTTAGATTGTTTCTTCGTTTCCCTCAACAAGTTGATCTACCGAACCAAGCTCTTTCCATTTCTTTGGCTCCAGTTCCCATTTAAAAGACATTAAAATCAACAGTTAGTTGAGAAGAGAAAAAATGAAAATCTGCTGCTCCAATATTGACACGATTTCCTGGGACATGTTTATTCACCGAATGCAAATAGCCCACCCAAATGGGAAACTGTGGAAAGCATTTTCCCGTTCAGATGATGATCCGCTTATGCAGAAAGACCGTGCTTACATTTTTTTCCGCGGAATGGCATAATTTTATTTGCCACTGTTTGGTCTTTGTTGGCAAGTGAAGAAGCCTGTTGGGAAACTCCTTTTGGAACACGTGCGGCCTCGAGTTGCTTTTTTTTATATGTTTATAAGTGGGCTTCGAATTGAAAATCCCCACATGTTAAGCGACGAATTACGAGGGATTTAAAAAAAAGTTAAATTTTAACACCTTTCCGTGCAAACAACTTTCTCGGTGGTCGAGTGGTTAGCGTGGTAAGACGGTAATCACTAGCCCACTGATGGCATGGCCATGCCGCATGGGTTCGATTCCCATCTCGGTACTGGGTGTTTAATGTTAATCTTAAGTTGTCCATGTCATTTATTCAGTCTGTGAAGCCTGAATCGGCTAAGACGGTGTATGTCTTTTAAAAATCTCCACTGCATTTGCGTTTCGCATTCTGATGGAATCAAAAAAATAAAGATTAAACCTGGCCAAACAATGTCTTATATTAAGACTAACTAAAAACATCGAATCAACGAAACCTACGCCACATTTTGAGGAAGGAAAATGTGAGTCATTAGAGATCCCCTACAATTGGGAGCAAAAAAGGAAATCCCCAAAGTTGACCGTCTATGCTAGGACCCCATGTCAAATTAATGAAAACCTCCCATCATCTCAGGCGAATGTATTTTCTCCCTCCTACGAGAGTCGGCTTCAAAAATCGAGAGTCGGCATACAGAACTTCCAATGTCTCTGCAAAATGTTATTCCATTTCATGTTTTTCAATTTCAGATCCATTCAAGAAAAGTCTCGTCACTGTGTTGAAAGTACTTTTGCCAAGTTGTATATTTTTCTTCACTCTTTTCCACCCGGGTTGGAGGGAAATCCTCCTCATCAGACCCAACTTTTCACGCATTATATGCTTTCATGACCCTCACCTTTATTCCGTTCGAGTGGATGGGGCAAACACAACTGGGATGTACAAACTTACACAGCAAAAAAAGTGTTGCGATATTACATCAAAAACGTGCACATAACTTGAGTTGCAAAAGGTCTCTAATATTACATTGTTTTGATGTGACTACGAAATGACATCTAAACGATGTAAAACAAATTACATCAAAAGTTGTATCGTTCGTTGTAGACAAATTCGAGCACGATTATAGTTTTAATTATCAGTATAAGTATCTGGGAATCGGATGAGAATTAAACTGAGCAATTATATTCAAACTTTTGGCGGATAATTTATTTGAAAATATTATCATTCTGTTACATAAAATTCTTATCCTAGGTGATAAATGCCATTTGTGGGTCGTCCGGATAGGAAGTAAATACTCTCTAACTCATCTTTTAAGAAGACAGGTTCCCGTGCCCACCGATTGAGCTGGAACTATGGAAACATTGCACTTGAACTTCTGATCACATTATTTGCCATGAATCGATAGCTGTTCAAACTTTCTTCCATTGCTGACGATTTTTCATCGGAAATGGAGCAATATAACTAAGGCACCGTATCAGTAAGATTTGAAGTTCGAGGTTCCGTATCGTTCCGTATCCTTACGAAGAAACAGCTAGTGTGTGTAACATTTCCTTGCTAAAAGCATAAATAGGAAATGAGCTCTTTGAGGATAATGAGATCGGAAAATATACTAACCTTTTCTCCGGATGTTCAAGTTCAAGTCTTTCTTTATTTTTCCTTCATGCCGGTGTTCTTGGGCGAAATTGTCCTGGAGAGAAAAATAGAAAATGAAACCTTGCTGAATGGTTTTGCTAAGTTTTTTTGAGAAGATTGATCATACTCACCAGAAAAACAAATTTTCCTGAGCCTTGCAATCCTTCACCAACTTTTTCATACGCTAGCAAATCAAATGTCAATTTGGATAAACATTGACTACTTGATGTGATATAACATCGCTGGTTGCAATATTACACTAAAAGACGTGCTCGCATGGTGTACATAGAAAAGATGTAATATTAAAACGATAATCCAAAAAAATACACCGGTTTACTAACATCTCCGTAAATTACATCGGCCAGCGTTACATTTTTTTTTGCTGTGTAGACACATGTTTAAACCCAATGTTACGTTGAAATGTTGAGGAGGCAGAAAAAAAAACCTTTCAATGAGAAGCAACAGCAGCTGAAGCTGAGACTACTGCCCGAGAATGAAAAATCCAGGAATTCTTCTTTTTCAATAGAGTCAGGTCGTTTGTTTGTTTTGCGCTTGTATCTCTTGGAAGATCCGGTTTTCTTTCCATTTCGAGTTGGATCAAAAAACGGGGTAAAAACATTGCTCGCGGCCGGCCTTTACTCGTCCCAGTCATTGCTTGAAATGAAAAGAAAACAGTTCTCTATTTTGACCCCGGCAGCTGTTGCTCTAGCCGGTCCATTGCGTCGCAATTGTATTTTGTTACAGTTGCCAGTTTTTTGTTTTATTTTATCATCACCCGAGGCCATATTTGGGACACAGGTGTCGCCATGATGGACCAATCGAGATGGAGCCGAGGATCAACATTTTCCCGGAAAAAAATGATGCACTTTCAACTGAGCTTTCGAAAAAAAAGCTTTAAGCTCTAGTTTATTTTAGTCTGGAAAAAAATATTGACCAATTGATAAAAACCGCATTACTGCACTTTTCAACTTGTCGGGCCTCTATCAATCGGTTACCGATTCATTGAAGGTTTCATTATCTCCATCATTTTTTTTCATAGTTGGAATCCAGCAAAATGTCACAACTGCTTTTAATTGAGTCGTTCTTAAATGAATTTATCAATTGGCAACTATAAGGGTATATACGGTCGATATGGTATTGATGGCTGGTTGGCCTCAGTCTTAACCTCGAAACTTAATTCGTATTTGGCCTAATCAGAGTTGCCAGGTTGTTATGACAGAAATGAATATTTGCCTCCTTTTTATTTCTCGAATATTTTAACTCAATTTTCAATAAAGTCTGTGTCACATAGAATCTGGTCGGATAAAATAGATCATTTCTCCGCAAAAAAAAACCTACAACAAAAGTAAAAATGTCATTTTGTAGGGGTTTTATTGCACTTAAAGGAAATACATAAAATCATTCGTAAGCTTTTCGGATGAATTTTCGAACTTTTTTTGTGATACCACCCATCATTTTCTGCACAGTGCTGCTGGTAACCTCATTCGCCATCTTGTTCCACCATATTCCCATTTGAGCGGGTTTTTTCATAGTTCTGCCACATTTCTCCAGTTTGCCCTTAACTATTGCCAAACAATTCTCGATGGGACGAAAATCTGGACAGTTTGTGTGTTTTTTTTTCTTTTTGATAGGAGCTTAACCCGTTAAGGTCATTCTTCCTCGGAATCCGGACAGTTTGGTGGATTGATACTTTTTTCAACACAATCGATCTTGTTCTCCTTATACCACTTAACGACATCTCGGCTGTAGTAGCAGCTTGCCAGGTCCGGCCAAAACTTCCCCAGACCTTTGTGGGACCGAATGAATGGCAAAACCCTCTTCTGGAGACATTCTTCTTTGTAAATATTTCCATACATTGTGTCCCGAGTGATGATATTATGTAGGCATCACCGTGGTCAAAGCCACAAAATAAAGAGAGCAAATTTGATAGAATTTTGTTTATATTGCAACATTTCTAAGTGGCAACACCCATATTCCCTTTTCATAGTCGTGTACTTACAGCCCGCCTCTCACAATTCGCAGTATGCCTACGTCGAACGAGGACCTTCTTTCTCCGGAGGTTTGCTTGGTGACTCAGCGTCGTGGCCTGAAGAAGCCGATCGTGCATGCCTGCCTCGAAGCGGTCGACTTCGCCCCTGGTGATGCTGATATCAATTCAACGGCAGATGCTAACGCCGCCGTGGGAGCAGGAAGCCCGACACGGCTGGAGCCGCCGAGGGGATAGAACTGGAACTGGTTGCCGATGCGCTGTGCTGACGCAGATGTTGAAGTGTTTTGCTGCTTTTCGTGCGCAGACCGCACTGGAATTGAAGCCGCAGTCTGAGTAGACTTTCCCGACGCCGCTTGAACCACCGTCGATTGAGATTGGCACCTGATTCCGATGAGTTTTGCTGCCTTCGGGCGCAGATCGCCCTTTGAGAAACCGCAGTCGAAGCTGGAAGCCCGACGCCGTTTGTGTCGCTGAAGATGATCACCGAAATTTGGTTTTGCTTGGAACCGCTGCCTTTGGGCGCAGACCACCCTGTTGGAAAGCGCAGTCGGAACTGGTAGCCCGACACCGCTGGAGCCGCTGGAGATGTATGCCGGAATCTGCTGCCTTTGGGGGCAGACCACCCTTTTAGAAAGCGCAGTCGGAACTGGTAGCCCGACGCCGCTTGAGCCGCTGGAGACGAATTCCGGAACTTGATTTGCACTGATTCGCTGCATTTGGGCGCAGTCCACCCTTTGAGAGACTGCAGTCGGAGCTGGTTGCCCGACGCAGTTCGTGTCACTGAAGATGAATGCCGGAATTTGTTTTTGACTCGATCCGCTGCCTTTGGGCGCAGTACACCCTTTGAGAAACCGCAGTTGGAGCTGGTTGCCTGACGCAGTTCGTGCCGCTGAAGATGAATGCCGAAATCTGGTTTTGCTTGGAACCGCTGCCTTTGGGCGCAGACCACCCTTTTAGAAAGCGCAGTCGGAGCTGGTAGCCCGACGAAGCTTGAGCCACGGGAGATGCACAACGAATGTTATGCCACCGGTGCAGTGCTTGAAACTACCTTGGAATCCAGCGAGAAACTCGCTAAAAAAAGAAAATAGGGGAAAAAAGGCCGCCTTCGCGAAAGCCCGTATTAGTCGCCAGTCCATTTTTATCTTTTTGCGCAAAATTACCTTCGCAACCCTTTTCTGGAGCTCGTTTTCTCCTCCTGGAGCTACCGACCCGGGAATCGATTTTTCCCCGAAATGGGTTGCCCTAGAGGCGATAAAAGAGTCGATTTAATTGATGTAAGTGGCTTTATGGTAGAGATTATACCTTTTTTTTAATCTAATGGCTGGATTCCGTGCCCAGTATGCACGTGGCGTGGCCGGGTATTTTGCCTCGTATCGCTGCAAGCGAATTGCATTTCTTAATGCCAAGTGGCCAGATGACGATTACGGTATTACATACCTTCCAGTGATATTCTGACAACGGAACTTTCGGCGGTTCCTCCTCGGCGACACAAAAAAAAACCCGGTAAAACGCGCACTATTTTTCCACTGCCACGATGTTGTGTGGCCGACCCGTTCGTTTTTTCAGCGGAAACGAAAGTGACGTTTCGGCGGTTTTGCACGCTCAGCATGGTTTAATCATTTTTCCTGCACGCTCAGTATCGTTTACTTATTTTCTGCACGCTCAGTATCCTTCCTTCATGTTTGCGTTTATTCTTTGTACACCCTAACGCTGCTTAACATGAGGTTGGGTTTTTGGATGAGTTATGTTGCCAATTGCTTTAATCGTATCAATTTCGAGACTAATAAAATAATAATAAATTTAGATGCAACAATGAAAACCTTAGTCTTCTTCCCACAACTACAGATCCCTTGCCAAATCATCAACTTACGAGCAAATTTATCTGCGAAAACAAACTTGAATTTACCCGCAACATCCCCTTTACGCTTCGCAAGCACCGGGTATTTGTCCAAAATCCATTTTGACGTAAGTTTCGTCGTCCATCAAAATGCATCCGTTGTACTTGGTCAACACTTTCTCGTACAATTTCCTTGTCCTGGTTTTCTCAACCAGGTTTTGTTTCAGCGTCCTGTTGGGTTGTTTACTTGCATGATACGACCGCAAGCCTTCTCGCAAACAAATTCGTCGAGCTGTACTGAACTTTTTGGCCAAATCACACTAGGAGATTCCAGGATTATTGTGAACTGATCGAATTACCTTTGCTCGCAGCTTCCGGTCATATGTTCCACTTTTACGCCTGGTTTGTTTTGCTCAATCCACCGTGAGGGTCTCCCGGTAACGTTGCAGCACCGAATTTACAGTCGATTTTGGATATTTCCGGAATTTCGTGATCTTTACCCCTGACCACGTCGGTTTCTCTACGTGAGTGTGCAGAATTTTCTCTCGCCTTTCGCATTCCATCGTCGATAACATTTGACTGACTGCTTCAATCTTGATGAAATTTTAACCACTAAGTAAACAAACCATCCGGATCAAAACACTGTCAATAGATTCGCGATGTGACAATTAGGGGCGCTGCAGTAAATGAAAAGATGCGACCAGATTCTATGTCATACAGACTTTAATATGGATCACCTCTCTTGCCGACCCCTGACTCAAAATTGAATACCTGAAATAAATTGGTCATCCTTCAAAACTCTACTAACTCGACGAAAAATCATGGCTAATTTTGGTTGATCACGTTTTGATCCGAACACCCTTTATTATAGCTAAAGTAAAACGACTTTAGCTATAATAAAGGACTATAAGACTCTTTAGACTGAGTTTCCTTTGCGGTTGACTGGCCGAAAACACATTTGATTCAGTACCCGAAACGAGCGGATTGCTTAGATTGCGATGCAATATCAAACAGATCCGAACTGTAAGTAGTAAGAGCAAGTTCACTGGTGGTGGGAAAAAGTGGTGGAAATTTTGACATTTTGAAAATTTTACCATGCAAAAATGTTTTCAAGATCCTTGGGCGTTGTATTTTTTCACAATACTGTTTCTATTCCAGCCGTATGTGATAGAAATATTGCTATTTTTGCATCACAGCATGCGAAACTACAACACGTGTTGTTAAAAAATTTGAAAGCCACAGATCTTGAAAATTTTTTTGCATGGCAAAATTTTCAAAATGTGCAAAATGTGGCAAAATTTCTTCCACTTTTTCCCAACACCAGTGAACTTGCTCTAAGTAGTGCAAAACCTGAGAACTTGAATAATTTTTTATCTACTTAGAGCAAGTTCACTCGTTTTGGGAAAAAGTGGTTGAAATTTTGACACTTGACACATTTTGAAAACTTTACCAAGCAAAAAAATTTTCAAGATCAACGGCCTTCAAGTTTTTTTACAACACGTGTTCTATTTTCGCATGCAGTGGTGCAAAAAAAGCTCAATTTCTAACTCATAGGGGAAAGTCGAGTAAGACGGACACCCTCAGGTAGAATCGCAATAAAAAATCAGAAATTGCTTTTCTCATCGCAGTTTTCGTTCAGATGGGCAGATAAATTGTTTGCTATCGCATTAACCATAGGAGTTAGTAATTTTCCTCCATCAAGACTGATTCTTTAACAATCTGAAACATACCTGCTAATTGCACTTTTCAAAAATGTTCGGGTAAAACGGACTTTGCGTAGAAAAGGTACGTTTTTCCGGAAAAATTGTTGTAAAATTACATATTTTTGCAAGTTAAGTATTTGAGAACGTTTTTAAACCAAAATGTATGCAACTGGTCCGAGTCCAGAAGCAAAACAACGTGGTTTTCGGAATTTCGTATTTTAAAGGTCCTTTTTTCACCGAGTATCAAATTTAAACAGTTTTATGGCCTGTTTGAAATTGAGTGCTTTTTGACCGACACTTGCTCTTGCCAAGGTCTTTTGAAGGCAAATGGAGGTTCAAATCGATAAAAAAAAAATTGAAATACAACCTTTAGGTGTCCGTTTTACTCGCCTATTTAAGCGGCTTTTTTTCTCAAATCATCGACCGAAATTCGCAGATTTTCCCTCAGATGGTCAAATGGATGGACGCTTCAAATAATCACTCCACTTTTGAAAACAGTTAAAATTTTCGAAAATGTTGCGTGTTTCGAACTATTTTCTGAGTAGAGAAAATCACATCAAATAATGGATCCTTAAAGGTTTTGTATGTTTCGTTTACTACTATGAGACCTTGCTTGATATAAATAAACAAAGGGTCTTTTAAGTGTTTATATACTTATGCAAAAAAAATTTCCATCATTAGATTTTTGCGAAACATTATAATTTTCAAAATATTTAAAGTATCCGTCGTGAAAAAAAATTCAACTCCCAAAGATATTGAAAACATTTTCGCATGGTAAAATTTCAAATTGTGTTACAAGTTTCTACCACTTTTTCCCAACACGAGTGAATTCGTGCAAAATAACGTGTGTTCTGTTGTTGTTGTAGGGAAAATAAACTCCCTGCCAGTTCAAATTTCAACTTATCCCATGTTGTTGTATATGTAGGGTCTTCAGAGAGCCTCAGTCTAACTTGGGATAAGAACTAGACGAAGAAAAAACTTAAGTAGCGAAAGAAGATCATACAAGTTGTTGATATATTTCAACGATGTAAGCGTTATACTTTATGTTCCAGAAAAATGCTTTAAGCTTTATTTGAAAAATCGAACCTCCTAAGAAAATTTAGTAATCAAAACAAAAATTTATGAGTTCATGACTTTGTACCTGAAAACTGTTGTTGAGGGGCGTTGATGTCCATGACGTAGTGGATTGTACTTTGAAATTGCGGAACAAAATGAATCAGATTACGACCCATCCCAGAACGACACTTAGCAATCATGTCAAAAATTACCTTATCTTAGGTGTAGATAAATTTAGAATTCTGTTGTTAAAAAGGAGGATTCTCACAGTAGCTTTGTTTGTTTTTCATACCAAAAACTGTTTACCCATAACAGTGCTAATCTTGTTATGCTCCTTCTAATGTTACCATTATCAGTGAATTCTTGGCACCGAGTTTCATCAAAGTACAACACCAAACCAGAATTTCACAACTCGTTAAACCGGCCTCGAAATTTCTCGGTAAACATTTTTCTCGACACCTTTCCTCGGATGATGGGGGCGACCGGTAAAGTTTGGTTTGCCCAAACAAACAATTACCTTGAGCGGTTCTTATGGTTATTTTTCTTTCCATTGCTGCTTCTAAAAAAATTATCTTCGGCTGTTGTTTTGCTTTATTGCTCTCATTTGACACGTCATCGAGAAAGTGGCGAACCCAGGCCGCTGGAGTTTTTGGGGATCCATGTCGAGCAATTTTTGGCTCAGGCACACGTCATCGCACCATCCAGGGCCAAAAATAATACAAACTTATCCGCAAATCTTCGGATCGCAAAACTCTTACAACGGACAAGTAGGGTAACGAACCCATGTTTAACCTGGTACATATTTCGGACCACGTTTCAACTGTTTTCCAATTTTTTCTCATAATTGATGTTAGACATGAAAAATTTAAACAAATATAGCTGATGCTCTTTTCAATGATTCAAATTAGTTAAAAAAAAGTTTTAAAGCTCTATAAAATAAACTGATAAGTGATAGAATATTGAAAATGTGTTTTTGTCACATTTTCGTCGCACTAAGCCCATATCAAGAGAAAGTGTCATAGCTAGAGCCAACTGTTAAGTAAGAAGTGTATTCGAAAAAAAATGCTACACTTTGTTTTGTGAATAACTTTTGAATGCATGAAAAGAAATTGATGAAATTTTTAGCGAAGTTACCTGGTAGTGACATGTTTACATATGCTTTTGTGATGTTCTGTTAAGGGGTTTTCGAGATGACGTCGAATGAAGAATTTTTTCGACTTTAATTTTTGGGCAACACGTGCGCCATCTATAATGAATACTGTGAATCAAATTTTTAGTAAAAGGCGAAAGATTTATTCGACAATTGAAGAGAGATCAGAATAAGCTTGATCTTTCAAAATAACTCAAAATTTTGAATTTGGTCGAATTTATAACAAATTTAGTCGATTGTCTGAGTTCCTTCGGCGCAAAAACAATATTTTTAACTTTTTATCACTCCACCACCGTTTCTGCGTAATAGCACGATTCCAGATCTAATTTAAACAGAGTATAAACTATGTGGGACCTATTGAAGTGGTTTGTAGAGATAATGGTCGCATTTAGAGGAAACCATTTTTAGCCATTCTTCGTGTCAATCGTTATGCAGTCGTCATTAGCAGTTTCCACAGATCGTTAGCCGCCTCAAATACTAGACATTTTTTTCCATTTTTTCTCCATGTTTAGCTCCGGGAGATGCAGACAAGGCTTGTTAACGATAAAATGCTGATTGTAAAAGGCCAGGTGACCGCCAAAGAGTTCGTTTTGCTGTCCATTGAGAAATTTTTCAAAATATCTCCCCACAAGCAGTCCAAATATTTTGTGCACGATTTGACCGCCGCATTTTGTTCTTCACTTTTATTCAAAGTTTTAGCTCACAATTGGATCCTTCTTAATCGATTTACCATGTGAACTTTGGTCGAATAGTTGGTTTCCTGTTTTAAGTCTCCCATTGAGACTTTTCTGGATTTTTCTCGATCCTGCCCCAAAAAATTTGTCAGTGAACTTCAGTATTGGACGCTATCTCAAAAACCACTTCACAGATTGTCTCCAAATTTTTGACACGTACATATTTCATTACCAGGTAGCTCAACTTACAATGTGACGCATCCAAAAGTTATTAACAAATCAAAGTGTTGCATTTTTTCCAAATATACTCAATAGGTTTCAGATAGTTAAACAATTAGAACCATGTTCAAAGCTTTGATGAAACACTCTAAAACTTAATTTTAAATTCATCGAATGAAAAAAATAATCGTAAATTAGAACTGCTAATTTTGACCACTAATCCGAAACATTTACTCATTAATTTCTTCTATAAATTCTCAGGATGCGAAGATTGTTAATCAGTTTGGTAATTGTTTACTGCAGTTCATATTCGGTAAAAACTAACCGAAGTCCTGGTAATATTTACCGAAACAAACTTTGAAAAAGTTATTAACTTGGAATTGTTTTTCAGAGCATTTGGTTATTTTTTTCTTTATCTAAATATTGAAATTTTTTGAATTCTTGAATTTTACCGACCACTCGGTAATCGTTATCTTACAACTGGTAGTTTTCACCGGTTTTACCGGTATTCGCTAATGTTTTGTAGTGTTTACCTTTAAAAAATCGTTTTTAAAGGGTTTTTATCCCAATATTTTTTAGTTTCAATTGCTTTCCCGATCAGGAGAGCATATATAAATAATAACTCAAACGTATCTCACCAAGATAATTACATCTGATTAAGTTATAATTCAGTACTCCAAATTTTCGATTTTAAGTTTCTCCAATCTGAATTATATCTTATTCTGATTGACAAACTTGAATGGGGTTGAGCTCATTTTCAATGATCAAGATTTTTTTCGGATTGTCCTAAAATAAAATGATTATATCTTATTTTGATATACGTACAACTTTTTCTGAAACACGGACATCGAAGTCAACGGCCCAAACCGTACGTTTATGAGTTTCGCTCAACAGATTCATAAAATTGAATCCAAGTTTTGGGAAACCTAAAATGGGCCATGGTTTTAGCAAGTAATGTGGTTTATTGACATTCCACTAGAAAGTTTTCTCGAAGCACTCATATCTTGATAAGTTATAATTTTGATAGGTTTTGTTCTGCCCAATATCAAACTATGCTATCTGAACGAGATATAATCTTGTAAGGAGCATATCTGAAATTGATATAATTTAGCTATGATCGCATAGATTTATTGATATATTTTGAGATATTTTAACATCCTACGAGTACTGATTAATAACTCATTTAAATAGGAAAAATATTAGTATCAAAATATCTCATCTTGATATAATTTAGTTTTTCCCTCCTGATCGGGGTTACGTATTAGCGCTTCACGTTTTGGTTCAACTCATCCATGATTTATGCAGATTTTTTTAGTAACGTTTACGTTTAGTAAATTTGAACTTTTATGTTATATGGATAAATTTGATATTTTGTTCTGAAAAATCTTCATCATTTTTGTTTCATCCGTAGAACTGAGCCTGGTAATAGGTCTTAAGCTAATTTAAAAGTTTTCCGGAGAAAATTTTCCGTTCAACAACTTTATTGAAGTTTCGTATCTTATTATGTTAGAAAGTTTTTAGTTGTTGAATATGAGTATGTCTTTGGACATTTAATCATCAATCAATTCAACTGTCATCACTGCTGGTGCCTAGCGAGGTATGGCATGACTACTATTCAAAGAATACTTTGATAGGCACAAGCAGCAGTGATGTCAGTTGAATTTATTGTTTTTCAGTGCCTAATCACATACATCTAATCGACATATAATAATTTTTTTTGCTTAATACGATACCAAAATGAGATATAATTGAGTAGGGGAGTATGGGGTATTATGGGCCACTTTTTTTCTTTGCTTTATAACATCTTTATTATAGAACATAAAAAGATAAACAAAAAAAATGGAAAAGATTCCTACATTTTATAAGGTATTATAAGGCAATTTTTTTATTTTTTAAATACTTAAATTAATTTTCCCTAGTTCTGTCTGTTTTTAAAAAGAGTTTTTTTTTTAAATTTTGAATTGTTGGGATTCGTGGGCCACCAAATCCAAATTGACTAGATAACGTGCAAAATTCATGAGTAGATCTAAAACTGAAATTTCATCAGTTATTTTAAAGCAATTTCAGATGAGGAATAAAAAAAGAGTGTTGTGTATGTATGATCGAATAATTCCTAAAACTTGGCTTGCGAACGTTTCGGCAAAATTTCTTGTAGGGGAAAAGTTCATATAACGCCCCATGTGGCTAATACGTGCCACCCTTGTTTTGAAGAATCTGAAACATTTTAAGCCTGCAAAACATTACCAATTTGTTTTAAATGCTGTGATTGGTCATGGCAAGTATGAATTTTTCCTTAAAATGCCCTTGTGTCGTAATTATTTCACAACTAAGGTTTTTCTTCAAATCGATCTAAATTTTAGTACACTTTCAATAAGGTGTCATCAAGCTGAGAAAACCGAATAAGACAAAATTTTCTAACACATCGATAGAGGAGAATCTAAACTATGATTTTATGGTAAAATATCATACTGAACTCGCTAAGGTATGCTTTATATGGGTATGTTCTATCACGGCTCATGCGCTCGTTATAACGCGCCAATCGTAGTTGGCTGAAAATAGCATTAGTTTTTCAAAAAGGCCAATTTTCATTGAAATTGAACAAAAAGTCTAAAACCATATTTTGAGCATTAATTCAGCCCAAAAACTCGTTTTTTGATTTTTTTAAAATTTTGGTTAGTCCATTTTGATTTTCTTTTCAGTCAAAGTGTCTGTAAGTATTGGTGTGTTTTCGGTCTTTGGCTGCTCTTGGGTGTGTTCGGCTGCTAGGCGCGTATTTGCAACACAGTTTTGTTCTGTGGCTTTGAATATGGTTTTTAAAATTCAAGTTTTTGAAGTAACTATAGCAATTTGAGTAATAAAAAATCATAGGCATTTGTACAAAACACTTTTCTTCAATGATTACACCCATTTTTAACACAATTTGTATGTGGAATACATAGAAAATCAGCGATTCGCTTAGGTGGTGCTGGCGATTTGCAGCAAAACTATTTGACATGCAGCGCTAACTAGATTTCAGTTATGGAACTAACAAAAGGGTGATGATAGCTGATTTTTAACGCGGCAATGTATATTAATTGTTGTTAAAATTGAACTTTTTAAAGAAACTACCAAATTTAAGAAAATAACATTGACTGAAGTTTGTAAGAAAATCTGTATATTTCTCATTGAAAAGCTTTTTTTCACAAGCAAATAGAGTTTTTCATGGTAATTCTCAAACTTGAAATTTGTTCTCAAGATACGTTTTAATTGCAAGTTACTGAAAACTTTTCATCAACAAAAACACTTGAAAGGACAGTATCAGTTCTTTGAGCAGACGTGTGTTCAACTTTAAACGAACTAACAACGAAAAATAAAAACACTGAGTTCTATTACGACTGATTATTTAATATACTTTTAATATTGCGTTTCTAACTCGTATCAAACCTAGTGATTTGTTTACGTGTACGATCATTTTAAAGGATAAGTATTGATTGACATGAGTTCTTCGTTGATTTCCTAGCTTTTGTTTTTGAACCACTGATTAGAATAATTTTCGAAGATTTTGATTTCTTAACATTTTTCTAACATTTGAATAATTTTATATCTGCTATCGATCGGAACCTCCAACAAAACATAGACGGTTGCATCTTTGGTCGTTATGGTTTTTTCTCATTATCGGGTTTTTTCTCCTAGGGGGTGATTTATCCCAATCCTCTCACTAGGATGAAGTTTTTTTTACGCAGATATATGATTTTTTGAAAAATATATCCGGAAAGACAAAAGCTTTGGAATCACGTGCATTGAGCTCAATGATGGTCGCGAAATATCGGCAGTTTCTTTTATTTATCCTATTGCTTTTTGGTTTAAAGGAAGCATCATAATCACTCTTCCCTTCAAACGCGAGCCTGTTGCGTGAGACTATCTAGCACATGTAATCCGAATGCTTGTTGACGTGGCGTTTGGTTTTGTGGCTGAGCATATTTCTTCAAAACTTTATCTAAAAAATATTATTCGAAAATATAGATTTTTCGAGAACTAACTATTTTTAAGATTATTATCTTACGTGCGGTTTCTTGACAATCCAAAAGAATTTCCTTATCCTTGATTCTGAAAGTCTGCACTGGAAGTAACCGTACTTGGGGTTGGCTTTCCAGGCCGCTGCAATCTGCCACAATACGCTTTTTCCTGAAAACTAAAAATTAAGACGATTTAACAACGAACAGATTTTAAAACATATGAATGGTATCGTTATTTACATTTTCTTAACATATTATCCTATCCAATATTAGTAAATTTATCCACAAACTCTGGAATTTTAGAATTTTCTTCAATGTTTTGCAAAAGTGTTATGCGTTTTGACATTTGAGTCCATAACATCATCATTTTGATCGCAGGGTCCATCATTTGAGATCGCAGGGAATGTGTATAAAAAACATAAAAACAAGGGTGGTCCAAGATATCATCCAAAATGTGGTCCACGATTCTTATGATTTGAAAATTAGTTAGGTTTGTGTGACTTTTTGATGTTTCATCAAAAATTCTTTTACCACATGAAAGAACATGACAAAACTGAGATCATTAGCGTTTGAGCATATTTTAGTTATAAGCTTAAGATTTCTCATCGATGCAATCAGTGGATGCTTGTTAGTTACGTAAGTAATATTTTTAAATTTTTTTAAACTCGATTAGCAAAAGAAGCATATGATGCGTATTTTATTCAACAACAATTAGCGCTCAGCTTCCGAGCCAGTCGGTCGTTTTTCTATCGCTGCTACCGGAAGACGAACACGGACTAATTTCTGAGTTTTTTTTTTCGTTATTGGAAACTCGTCGGGGACTAAGTGCCGCCGCGCTTGGTGTTTTCGCGATGGGGCGCCGCGAGAACACATTCCGTATAGACTTTTCGATGGCTCCAAAGCCACCTACGAACGAAGAAGTGCATAAATTCATTGCTCACGAGCTTGGATTGAAGCGTGAAGATGTTTTGCTTATACAACCAAACCGCCGACTTGGTTGTTTCTACGTGGAGGTCACTGACCTCGAACTCGCACAGAAAATTGTGCAAGACCACGACGACAAACACTCCCTAGTGTACAACGGGAAAACGTACAAAGTACGTATAGAAATGGAGGATGGCGCAGTGGAAGTGAGATTGTTTGATCTTACTCGATCCATCACCAACCAGCAAGTTGCTGACTTTCTACAGGCGTATGGAGAGGTTCTCACGATTCGAAATGTTTTGTGGGACGAAAAACTATTTTTCGGTGGTATGCCGACGGGAATTCGCTCGGTTCGAATGGTTGTGTTGCGAAACATACCATCACACGTCTCTATTGGCGGAGAAACCACGGGTCTGGCCTACAAAGGGCAGCGCCAGACTTGTGGACACTGTGGAGAATTTGTACACACTGGCATTCCATGTGTACAAAACAAAAGACTGCTTGTCCAGAAACTGGCTGCAGATCAAACTTACGCAAACGTCGCTAAAATGAACGCACAGTCAAACCAAGCTCACGCTACTAAGCGTCCAGTACAGCCCTTGGGCGCCTCAACAAGCGTTCAAGAGCGACAACTAACAACAATCACAACAAAACCAACTACAGCCCCAACAGCCGCTGTAGACAAGCCAGTGCAGCACGATGTCGTCAAGAAATCGCAGCCAACACTCATGCCACCTCCCGCCAAGCCGACCACCTCCACCACCTCCACCACAACCATCCAACTCAGAAGTCACGACACCATGCGCACCCAAACTGATGGGAACGAAACGGATATCTCTGTTTCCTCGATCTCTTCGAACAACAGCAGGAAAAGAGGAAAACAAATCCAACCAACCAAAAAGATGAAAACAGCTACTGACGGCAACGTTTCCACCCAAGAAGAGGATATTTGTATGTGATGGCTATGGTCAGTTGTAATATCGGCACCATAAACATCAATACAATCACCAACACTACAAAACTGAACGCGCTTCGAACATTTATCCGAACTTTGGCTCTGGACATCGTGTTTCTGCAGGAGGTATACAGTGAACAACTCTCCATTCCGGGATATACCGTAGTGGTAAATGTTGATCACAACAGAAGAGGGACAGCAATAGCACTTAAGGAACACATTCGACACACACACACAGAAAAAAGTACAGACGGAAGATTGACTGCCGTAAGGGTAAACAACACAACGCTATGTAATGTTTATGCACCTTCAGGAACAGCAATGCGAGCCGATCGTGAAAGATTTTTCAACGAAACGCTCGCATACTATCTTCGTCATCGAACAGAACACATTATTCTCGGAGGTGACTTTAACTGTGTTCTGAGGCAATCCGATGCCACGGGATACAACATGAGCCCTGCTTTACAAGCCACAACCCAACAGCTGCAGCTTCATGATGTGTGGATAAAACTACGTCCCGGCGACGCAGGCCACACTTATATTTCGTTCAACTCAACCTCCAGGCTCGATCGTTTTTACGTCAGCACTGGCCTGCAAGATCAGCTGAGAACAGCTGATGTACATGTTTGCTGTTTCTCAGACCACAAAGCTGTAACTACTCGAATCTGTATTCCCATCCCCACCCTTCCCACAAATCGAGGATACTGGTCCCTTCGTCCTCATCTGCTAACTGAAGAATGTGTCGACGATTTCCGGAATAGGTGGCAATTCTGGACTCGACAGCGGCGAAACTACCGATCATGGATGGACTGGTGGCTATTTTGTGCAAAATCAAAAATAAAGTCATTCTTTCGAAGCAAATCACGAGAAGCCTTCGAAAATTTTCATAGCGAACAGCAGCGCCTTTACGTGTACCTCAAAGCAGCGTATGATCGGTACTATCGCCACCCGGAAGAGATCCAGAACATAAATAGAATAGAATAATGGCTGAAATGTTGGCCCATCAGCGACGGTTCACAACACTTTTTGTACGAGCAAACGAATCCTACATTGCCGGAGAACCGCTTTCGACATTCCAACTGGGAGAGAGAACTCGTAAAAAAACAACGATTAGAACAGTGGAAAACGAAGATAGTGAAGTGATTGATGACCCAGTGGCAGTACAAGAGCACATGGTTGAGTATTTTAAGAACCTTTATGCACACGTCCCAGTGGAAGAAGAAAACGAAGAAATGTTCCCGTGTTGCCGTTTAGTTCCAGAAGTGAATGGACGGAACGATGCCTGCATGGACGCTATAAGTACTAGTGATATTCTGAAAGCCATAAAAAATAGTGCGCCAAACAAATCTCCGGGACCCGATGGTATTCCTAGAGAATTTTACTTTCGAACGTTCGATGTGATACACCGTGAATTGAACTTGGTACTGAACGAAGCAATCAGTTCAAACATTCCAACACAATTTGTTGCCGGAATTATAGTGTTAGTTAAAAAACGCGGATCTGGCAACCATGCAGGCTCGTTCCGCCCGATCTCTCTGCTGAACAGTGATTACAAAATACTCTCCCGAATACTTAAAGACAGACTGAACCATGTGCTTGAAGAAAACCATGTGCTCAGTGATGTGCAAAAGTGCTCCAACAATCGTCGCAACATTTTCCAAGCCACGTTGGCGCTGAAGGACCGGATAGCACAACTGACGGCTAGGAAGAAATGCGGCAAACTGATTTCATTTGATCTCGACCATGCGTTTGACCGAGTTGATCACCGATACCTGTTCAAAACGATGACACGCCTGGGGATCAATACGCGTCTGGTGGATTTGCTCACGCGTATTTATGCCCAATCTTCTTCTCAGCTGTTAATAAATGGATATCTCTCCGCTCCGTTTCCGATAAGCCGATCAGTCCGTCAAGGAGACCCTCTCTCCATGCATCTCTTCGTGCTCTACATCCATCCACTATTGGAACAGCTAAAAGTGGTCTGTGCAGCTGATCTGCTGGTCGCATATGCAGACGATATCAGTTCAATAGTAACTTGTGCGGGAAAAATAGAGCGAATGCGAGAACTTTTTAAGAGTTTCCAGAGAGTTTCGGGAGCTACCTTAAACCTATCAAAAACAACAGCCATAGATATCGGAATGGTGAATGAAAACTCCATCCACGTTCCTTGGCTTGAGACACGGGAGACGATCAAAATTCTGGGTGTCGTATTTTGCAATTCGATACGAAATATGACGAGGCTTAATTGGGACGCTCTTGTCCTGAACTTTTCTCGGCTTGTATGGCTTCACTCAACGCGCTCCCTTAATGTGTGCCAGAAAATATTACTTTTGAACACGTTTATAACATCAAGAATTTGGTACATGTCGTCGAACCTTGCTCCGTACTGTGTTCATACCAGCAAACTGACGGCTACGATGGGAAGCTTCATATGGCGAGGCATTGTTGCACGTGTACCTATGCAACAACTAGCGCGAGCAAAAAAAAACGGTGGATTAGGGCTGCATCTGCCTGCTCTAAAAACGAAGGCAATGCTGATAAACAGACATCTACTTGAAGCGCATTGTATGCCGTTTTATCAGATCTCGATACAACAGGCACAGATTAACCACCCACATCATCCTCCAGATCTTCCGTGCTTAAAATTGATTTTAAATAGTCACTCCCAACTACCAAGCCAGATTATACAAAACCCGTCGGCGGAAATTCTGCACAACTATTTGCTCGATCAAACAGATCAACCTCGCGTGGAAAGAAACCAGCCAGCCCTCAATTGGAAACGCATATGGGGAAATATTTCATCGCCTCAACTCTCCTCGAGCGAGAGATCTTTGCTGTACATCTGGACCAACGAAAAGATAGTTCATCGTAAACTGCTTTGCAGACTACAACGGGTACCCAACGAAAACTGTGAGTATTGTGGCGATGTGGAAACAATAGCTCACAAATTTTTCTGTTGTCAACGAGTAAGAGCCGGTGCGCGCTTGCTTCAACAAAAAATCAACATGCTGTTCGATGGTCATCAACCAATTTTAGTGAATGATTTGTGCTCGCCGATGCTGGACAGAATAGGGCAGTCAAAACGCATTGAAATTTTGAAATTATTAGCAAAGTTCATTCTTTTTGTAAATGACTGCAGTTACAATGTAGATTTAAATGCATTAGATTTTCATTTGACAATCTGAATCGTATTGATATTTGTACATAAGTTAAGTTATACTAAACGACAATAAACTGATAAAAAAAAAAAAAAAAAAAAAAAAAAAAAAAAAAAAAAAAAAAAAAAAAAAAAAAACAACATGACAGTTGGATTGAGATTTTTATTTCAACACACATCTGAGATATTCAGAGTGGCCCACACTACCTCACTCTCCCCTACTCGTAGGATGTTAAAATATTTCAATTAAGGGTGGCTCAAAATAGGTGCCAAGGTGGTCGAAAACAGAAACATGATGGTACAAAATATCGACCATAGTAATTAAGTTCAAAGGCTTGAATCTTTTTGAATGGTTGCATACGACAAAATGTTTTGATAAAAAACACCTTTTTTTTTTGTTTCGATTATAGTCGTTTTAACATCTTCATGTCATTCGCGACTTATATCAACGATGAAGTTGGCGAACAAGTCATTGAAAAACTTATCCGGTACAACTGTGATCGATGTTTACTCTTGGGCTCGAACTTACGGACATCGGCTCAGAAAGCAACTGACTTGCCAACTGAGCTATATCACAAGCCAAAAAAAAAAGAAAATTTTGATGATCTTTACAAAATCAATATCAATATCAATATTTGCATAATCATATAAGAGTTATTTCGAATACTTGTTTTTTTTTAATAGCAACGTTCCACAATAGGTCCGTTACCCTACAATACAGTTGCTTTTCCCGCGGGTGGGGAAGAACCGGAATGGTGTGGGAGGATTGAAAATTACAGCATCTGGTACCACTCTCTAATTACGTTCAACAATTGTGTGTTTATTTGGAAATGGCTCTTGCCTTCGCGTGCTTCATCTAGAAAGTGTGTGCAATAACAACGGTTGATTTTATTTGCTTGGGCTGGGAAATCATCCAAACAAAGCACCGCTTCTGCTCAAAGTTAGAAGTTTATGTGTTTATGGAACGGCGCGGCGCGCTGAGAAGAGGCACGGAACCCGCCAAGCCGCACCCCGGCCGTGGCCAGCCATGTCTATACGCAGACATCGACGGTGGCCAAGCAAGGAACGCACATGTATGACGAACTCTGGAACTCTGGCCCCGAGTTGAGGAACCACCAGGCCTCGCACCCAATCCAAACAACACCTGAGGTGAGATAAATTGCTCACGCGCTGGAGATTTGCTCAGGAATAAACACCCGGCCCGGAAAATCGGAAAATCGGATATGGCTGCTGATGGAATCCCGCTGGGTTCCGGGCAAACTTTGCTTAAACGGAGAACGAGGACGACGACGACGATGATGATGGGTTGTTGGAGTCGGAGGCATCGCCATACACAACACCCATGGCAGCAAATGATCAACAAGGTTATGATTGTTTGACTTCCAGCCATCTCAACGGGATGTGTCGGATGATGTAAACATCACTTCTCATAGCATGGAGCTAGCGATTGATTCTCGGCTTTTGAATAACGTTTAATTACAAAATTCCTTGGCAAATGCCACGAATTTTGTTTGCGATTTTTTCGGATAGAAGCTACGAGTTAACTATTTTTAAATTTCCGTAAGATCTAAGAAAAAGCTGGGGCAATAAAAGAATATGTGGTCAAACTTTTTTGGATCAGAACTTGAAAAGAAATATAGATAGTTGGAATTCGATACTAAAGCATGGATCATCATGAATTTGAACGCACTGTTTATTATACCATAGCGCTTCTAGTTATCGGATCTGGAATGTTATGACAGTATTTTTTTGAGAAATGTTTCCTCTATCGGAGCTGAAAATTTCATCACGATTCGTTTTGTTCCAAAAAAGTTACTCGTGATGCTATGAGACGAAACTTAATTTTGGACACCCACGTCAAAAACCCGGCGTAGTCGCGAGATCTGTATAGATGGTCAAATCGACCGTGTGCAGTGTTCTCAAACGTTTCCGTGAGATGCATACTATCGATCGGCAGGTGCATACCAAGCGTTATAGTGGACCTAAGGATCGAAACTGCATTTGAAGGTGTTGATAACGACCAACATAAACCCAGGGCAGTCGGACTATGACATCGCCAAGAAATTCAATGTCGACTGGTGTACCTTCAGAAGGATTCGTCTGCGCGAAGGAATACGATCTTATCGGGCCAGTAAACAACCAAACCGGTCATTGAAGAAGAATGTAGAAGCAAAGGACGGGCCCGGAAGTTATATAACAAGGTTCCAACGAAGCACGACGGATGCATCCTCATGGATGACGAAAATTCTGGCCAAAAATTTTAAAAAGCCACTGGTCGGGGTGATATCCCCGCCAAGTTCGAATTCGTTTTTGTCGATAAGTTTGCAAGAAAGTGTTTGTTCTGGCAAGGTATTTGCATCTGCGGACGAAAAACCCCTGTTTTTGTAAAAAAAAAAACAAGACCATGGACTCCGAAATGTACAAGGAGGAGTGCCTGAAAAACGCTTTTTTCCGTACATTCGATCTCACAAAGGACCAGTAAAGTTTTCGCCAGATTTGGCAAGCTGCCACTACAGCAAAGAGGTACTACAGTGGTATCGGGCCTTCTTCTTCTTCTTCTTCTTGTTTGGTTGTGGTAGCGGGTGCGACCACATTTGGATCGGTGACTGTGACCATATATCCAGCGGTATGGTATCGGGCCAACGGGTGGATTTTGTCGAAAAGGACATCAACCCACCCAACTGCCCTCAATTCCGCCCTATCGAAATACTTTGGGAAATTGTCAAGCAGAAGATGGAGAAGAATGGTAGGTCGACTCGGGATGCCACAGAAATGAAGAGATTGTGGAACAAAATGGCCGCTGAGGTCAGCGAATAGGGTGTTCAAACTATAATGAGTGTTATTCGACGAAAGTTCGAAATATCATCAAAAAAAAAAAAACATCGGAATAATTTTATTATTATTTTTCCTTTAAAGTGCAATCAAAACCCTACGTTTTGAGTATAAAACATTTTTATATCGTTCACATAGCTCCGAGATAGACCCTTTTAATGCGTCCAGATTTATGATGATCCATGCTTTAAGGACCAGAATTTACATGACCTATCTTAGTATCAATATCTGATTTCATTCTATGTATGTAAAAAAGACAAGATTTATTTGATAACATTATTTTAAAGTTTGAACAGATATTGGTACTATAACCGATATACACCACTTAACGAGAAAACGGAAGACACGAATAACGCTATCTGGCAACAGAAATGGAAGTATTACACTGTGATTTTTTTGGAACTTTGCCAGGGGTGTCGAATCCGCCGGTAATTTCGTCTTCATGAAGCACACTGCACACTGCTTCAGATACCAAGCATCTGTACTTTCCAATAGTCGCGAAACAACTGGCTCTTCTTTGCACATTCTGAAATTGCTTGCACGCTTTCTGTGTACACGATAAATTAGCAAACCTTATTAGATGTTATATTATAAACTGTTTGAACATAAATGTGTTTTCTTTGATCGCTAAATTTTTCTTTTATTTCATCTATCCTCTTTTTTTCTTTTATTTCATCTATCTTCTACAAGGGGTGCCAGGTTTCCAGATTTTTAAGGGTTTTCCTGGATTTTTTGTTTGTTTTATTTATTTTTATTAGCAATTATCAACCATACATACAGCAGTTCTGATTATCGACATAGCATCCTATTTTTTGAAAAAAAAAACTCTCGAATTGTCCTGATTTTTGAAAATTGGTCTTTTCAATGTCCTGAATTGTCCTGATTTAAAAAAAATCTCATTAAGGATTGAATTGGTAGTTAAGTTATGAGAACATCGAATAAATGTGCAATAAAATATTTAAACCCATTTCACCGATGGTATTCTTCGGTTCAGATGATGTTTAAATTGTGTTTTTCGATATGAACTGGTCCAGCCATGAGATGCCCACTTTTGTTGCATATATTAGAGCGTTTACAGCACCTGTATTACACAGGGCTGGATTCGGGGGGCCCCTATGATTCGATTTTTTTTTTCAAATGCTATCCCAGAGAATACGTAACATATTAACCGTATAAAAGAACTGGAGATGAGTTCAGTATACTGTCTTCGAATGCACGTGCAAACATTGCGGAAGAGTTAAGAAATTTCTATAAAACGAAAGCTTTGAATTGAGCTGAAAAATGCAAAATTAAATTCTCATTTTTTAAAATATCCTTATCATCAACTAAAATTCTCTGATTAAGAAAAAATGACCAGATAAATATTTTGAATAATTTGCATTTAATCATTGATCGTCTGGTTTGTGCTTTATCGAAAGATATTTACCAAATGACAATTTTGGGGAAGTGTCATGAAGATTTGAGAAGAAGTATACAGAACAATACAGAAAAATACAATACAGAATTAACAAATTAATTTCACATTGCATAGAGATACAGATATAAGAGGGAAGTGAAGTAGGCGTGTGCCGAGAAAGACGTATTTTCACAGAGAACAGACGTACAAGCTAGCCCACGAAATTTGTGTAAAATTTCCAGCGGCATTAGTTTAATTATGAGTTCATATATACGGTTACGCCTTTTCGAAAACTGTACACTTGAAAATTTGATTTGTAACTTTTGAACGGCGCAATAGGTGCCACTGTTTAAAGTCAATTTTCAACATATTTTTTGGATGTCTGCATTTGAAATTTTACACACTTTTTTGAAGATTTTTTGTTCGAGCTTGTACGTATGTTCTCTGTGGTATTTTTTTCATCTGCCAAAATCAAGCTAGCAAAAATTCAAAATTAATCGAAAAACTTCAACTGTTTAATTGAAAATTGCTTTGAACTGCACCACATCAAGTTTTACCAGAAATGAAGCAAAGAAAGTATTCAAAGTTGGAACTAGATTCAAGAAATGGATTGGGCATCGTGACCAGAGAATAGAAGTTTTAAAGATCTGAAGTGTTATCAAATTGTTATTCTGATTGTGATAAAAGTTTCATTCGATGCCCTCAAAGCCAAAGGGGTATAAGTACCAAAACAATCGATTGAAAAAAAAATCAGAATAGAGATTAAACACAGAATAAATTTAGTACCTTGAACAAAGATTCCGAGTTTTGAAAATTCCAAAAAACAAAAAACTGAACTTTAGTAAGTTGAGAAACAACACAAGACTTGAAAATCTCAATGAATTGAATTCGGAAAAAGGTAAGATTAAAAACATAGAAATATTCATGTTAAGAGAGTCACTCAATGATATTAGTAACTCAACTATGAGATCGCTTTTATTATAATTATAAAATGATCATTTGGAAAATGATACGCTGAATTTCTTCTTCTTCTTCTTCTTCTTCTTACATCAACATGGCCAAAACATGCAGGCATCCTGGAAAATGGGAGATTTGCGTCTATCATTTTTCTTTTCAGCGTATTACCTGTTACATATTCCTATGCATTGCAGATATTACTACGGCCAGGCCAACCATGTGATGAAAACCGCAAAAGATACAGGATACAGGAGCGGAATGAAGCGTGGAGATCCCTACCAAACGCTTCATATAATATTTTGATTACTGCGGCTGAAAACCTCTCAAAAGAAATTAAAATGAAAATTGTTATTATTAAAAAAAAAAGTGGTGTGAAATTATGAAAAGCTCTAAAATGCTTAACTATGTATTTCGGATTTCTACATCGAGTATTTTTAAGATCAAAGCAATCGATGGCTGTTACGACCACCTGCTGGAAAAAACATTCAAAATTCCTCGGTCGTGGAAACCGAACTTCTGACACATCTTGAATAAATTCATTCACCACAAAAAAAAAATACAGTTACTTATCTTATTGTTCCGAATCACTCAAGAGTTTCTGGGTGTCTTCCAAGAATGGTCCTGGACCGGTCCGGAAAGCGTAGTACCAGTCACTTTGATTCGGCCACTTTCAACAACTTCACAAACCATTACGATAAGCATTTATTTCACTCCACTTAGGATTTCAAATTAATATCCCACTTAATAACTATGAATCGAACGATATACATAAAAGACTTTACCGCTGTTTAACTTATTGAAAAATGGTGAGGGAAATATAAAAATAAAGAAATCACGAAGTAAAACGCGACCGCGGAAAAAAATGCGACCGCACTCGAGCAAGGCCAACTTCGCTCCCTTGGAAAATGATAAGCTGAATTTAGGATATTTACTTTTGTTAAATCAGTTGAAAATATTTCAATACGAATGCAAGACGTATGTTATGTCAAGGTTGCCGAAAAAAAATCTGTGTTTTGACGAAAAAATATTCTGAAATTCTGTGATTTTACCCAAAAATTCTGTGATGGTTTTCTGTGATGCTTTCTCCATTAATTTCATTCAAAAGTTATGTCAAGTCACGTATTTTCGATTGTTTTGGTCACCCTGAAACGAACGTCACAAAAGTTTGTGCATAACCCCTTGTACCGTTACCATTGTGAATGATTCTGAATGTTGCCAATTTGATTGTTTTAGCCGTTAATCTATTGTTCTTTGCGCGGGAAAAGTTATAATTTTTGACGACGATGAAATAAAAACTCTCTTTAGTTCGAACTTGTATCCAGGAAAGTCTACCCGAAATAAAAATGGTCAGACACAACAAAAATCATTCAACATTACCAATGTTAACATAATTTTTCAATTCAAAGATAATAATCCAAAATTTTATACTGACAAATAAAATTAATTTTTGAAAAATGTACAAAATTTAAAAATTTTTGAAATCTGTAAATATATCTAAAATTCTGTTTTCCACAGATTCTGTGATGAAATTTGGCTCAAAATTTTGTGAAATTATAGATTTTTCTGTGATTTCGGCTTCCTTGATGTATGTAATGAAAATGTGGAGATATTTTTCTTTATTTAAACTTTTCTGTACAGAATATCCTGACTGACAGGTTTCGATGGAAAAAAATGAAAATTTGAGATGTTTGCCTCATATTTTTCTTAATTTATGTCGATTTATTTTTGAATTCAGCTTACATTATGTTGGTCAGATTTTGGGTTGATTTGATAAAAAATCAATTGAAAAATCTGATTTAATATCCAATTCTCATTAGTCAGCATGAAAATATTTTATCCTACATAATTCTTTTGATATAAGACACACACAATCGTCTTGATGTTGAGGTTAATAAGGCATAAGTCAGAGAAGTTTTTATTAAATTTTTCAATAATAAAGAGTCGGATTTGTTTTGATTTATACTTGTTGGAGATGTATTAGATTATTTGAAAAATTATCAATGGATAGAATTGGCCTCATACCACTTCAGGACACCTTTAAAAAAAGTGACATGATGCCAAATCGTCGTGTTGCTGCAAGAACGGCAAAAGGCGCTTCTCGAGGCTTTCAGATTAGTAGATCTCGCAATTTACTGTGCCCTTTGTCACGAAAAGCTCACTCCTCAGTCCGCAAGAGCATATGGCCTGCCAAACGAGATATTTGGAGACGAACTTCGACATTTTCTTCATCTTAAATTTGTCGTCCACGTTGAACTTGCTCTCTCTTTATATATACGTTTCGTCGTCCATCACACAGCAGCCATTCTTTGCCAAAATCTTCTCGTAGAGCTTCCGTGCCCGAGTTTTAGCCGTTGATTGTTGCCGCTCATCGCGGTTTGGGAAGTGTTGTACCTTGTATGTATGTAGTCCAACGCTCTTCTTTGCATTCTGGACGTAGCTCTACGCTGGCCGAACTTTTTAGCCAAATCACGGCTTGAGATGTTATGATTTGCTTTAATCATCCACTTCACCTTTCCCTCCGTCTTTTTGTTTTCCGGTCCCGGTTTTCTTCCAGCTCCTTTGCCGTGGTCCAACGTCAACTGCTCCTGGAACCGCTTCAACACTCTGGAAACGATTGAATGGTGAATGTTCAACATTTTTCCCAACTGCCGGTGCGACAGTTCAGGAAATTCCAAGTGTTTGAAAAGAATTTGTTCCCTCGACTCGCGTTGGTTCGTCTCACGTTTTCGTTGAATCGAAAAACACGACTTCAAGTTTGACAGCATGTAAACATGGTATGGTAAAACAGTTATGCCCTGTTCAATGTGTCGCAAGAATTTCGTGGTTCGGCCTTTTGTACCTAGTAGCAAAGATAATAATAAAAAATATTAAGTTTAATTGTTATTAATTCTCTATCCAATCCTGTACTCGCACAAGCTTTTTTTCACAATCATAATAAATACATAGAATTGAGAGGAGGTTCGTTGCGTTTGACCCCACTTGAAAACTTGCTTACGACCTTTCAAAAATAATTTGCCTCTTTAATGTAAAATGCTTAGCCTTTTATTTTTCTATGGTACGGGATCTTCGGCAAACATTTGTTACCTGGAACCTGGTTCAAAATTTTTCAAGAATATCCATGTTGGATGTGTATGAGGTCTTTTATTTATGATAAAGCTTAGATAATTGATATATTAAAACAGTTTTCTTATCATTTGATTCATCCCAAGTTTCAGAAATTTTCATGGTGGTGAATAGATTATTAATCAATATCATGACATCAATCTATCAAACGCTGACTTACCATAGTGCTAGTAGATCCTGCCAGGATCACGTAAAAGAACATCGAGACCCACATCGATCTCGCGGGCAACCAGAGTAGGTGTACCTATCCCAATTCCAGGAGCTACCGGCCTACTACACGATCGCTGCCAGGAACTGGAAGAGAAAAATGTTTCCCCATCGCCGGAGAGCGCTTGTGCTTTGCCATCGATGTCAGGAACTGTCGGCTGATCCCTAAAAACAGCGATACGATTGCTACAGGGAAATCGGGGGAAAAAATCGTAAGTGTGGGACCAGTACGTGTCCCACACTTCCTTTTTTTTTGTTTTTGCTGATTAACACTATAGTATTCAAGTAACACACAATCTATTATAGCAATATAGTTTAAATTACTATATTTATAGTTCAAAACCTAGAATCAATCATACATTTGTAGTTGAATCTATTATATTTACAATTGGGTCAATTTAACCACTACAGTTGAATCTATTATATTTATTGAATGCCAAAAATCAATTATACAATTGTAGTTGAATCTATCATACTTACAGTTGAATCAATTATATTCATAGTTGATTGCGTAAAGTCAATCATCAGTTTGTAGTTGAGTCTATTATATTTATAGTTGGATGCGAACAAATCTACTACGCTTTGATGATTGGTATGACCAGCTGAAATAATAAGAACAACTGTGGACTTTTATCTCCGTGTTCTCACGCACACTTGCTGAGCGTGCGCAGATGATACGGGACAATTCATCTCAAAAACTTTCGGTACAAAAAACGAGCAGCCGGTCGACAAACATGGTCGTTTTTGAGGTTAATGTTCCCAAAACTGAAAAGTGTTGGTGAAAAAACCAGAATAATATCACGAACACTACCAGCGGCAAATAGGACTATAGGAATAATTTGTTTTATTTAATATATGTAACTGGTATCCCTGATTAATTCGTGTCCGGAATACACGCTATCAAAAGTTACACGAATTTCTCAAATTAGAGCTTCCATTTTGTCCGTTAGAGGATGCTGATGCTGTCGCTTTTTCATTGTATGGAGAAAACGACTGTGGTCAATATTGATTTAGTTTATTTGGTTTGGGATACAATTCATATAACTCCTCATAAAAGGAGGGAAGGTCCAGAGATGAGGGATGAGCGGGTCATTCTCAAAATATCAGAATTTGTACTGTAGAGTTTGTTGTGTAAGTGTGGTGATTTTTTTTTCCTTGTGCACTAGACTGCCTCAAATTTGTATGGGAAATTCAAAACCTGTGAAATGTTATGCGCTGCAGGCTAAAATGGATCCTAGTCCTAGTACAATATCTCATGCCAAATCTGATCACGGGAAGAAGTCGCTCAACGAGCCTGAAGTTTGTATGGGATTTTGAGACATTTTGTACGTATGTTCTCTGTGGTATTTTTTTCATCTGCCAAAATCAAGCTAGCAAAAATTCAAAATTAATCGAAAAACTTCAACTGTTTAATTGAAAATTGCTTTGAACTGCACCACATCAAGTTTTACCAGAAATGAAGCAAAGAAAGTATTCAAAGTTGGAACTAGATTCAAGAAATGGATTGGGCATCGTGACCAGAGAATAGAAGTTTTAAAGATCTGAAGTGTTATCAAATTGTTATTCTGATTGTGATAAAAGTTTCATTCGATGCCCTCAAAGCCAAAGGGGTATAAGTACCAAAACAATCGATTGAAAAAAAAATCAGAATAGAGATTAAACACAGAATAAATTTAGTACCTTGAACAAAGATTCCGAGTTTTGAAAATTCCAAAAAACAAAAAACTGAACTTTAGTAAGTTGAGAAACAACACAAGACTTGAAAATCTCAATGAATTGAATTCGGAAAAAGGTAAGATTAAAAACATAGAAATATTCATGTTAAGAGAGTCACTCAATGATATTAGTAACTCAACTATGAGATCGCTTTTATTATAATTATAAAATGATCATTTGGAAAATGATACGCTGAATTTCTTCTTCTTCTTCTTCTTCTTCTTACATCAACATGGCCAAAACATGCAGGCATCCTGGAAAATGGGAGATTTGCGTCTATCATTTTTCTTTTCAGCGTATTACCTGTTACATATTCCTATGCATTGCAGATATTACTACGGCCAGGCCAACCATGTGATGAAAACCGCAAAAGATACAGGATACAGGAGCGGAATGAAGCGTGGAGATCCCTACCAAACGCTTCATATAATATTTTGATTACTGCGGCTGAAAACCTCTCAAAAGAAATTAAAATGAAAATTGTTATTATTAAAAAAAAAAGTGGTGTGAAATTATGAAAAGCTCTAAAATGCTTAACTATGTATTTCGGATTTCTACATCGAGTATTTTTAAGATCAAAGCAATCGATGGCTGTTACGACCACCTGCTGGAAAAAACATTCAAAATTCCTCGGTCGTGGAAACCGAACTTCTGACACATCTTGAATAAATTCATTCACCACAAAAAAAAAATACAGTTACTTATCTTATTGTTCCGAATCACTCAAGAGTTTCTGGGTGTCTTCCAAGAATGGTCCTGGACCGGTCCGGAAAGCGTAGTACCAGTCACTTTGATTCGGCCACTTTCAACAACTTCACAAACCATTACGATAAGCATTTATTTCACTCCACTTAGGATTTCAAATTAATATCCCACTTAATAACTATGAATCGAACGATATACATAAAAGACTTTACCGCTGTTTAACTTATTGAAAAATGGTGAGGGAAATATAAAAATAAAGAAATCACGAAGTAAAACGCGACCGCGGAAAAAAATGCGACCGCACTCGAGCAAGGCCAACTTCGCTCCCTTGGAAAATGATAAGCTGAATTTAGGATATTTACTTTTGTTAAATCAGTTGAAAATATTTCAATACGAATGCAAGACGTATGTTATGTCAAGGTTGCCGAAAAAAAATCTGTGTTTTGACGAAAAAATATTCTGAAATTCTGTGATTTTACCCAAAAATTCTGTGATGGTTTTCTGTGATGCTTTCTCCATTAATTTCATTCAAAAGTTATGTCAAGTCACGTATTTTCGATTGTTTTGGTCACCCTGAAACGAACGTCACAAAAGTTTGTGCATAACCCCTTGTACCGTTACCATTGTGAATGATTCTGAATGTTGCCAATTTGATTGTTTTAGCCGTTAATCTATTGTTCTTTGCGCGGGAAAAGTTATAATTTTTGACGACGATGAAATAAAAACTCTCTTTAGTTCGAACTTGTATCCAGGAAAGTCTACCCGAAATAAAAATGGTCAGACACAACAAAAATCATTCAACATTACCAATGTTAACATAATTTTTCAATTCAAAGATAATAATCCAAAATTTTATACTGACAAATAAAATTAATTTTTGAAAAATGTACAAAATTTAAAAATTTTTGAAATCTGTAAATATATCTAAAATTCTGTTTTCCACAGATTCTGTGATGAAATTTGGCTCAAAATTTTGTGAAATTATAGATTTTTCTGTGATTTCGGCTTCCTTGATGTATGTAATGAAAATGTGGAGATATTTTTCTTTATTTAAACTTTTCTGTACAGAATATCCTGACTGACAGGTTTCGATGGAAAAAAATGAAAATTTGAGATGTTTGCCTCATATTTTTCTTAATTTATGTCGATTTATTTTTGAATTCAGCTTACATTATGTTGGTCAGATTTTGGGTTGATTTGATAAAAAATCAATTGAAAAATCTGATTTAATATCCAATTCTCATTAGTCAGCATGAAAATATTTTATCCTACATAATTCTTTTGATATAAGACACACACAATCGTCTTGATGTTGAGGTTAATAAGGCATAAGTCAGAGAAGTTTTTATTAAATTTTTCAATAATAAAGAGTCGGATTTGTTTTGATTTATACTTGTTGGAGATGTATTAGATTATTTGAAAAATTATCAATGGATAGAATTGGCCTCATACCACTTCAGGACACCTTTAAAAAAAGTGACATGATGCCAAATCGTCGTGTTGCTGCAAGAACGGCAAAAGGCGCTTCTCGAGGCTTTCAGATTAGTAGATCTCGCAATTTACTGTGCCCTTTGTCACGAAAAGCTCACTCCTCAGTCCGCAAGAGCATATGGCCTGCCAAACGAGATATTTGGAGACGAACTTCGACATTTTCTTCATCTTAAATTTGTCGTCCACGTTGAACTTGCTCTCTCTTTATATATACGTTTCGTCGTCCATCACACAGCAGCCATTCTTTGCCAAAATCTTCTCGTAGAGCTTCCGTGCCCGAGTTTTAGCCGTTGATTGTTGCCGCTCATCGCGGTTTGGGAAGTGTTGTACCTTGTATGTATGTAGTCCAACGCTCTTCTTTGCATTCTGGACGTAGCTCTACGCTGGCCGAACTTTTTAGCCAAATCACGGCTTGAGATGTTATGATTTGCTTTAATCATCCACTTCACCTTTCCCTCCGTCTTTTTGTTTTCCGGTCCCGGTTTTCTTCCAGCTCCTTTGCCGTGGTCCAACGTCAACTGCTCCTGGAACCGCTTCAACACTCTGGAAACGATTGAATGGTGAATGTTCAACATTTTTCCCAACTGCCGGTGCGACAGTTCAGGAAATTCCAAGTGTTTGAAAAGAATTTGTTCCCTCGACTCGCGTTGGTTCGTCTCACGTTTTCGTTGAATCGAAAAACACGACTTCAAGTTTGACAGCATGTAAACATGGTATGGTAAAACAGTTATGCCCTGTTCAATGTGTCGCAAGAATTTCGTGGTTCGGCCTTTTGTACCTAGTAGCAAAGATAATAATAAAAAATATTAAGTTTAATTGTTATTAATTCTCTATCCAATCCTGTACTCGCACAAGCTTTTTTTCACAATCATAATAAATACATAGAATTGAGAGGAGGTTCGTTGCGTTTGACCCCACTTGAAAACTTGCTTACGACCTTTCAAAAATAATTTGCCTCTTTAATGTAAAATGCTTAGCCTTTTATTTTTCTATGGTACGGGATCTTCGGCAAACATTTGTTACCTGGAACCTGGTTCAAAATTTTTCAAGAATATCCATGTTGGATGTGTATGAGGTCTTTTATTTATGATAAAGCTTAGATAATTGATATATTAAAACAGTTTTCTTATCATTTGATTCATCCCAAGTTTCAGAAATTTTCATGGTGGTGAATAGATTATTAATCAATATCATGACATCAATCTATCAAACGCTGACTTACCATAGTGCTAGTAGATCCTGCCAGGATCACGTAAAAGAACATCGAGACCCACATCGATCTCGCGGGCAACCAGAGTAGGTGTACCTATCCCAATTCCAGGAGCTACCGGCCTACTACACGATCGCTGCCAGGAACTGGAAGAGAAAAATGTTTCCCCATCGCCGGAGAGCGCTTGTGCTTTGCCATCGATGTCAGGAACTGTCGGCTGATCCCTAAAAACAGCGATACGATTGCTACAGGGAAATCGGGGGAAAAAATCGTAAGTGTGGGACCAGTACGTGTCCCACACTTCCTTTTTTTTTGTTTTTGCTGATTAACACTATAGTATTCAAGTAACACACAATCTATTATAGCAATATAGTTTAAATTACTATATTTATAGTTCAAAACCTAGAATCAATCATACATTTGTAGTTGAATCTATTATATTTACAATTGGGTCAATTTAACCACTACAGTTGAATCTATTATATTTATTGAATGCCAAAAATCAATTATACAATTGTAGTTGAATCTATCATACTTACAGTTGAATCAATTATATTCATAGTTGATTGCGTAAAGTCAATCATCAGTTTGTAGTTGAGTCTATTATATTTATAGTTGGATGCGAACAAATCTACTACGCTTTGATGATTGGTATGACCAGCTGAAATAATAAGAACAACTGTGGACTTTTATCTCCGTGTTCTCACGCACACTTGCTGAGCGTGCGCAGATGATACGGGACAATTCATCTCAAAAACTTTCGGTACAAAAAACGAGCAGCCGGTCGACAAACATGGTCGTTTTTGAGGTTAATGTTCCCAAAACTGAAAAGTGTTGGTGAAAAAACCAGAATAATATCACGAACACTACCAGCGGCAAATAGGACTATAGGAATAATTTGTTTTATTTAATATATGTAACTGGTATCCCTGATTAATTCGTGTCCGGAATACACGCTATCAAAAGTTACACGAATTTCTCAAATTAGAGCTTCCATTTTGTCCGTTAGAGGATGCTGATGCTGTCGCTTTTTCATTGTATGGAGAAAACGACTGTGGTCAATATTGATTTAGTTTATTTGGTTTGGGATACAATTCATATAACTCCTCATAAAAGGAGGGAAGGTCCAGAGATGAGGGATGAGCGGGTCATTCTCAAAATATCAGAATTTGTACTGTAGAGTTTGTTGTGTAAGTGTGGTGATTTTTTTTTCCTTGTGCACTAGACTGCCTCAAATTTGTATGGGAAATTCAAAACCTGTGAAATGTTATGCGCTGCAGGCTAAAATGGATCCTAGTCCTAGTACAATATCTCATGCCAAATCTGATCACGGGAAGAAGTCGCTCAACGAGCCTGAAGTTTGTATGGGATTTTGAGACATTTTGTTCGGAAGAAACATGAACTACTAGTTTTTCATCAATAGCTTTGGTTCCCATCAGCCGATTTCTTTAAAAAATGAGTTTTCTTAAAGCCTAAACTATGACAAATATTTCATCTGAAGACTGCATTTCGATAAGAGTTAAGATAAAAAAGTTATAAGGCTACAAAAATGGGCTAACTTTTTTTACGGTGGTATTCATTATTGCTAATGTGGTGTCAAATTGTTCGATCGCCCCGACTCATTAACAGTGATGAATACCATCCTGAAAAAAGTTAGCGCATTTTTGAAACCTAATAACTTTTTATCCTAACCCTTATCGAAATGCAGTCTTCAGATGAAATATTTGTCATAATTTAAGTTATTAGTTAAGGACGTGTAGATGAAGTAACATTTTATTATTTTAAAAGTAAGACTAAGTTTACCGGATCAGCTAGTTTTAAACGGCCGACGGGAATCAAAGTTTATGATGAAAAACTGGTTTTTCATGTTTCTTCCGAACAAAATATCTCAAAATCCCATACAAACTTTGTTGAGCGACCCCTTCCCGTGATCCGATTTGGCCCAAATTTGGCACTAGGCCTGTGATCAATTTTAGCCTGCAGCGCATAACTTTTTCAAAAGTCGGGTCATTTGGGGCACTCTACTGTTCACACTTGAAATTGAAATACCCATATGTATAAGATTATTTGAATATGGTCCCTATTCAAGGTTACAATTTAAATTATTCCTAACCTTTCGTTAAATGCTATCCTAAATATTCACGAAAAGCTTTTCTTTAGATTTACTGATTAAAGCAGATCAATGTTCTTAAAATTGGATCACGAAGGCACTTCTGAAATTAAATTTTTAACTGATTTAAAAAATTAGCTGTAATTTTCATTTAACGAGTCTCATCACATTAGAAGAAAAAAAACCTTGTTCTTAAATGGATGGATCCATCGTAATAAAAATTTGCGACGACACAATGTCTATTTGCCTGATGAAAAGGCGTACCCATCAACGAAAAATTAAATTGCAATTGTATGAATGTTGTTTTTTGAGAAGCCAAATGGAGTAAAAAAAAAACAAACCACCAAATGCAATGCAGCGCCAACAAATGATTGTCTTTTTTATGAGGTCGTAAATTCTTGCTTCTGTGGAAAATCCATTTATTTCCGAAAGCTGAGATGCTGCTGCGGTTCTACTTGGACTATGGGATCTCTAGTGAATCCACCTACCGTTATAATAATTCACATATAAATTAGCAGTAAATCTCAAAAATATTTCAAATAGCTCTCCAGATCTTTCCAGGTTAAAATAATTTAAAAAAAAGTTTATTTCACTGAGTCTTCATTTCGATTCTTTTTCCCCGTTCCAGATCGTCTACTGCGGACCCGGAAGTCGTCGCCAGGGCAGCAACCGACACATGCCACTGCCAACGAAAACGACGCGAACCGGAAGCTGCCAGGGTCAGGACATTTTATAACCGGAAATGGAGCAAACGTCCGTTTCGTACTTTTAGAAAGTTCGTCATCGCCATCGTCATCGTCGTCACTCACCATTTGCTGCCATCACCATTATCATCAGCATCGTCATCAACGCCATCAGAGTCAGCATCAATCGCTGCGCCATCACCGCCATTCAAGTCGTCGTCGTCGTCGACGTCGACCTCTGCAGTTGGACCATTCATCGGTAATCTACCCGAATCTGCAACGCCATCAGCGAAAATCCACGTTCCGGAAGATTTGTCTTGCCGGGAACGGCGTCAACGATGCCAACGATGCCGTCGACCGGTGTTCCAATTTCGTCGGCCAGGTTTCCTAGAAAAAACAACGCGATTGCAAAGTCCATTTGAGCGAGTAATTTTCGGGAAATGGTGCCATTACCGCGAAATTGCGTCCGGTTGCTACTTGGTAAGTCCATGTAGGCCGAGGATATCGGAGCTTAGCTACCTTTCAGGATGGATTCCATTTTTCTCTAAACTGCCCGATAAGAAAAATATTCAAATATCTCATCCATTCTCGGACGGGCTGACTTTCTGGAGGGACCGTTTTCCTATTGTTTGCGATTTTGATGGGCTCCGCCGCGCCGCGCTGGTGAAATAAAGTTGTTATTTTGTGGTTGAAAGGAATTCTTGAACAAAAAAAAACTTATGTTATTACTTGGGGCTGAACTCAACGATCTGTGCTGTAATCTGATCGTTTGGCAAAAGGTTACCAAAAAACTGCGAAAGTGATAAAACAAACTTTAGCACTTTGGCTATTTTTTTTTTGGCCAAAATTGAACCCAAACAGGTAGAGCACTATGAAGAACTAGTATTTTTAGATGAGAGTTAGTAATGATTTTGATGATTCTGGCTACAATTATGCATCGATAGTACATGGAAGATGCTACAATTCATCCGAATACATTTATTTGATACACTGGCCCTACTTTCATAACAGTCCCATATGCAAAATCGAGCAAGCAAGAAAATCAGGTTTTTCTGTTTTGGAATATATCTTTGAATTGTGACCACAACCTTCAGCATAAACGAAAATCGATTGATGGAACGTGTTCCAGGTTGTCATTATAAATCGTAGGACCTGTAATTTTTAAAATTGGTACATTGGTAAGGTCGGGAGCGCCCTTTTACTTGTTATGGGACTGTTATGCGAGCATATTCGAGACTTTTTTGAAATCTACTCGCATAACAGTCCCATACAGAATATATTATGCTCAGCAAGCTACGTTCAAAGACTTCGATTAAGTCATTTCGAATTTCTAAATGCAGCTATCATACATAAAAACATACTTTTAAGGAAATGTAGTGAATTCCACATTGTAAGTTGAATCTTTTTTGATTTTTTATGGTATCTGATAGTATTTTGCTCAGGAAGACATTTCTTCCTTCGTATTGGCCTGCCTTCGAAAATTAGTGTGCATAATTCGACATCAAGTGAGTTGAATCTTTTTTAAATGATTCGAAGCAATAAACAAAAGATTATTTCACCGAAAGAAACATTGGAAAGTTACTAATTCCGTGGTATTTCACATATGAGACTGTTATGCGGGTATATTACATATGGGACAGTCACGAGTTGCTATTTCATTCAAAATTTTTAGAATAAACTCTCTTTTTTTATTATTTTATATTGAAGCCCTTTGTTTTGAAAAAGACCAACTGTTAGGTTAGATGAAAAATGACGAAAATGCATATGGGACTGTTATGCGAATAGGGGCAGTACCGTCAGTCGAAAAATTGTCCATACACAGCAAAAAAAGTGTTGCGATATTACATCAAAAACGTGCACATAACTTGAGTCGCAAATGCCACCTAATATAACATCGTTTTGATGTAAAACCTATGACCTCGATAAGATGTAAAAAATTTAAACTAAAAAAATATCGTAGTAGACAAAAATGGGAACGATGAGAAATGTTGATGCTATTCAAAGAGCAATATTATTTTTGTAAATTGTCGTAGAATTTTCAGAAATGTGAACAACTTTATACCTAATTAGTAAAGTTTCGTTTGAAACTGTTCGAAGTGCTTTAGAACAAAATTACGAAATATTGGAAAATCATAATTTTCCAAGGTGTAACAAATGATACTGTGTAGGAATCTGTTCATAATTCCCTGGGGCATTTTCAGATGGGTGAAATATTCAATCAAACTGCAAATTCCATTTGTTCAGGTTTATGTATCTTTATTCAATTGTAACCACTTGAGTCTTCATAACTTTGGCAAATCTACAACCGCCATTTTTCTCCGGGAATTTAGAAACTGGATCAATCAAATACACTATATTTGTTATTAGAGTCATAAAACGCACTTATTATCCTTGGGATACGTTTCGAGGTTTCCAGTTGTTGACCTTTTCTAAGCGATTCATCATTCACTACAAAGTCTAGCTATGTATTAGCTTCTAGCTTTCCTGAGACTCGTAACAAAATAATTGTCTCTTCCGACGCTGGATCTCGACATGAAGAGATTCTCGGGATATTGCTTTGGGGCCTGAAAAATGAAAAAAAGTTGAATCCCCTGGTAGCGGGTATGAAAAAATAATCATAATAGGACCTACCCTCCGATCCGTTTTAAAAATTTCTTTCTACTTTCCTTGTACTTTATTTCTTCCGAATAAATTTCCTAGAAACAAACAAATATAAAAATCAGTTAGTATGGCTGGATTTGCTTAAAAATAAGAAATAAATTGATGTATCTTACTAGTAGATCGGTTGCCTCTGAGCGTCAGAAACCCTTCCGGAGTTTTTGATATGAAAACTATTTTATTGACAGTTATGAGCTGCTTCGATGTGATTACATATACGACGTGATATTACACAAACAGACATGTTTAATATTGTGTACATCGTTTGGATGTAAAAAACGGACAGTTGTGTAGTATTTCAAAAAAAAAGTTAAAATATTACATATTTTGGCTAGCATCCGCTTAAATTACATCGGCCATCGTTACATTATTTTTTGCTGTGTACAGCACTCTCGTCTACATCAAAGAACTCTCAACAGATACATATTGCTCGTTCAGACTTCTTGTTAAATTTTTCAACTCTTCCTGCAGAATAAGAAGCACTACCGCAAACGTCAAACATGGAAATTGAACTTTGAAACAGTAATAAATATTTAAAACACTGTCATCCCTTTTTTACTAAATGTTTCAGAATCTTTCAAAACCAGCGTTCGGCATCGCTAACTGAAAAATTAGCGCCGCCAACTAAATCGCTTGCTCATTCAAAGTTAGCGATCGCTAATTAAAACCTTAAATATGCTGAAAAATGTATCTCTTGAACTTAAATCGCTTATCGCTAACCGATAACTGTTGCCCAACAAACGTTCACTGAAAAATTATTCATATTTTTTTTGTTGATAACATGTGTTTTAGACTTATTTTCAACACATATTTAACACCGGAAAATACAAATATAGTTGATTAAACTTCTTACAACAACACAAAAATAACAATTATTAATAGCATGAATAATGGCTGCTGCATCTTATTACTTCAGGTTCAAATTCTTAAAACAGGCTATATTTATTTTTGTGTCCAGTCAGTCCGATCCTAATTCTTAAACCAGTTTTCATCTATTTAAAATTTAATTTAAAGAAATGTATGAATCTAATGATAGAATCATTTCCGAATACACCCCAAGTAACAAAAAAGGTTTTTTGAGGGACTCCACGTCAACTATAAATTCAAACTATAAAACTGCGTTCGATTATGTTAGAATTTATAAAACTCCAATAAAATGGTTATTAGCATAAAAAGGCCCTTTCGCAGAGAAAATTATAAAACCTTTTCTAGACAAATCAACTTTTTAGGTTCTTTTTGAAATAGGCTTATAAAACCGATTTACTATATTATTGTCAGCTTTAAATAATCCTGCTCTAGTATTTGGTTTTCAAAAAAAAAAATTTTTAAACAAATGAATCTTATTCAGGATAAATACAAAAAACCAAAGCATTAATTTGTTCATCACCATTCTTTTAAGAAATTCGATATTATTTGATAACTCTTAACATTTTTTAACTTTTGCTTATAAGGTTACTGCAAATATTTATGTCAAAATTCTAAAAAAAAAAATGGACCTGCTGTAAACTGCGCCTCAATGTAATCAAAATCAGATGAAAAAGATATAAAAATTATTAATTTTTTAGAAATACATTTTTTGGTGGTCATTTAACTATTTGTTGATATCTCAGCCATGAGGATGTCCGAGCTCATTCTTAGCATAAACGAGTTGAGGTTTACTTTCTAAAATAGAAAACCACCGTGAAAAATTATCAATAATGCTCATGAAAGTGTCAATAATGTACGAAATTATTAATAGTCATAATTGAACACTTTAAAAACCATAATGTTTTCTAAAAATTACCATTCATACTTTTAAATAACTTTTTCGTCTTATAAAAGATTATGAAATTTGAAAAGGTAACTTGAAGGAATTCTAAAAACCGGCAAATTATGTAGAAATCTATGAGTCATTCTACTAAAGCTGTTTCAGGCTTGATGGGTTTTATAAAATCATTTTAAGGAATCTTATTTATTTATGGAATCTTATAAATACAAAAAGTCTGTAGGCCCTCTTAGAAATATTTTCAAAAGAGCATGTACCTCACGGTATAAGTATATAAGGTAGGCTACTAACACGAGTAAACAACTCGTTTGAATGGAAACTAGTGACGTCATAACTATCTGCCTATAGCGTGCCAGGCAAAAAGTTTTGCGCGCGGAGAATAATCAGATCACTAGATGGATAGTAATGACGACATTATCGGGAAGATATCACCTTATTATATTGTACACCGTGCATGTACCTTATAAGGGAGATCGAAGCAATCCTTTGTTGCGTTGTGGCGTGTTTATTTTTCAAGCTGGTGAAAAAAGTTCCGAAAAACAAGAAATTAGAGAAAGAATTAGTGCATTTTTATCGTGTTGGAATCTTCGAATCCCGGAAGCAGGAAACCGCGCAGTTCTGGTTTCCGATAAAAGAGCGGATAGTTTTTGCGTCGCAGCGTCTTTAATTGTCGTCAAATCTCGCTCAAGCTCAGCTGGCAATACACGACATTTGGTTCCGGATGCTAAGAAATTTGGGAAAAGGTCATGTTAGTACGAGAATTCATTTGGACGGACCGGAAATTGCAAGAAATATGAACCTGGTTAACGATTCCAGAGCTGAATGTTAATGCATTGCAGCATTATTCGTAACATCAGGTCCCCCGGAAATTGGTGAGCTCTTTCCATTTTTTATTTAACTGCGTTTTCGAGCCCATTTCAAAAAAATTACACATTAATCCTACCTGCCAAGTAGGATTTCCTATTAACGCAAATAGCCCTCCCCCTACCTATCTGAAACAGCATCCATGTTTGTAGGATCGCATGGGTTCTCCTGCACCTGAAAAGTTAATTTCGCTGTTCAGATTATCCCTGTATGATTACATTGACTTGTCACGGTGTGCATAATGATACCACACTGACTCTCAATAGCAACACTTGAAATAAGTAGGACACGCACAGAAAGGACCCTCGTCCTCTTGGAAGGCCAGAGCTCCCGATAGGACCAAAACGGCCAATAAAACTGTCATATGTTTCATGATGCTTTTTCCGCCTATGCTAAGAGTTATACATGTACCTTATAAAACCTTTCTGTTTCAAAAGATGTTTGCGGTAGAACATTAAATTATAACTTAATGAAACATTTCAAATGTTTTTTTTTATTATTGAGTTGAAAACCATTCTACAATATTACATTTATTCTTTTCAAAGCACCTGATATATATTTTTCACAGATTAGTTTGCGATTAATATTTTTGAAAAATTACTATTTGATGTGGCTCAGGGCGAACAAAACACTTTCAGTTGAGATTTTATAACACTTCTCTCAGCAGATCATCAATAATGCTGCGTGTGTTTTTATTTAACAGACATTTGGAGTGGTGAATTTGGTCCTTTTTCATTCCCAAAAGAAGCGAGAATACAGATTAACCCATATTTTCACCAAAAAACATACTACATATTGTTGATATTTTTCCGACGGCGAGACGACTCACTTCTAAAATCAAATAATTCGACCGAATAACTTCAATAAAACTCTTACAGTCTATAGAAGCTTTTATTCCTTACAAACGGTTTATAGACGCCACGACAAGCTGTTTAACAGCAAGTTTATAACCCAAGCAACTTGTAATGAACGTATAAGAACACAAATACTACAAATTAGTTTAAAAAGGATTTTATGCATCGAAACGGGTTCAAAGGAAGGTATTCATAAACATTTTCAAATTGTTTATTTTTTCTAATTTAAAAATGTTTTTGAGGGTCTTAAAGTGCCAAATTCAATTGTGGTTATATAAGTTGGATATATAATACGCTTGTTGATATCCTGGAGACTTGTTGTAAAATGCCCAGACCACCATTTGGTGGGTATTTCGAATTTGCAAAGCAAATATTCATGCAAATATACCTGTAAACATTTATTTTATTTTTTTTTTATTTACATAGTATTCCGTCTCACGACATAACTTGACGAACATAATTCCTAAAATTCACTCGGTTCATAGCAACCGTTCTCCAATTTCTCGGGCACCCCACGTTCGCCAGATCACGCTCCACTTGGTCTAACCACCTCGCTCGTTGCGCCCCCGCTCGTCTTGTTCCTACCGGATTCGTAGCGAACACCTGTTTTGCAGGACAGTCGTCCGGCATTCTCGCAACATGTCCAGCCCAGCGTATCCGGCCAGCCTTCACCACCTTCTGGATACTGGGTTCGCCGTAGAGTCGCGCGAGCTCGTGGTTCATCCTTCGCCTCCACACTCCGTTCTCCTGTACGCCGCCAAAGATGGTTCTTAACACTCGTCGCTCGAATACTCCGAGTGTACGCAGGTCCTCCTCGAGCAATATCCATGTCTCGTGCCCGTAGAGAACAACCGGTCTAATAAGCGTCATATACAGGTTACACTTCGTACGAGGGCAAAGTCTTCTCGACCGCAGTTGCTTGTGGAGTCCATAGTAGGCACGACTTCCGCTGATAATTCGCCTCCGGATCTCACGGCTGGTGTCATTGTCTGCGGTCACCAGTGAGCCGAGATAGACAAAGTCTTCGACTATCTCCAGCTCGTCGCCGTCGATCATAACCTTGTTATTACTGGACAAGCGGGTTCGGTCGGTCTCGGATCCGCAGGCCAGCATGTACTTCGTCTTGGACGTATTAATCATCAACCCAATCCTTCCTGCTTCGCGTTTCAGTTTGCGGTAGATCTCCTCCACCGCCGCAGATGATCTGCCGACTATATCAATGTCATCGGCAAAGCAGATAAGTTGACTGGATCTGTTGAAAATCGTGCCCCGCATTTCGCCCACCGCTCGTCGAATAACACCTTCTAGCGCCACGTTGAACATCATGCAGGATAGACCATCACCTTGTCGAAGCCCCCTGCGCGATTCGAATGAACTCGACCATTCACCCGAAATCCGCACACAGCACTGCGTTCCATCCATCGTCGCCTTGATCAGTCTGTCAGTCAGTAAACATATTGTATATAATGTAGCAAAACCAGTATATACGTACCATTTTGGAGGCCATATAGGTACATTAGCAAACATATTCTTGATTTGGATTGTATTAAATTACGATTTGCACGACTTGTCATGCGCATCATTTACGACTACCCTGATTCTTTTTGGAATATACTTTGACAATTTACATCATCATATAGATGATTAGGTTGTAATATACGACATTTTTCGTAACAATATGGAAAATTTGACGACTTATTTGGTCGTCTTTTGCGACTTGAGTGCAGGGCTCTCATTTTCCGTCAGTTGAATAAAAATAAGATTATTTTTTTTTATACTTTAAACCAATCAGTTTATTCATCCATAAAAATAATAAAAATAAGATTATTTCATAGAAATGCGTTTTTTGCTGTCAAATTCAAGTTTATATCGTACAAATTCATTATTTGCCTGTTTGCCGATTTTATTGTTAGTACCTGGACTTGATCCCCTGACCATACGATCTGCAGCTCATGATGGTTCCTCGACGCTATCTGGAATATATAAATTCAAGGGGATTTGCTTCAAATACATTAAACCAAAAGCAAATCGTATATTTCTATAACTTAAATCTTTCAAATCATAGAACGCACATTGTAGGTGCAGATATACGAAAATGAGTATAAATAACATTCTATACGATGTAATCTGTAAAAGAAAATACGACTTCTGGTTGTCTGGGTGGTTTCCATCAAACGCTTCACAAACCAATAAAAGGTATTATACATCATTTATAAACTATCGTATGAAATTTATAAAGCCAATCGGAGTTTTGTGTGTTACTTGGGACATCTTTTCAAAAACAAAAAACAAACGAAAAATCAAAGGACAAATAAACTATTCGATGACAAGTAACCTGCGATAATTTGAGATCATTTTCGAGTTTCTAAAACTAGAAGGTTCAAAAAACTTGCTTTTTGTTCAAAACTCGCTAAAATTTTTTTGGATTTGATTGACCTGCCTTCAATTCCATTCAAAACTCCGATATCTCATTAGATAGATACTAAGTTACGGTCTTCGACAAAGTTGTTCAGCAGAAAGAATCCTTTATAAAATTTAAAAATTGGTACAAAAATGGACACTTTTTCAGAGTTAAAAGAAAAATATTTTGTGTTCGCCCTTTAATCGTCTTCACAATCTTACCACGCATTTCCCGGTCAACAGTTCAACTCCGACGTTTGGCTCGAGGCTTCCAAATCGTCGTCAATGTTTCCTTATACCGTTTGATAATGTGCCGTAAGGTACTTATGGGTAATTTCAGCTGTTTTCTCAGTCACGGGTTTGCAAGGCCCGCAGCTAACTCCACTATGTCGCAGGGGGATAAAGCTTGCTTCATTAAGAATTGGAACAAACTTTTGCTCATATTGTGGCGCTTCTGGTGGACGGCTTTGGAAGTTCTTGGAGCCCACGTGTTGGGAGCTTCGTTAGCTTCACGAACGTATTTTTGACATTCCGCAAACCGACTGTACTTTGTAAACAATCAACATGGAAGCCGAATGAAGGGAAATAAAAGTTCACAGTTAATTGGAAAATCTATTGTTTTCTGCCTCAAGCCAATCGTCGGAGTGGAACTATCGACCGGAAACTGCCTGGTAAGATTTTGAAGATGATTAAGAAGAATTTCAATCTGTCGGACCGTGATTTTGCCAGAAAATTCAGTGCTGCACATAGTACCGTCAGGAGAATTCAACTTCGAGAAGGAATCTAGTCGTATCGAGCTAGGAAACAGTCAAATCGGACCCTAAAACAGAATAGTGTGACCAAAATCCCTGCTCGGAAGCTATAGGACCAAGTGCTCACCAAGTTCGACGGATGTCTTCTGATGGACGATGAAACTTTTGTCAAGGCTGACTTCGGGCAAATCCCAGGTCAAAAACTTTACTTGGCAACGGCTCGTGGAGATGTTCTAGCCAAATTTAAATTTGTCTATGCCGCCAAATTTGCACGAAAATTATGATTTGACAGGGCATTCGAAGCTGTGTCAAAAAATTAAAGTTTTCGTTACAAAAAAGATAATGGCGTCAGGACTATACCAAGAAGAGTGCCTCCAAAAATGAATTTCGTGATGTTTTTGCCAGATTTGGCAAGCTGTCATCACAGCAAAGTCGCTTAAGAATGGTATGCAGAGAAAGGGGTCCAGTTTGTTCCGAAAAAACTTAACCCACCCAACAGTCCCCATTTTCACCCTATTGAGAAAAACTGGGCACTCATGAAGAGGAGACTCAAGGCAAAAGGAAAGGTTTTCAAAGACATCAATGAAGACCTTGGCAATAAGATAGCTAAAACAATAAACGAAAAAGATGTTCACCGCCTTATGAGCCTTGTTACAGGAAAACATTCAAAAATTGATTTTATTTCGCGATTATTCCGTCGAATAAGAGAGTCTCTTCTATGAGGATTTTGTATTCGAAGATACCAGTTTTTAGTTTTAAAATGGTTTTAGAAACCAACAAAAATCTACACCTTTAGTAAAGTTTTTCGATTTTTCAAATGTAGGTTGCCCTATTAGACAACCGATTTTACTACAAATGCGGAAACACCGAAAACGCATTCTCTTACTTTTTATTCCAGCTCGAGTAGGAGGAGGCACCTACTTGTCGTCTCAAACCACGTTTAGAGGGAGGAAACCAAAGAAAAAAAAATCTTCATTCCGGCTATCATCATCGTTAGAAAGAAACGACGATTCCTCGGTGAGTGGAAAACAGTTGGACTTTAATGCGACTGAATCCCTGTGAACGAACGGTTTCGTTTTGGATGATCCGGCTGAATCGGATTAGTTTGTCCCTTTTCAATTTTCGTTACAGAACTGACATTTATAGGACTCCTTTTTTTGGAAATGGAATAAAGACCGCCGAAACCAAACGACGGGTGTTTAAGTTGATGGGAAAGGAACAGTATTGTGATGTAGGGCACAAAAATGTGGCACATTTATGAAAATGTCCTTCTGAAGTTGGACAGATAAATTCTGACCGGAAGAATATAAAACGTGATTTCTGGAAGATAAATCTTGTTACGTTCATGGGAGATAATGCTTACAGAATGAGAAAATTTACCAGAATTAAGGTCAATTGTTCGTATTCTTCTTACCGGACGGATCTTGACTAAGCTTTCAAGGAAAGTCTAATTGATAGCCCAAAATCACGTATGCTATCTGAGCAGACAGCTGTGTGAGTTCCAGGGTTCGATTTTCACCCGTCTATCGATCCGTCCTTCTTTCGGCTGAACGTTCACTTTTTCCTATGATTTCCCATCATTCGGACAAGAAAGTTGGCAGTTAACCTTCAACCACACAAAACGTTGAACCAAGGCCCCTGGACTTGAGAAGCATCTGAAAACGTCCTAACTGAGCACGGAAGGAGGAGCCGGAGGTTTTCATCCCATTCCGACTGATGAGATTTCGAACGTGATTTATTGACTTTATATGCCGATCATACCGAAGGATGCTAAGATGTGTCTAAGGAATGTCAAACAAAAAAAAAAAGTTGACAAAAAATGATTCACAAAAAAAAAAATACTGAAATCTGAATCTGAAATCTGAAATCTGAATCTTAAATCTGAATCTGAATCTGAAATCTGAAATCTAAATCTGAAATCTGAATCTGAAATCTGAAATCTGAATCTGAAATCTGAATCTGAAATCTGAATCTGAAATCTGAATCTGAAATCTGAATCTGAAATCTGAAATCTGAATCTGAAATCTGAATCTGAAATCTGAATCTGAATCTGAAATCTGAATCTGAAATCTGAATCTGAAATCTGAATCTGAAATCTGAATCTGAAATCTGAATCTGAAATCTGAATCTGAAATCTGAATCTGAAATCTGAATCTGAAATCTGAATCTGAAATCTGAATCTGAAATCTGAATCTGAAATCTGAATCTGAAATCTGAATCTGAAATCTGAATCTGAAATCTGAATCTGAAATCTGAATCTGAAATCTGAATCTGAAATCTGAATCTGAAATCTGAATCTGAAATCTGAATCTGAAATCTGAATCTGAAATCTGAATCTGAAATCTGAAATCGAAAATCTGAATCTGAAATCTGAATCTGAAATCTGAATCTGAAATCTGAATCTGAAATCTGAATCTGAAATCTGAATCTGAAATCTGAATCTGAAATCTGAATCTGAAATCTGAATCTGAAATCTGAATCTGAATCTGAAATCTGAATCTGAAATCTGATCTGAAATCTGAATCTGAAATCTGAATCTGAAATCTGAATCTGAAATCTGAATCTGAAATCTGAATCTGAAATCTGAATCTGAAATCTGAATCTGAAATCTGAATCTGAAATCTGAATCTGAAATCTGAATCTGAAATCTGAATCTGAAATCTGAATCTGAAATCTGAATCTGAAATCTGAATCTGAAATCTGAATCTGAAATCTGAATCTGAAATCTGAATCTGAAATCTGAATCTGAAATCTGAATCTGAAATCTGAATCTGAAATCTGAATCTGAAATCTGAATCTGAAATCTGAATCTGAAATCTGAATCTGAAATCTGAATCTGAAATCTGAATCTGAAATCTGAATCTGAAATCTGAATCTGAAATCTGAATCTGAAATCTGAATCTGAAATCTGAATCTGAAATCTGAATCTGAAATCTGAATCTGAATCTGAATCTGAAATCTGAAATCGAAAATCTGAATCTGAATTTGAATCTGAGAACAAAATTGGTAAATTGATATTTTTTTTATTTGAATGGGAAATCTGAAATCTGAATCCAAAAATTGTATCTATAATCGTTTTCGAAATATAGAATGTTGTTAAATTATATTTAAATATTTTTAAGATGGAAGGTTTTTTTTTATTTTGAGTGAATATTATTCACTCTTCTCACTTTCTTACGACACGCATCGTTGATCATATGTTTACTCACAACCATTTCTAACGAAAATTTTCTCTACTCCATCGCTCCAAGAGTGTTGTGGGTTTTGTATTCTTGCTGCTTTCGTTGTTGAGTTAAGCTCCAACACCCATTCATTCGACGATAGCTTGGCATATTTATTCATCCCTTTTCTCACCATTGATCTCCCATTTTTCCCCTTTTCGGTTGAAATTTGGTTAGCAGCCGGAAGATTTCGTCGGTATTTTTTCCACTTACGGCACTCCTCCTTCAATTGGCCCTAAGCTGGGAGGATCATAAATCATTCTAACCGATTCCAGCCCTCCAATGGTGTTCGATATCAGGATGTTGCTGCTTTGTGACGATGATTTTCCCAAAGGATATGTTGTGAAGTTTGTCTAGTTCTTGTTGAGGTTTCTTCGATAGGCTTGTTCAGCGTTGCAATAAAAAAACAAACTGTTTGACGAACGCTTGAGCGTCAATATTTAACTTATTCGTTCAATTGAATCGATTATGTTTTTAAAGTAATTCAAAAGGAGCTTTCTTGATTCAAAAAGCATTCATCCAGTTAGATTCGAACTTATGTATTTGTGCTCATTCCAGTCTGTGATATTTTCAAAACAAGCCAAAATTTCAAAAAATCCCGAATGGAATGATAATGATTTTTTTGGATTATTTTTGGAACACTTTGAAAATATTCAATTGGAAAATATCCGGCCAAACTATCTTCATTCAACTGGAATGGTCCAATCTTGTACACACTAATCTGAGGCAATTTCTCCCAATCAGCTTCCGGCACACCCGAAGGCAATTTGCTGATTCGACCGAATCTATACTAACCAACTTGGTCATTCGAAACCAGGCAACTAGTAGAGTGCTCGGATAAACTATCCCATTTCTCTCGGTTTTTCTTTCTGTTCAATCATCGAGCTCTACAGAGCATCACAATAAAAGGATGACCATTTCCCTATAAAAGTTTTCCCGCCACCGCACCCCAGCAACAAAACTTTCCCCATGAGTAAAAATTCCGCCACTTGTCGGTTTTGTGCAAGATGATCTTTTCTACTTCACAATGTTAGAAGAATAAAGTAACTGTGTTAAAGAAAAAAAAAGCCAAGCAACTGCTGCAAAGTTCTCAGATGCAGCAGAAAAGTTCCTGGGATCGGAACCGTATCTGTGATGTCCGGTTCCGAAAACCTCAAAGGAATTTTCTGCTGATGCAACTCGGCCACTGGACATGACAAATAGATTGTCCCCAACCCTTTTAAGGATTCCCGTGATGGCACTCTTTCTTGCCACTCGTGGCTGTAAGGAAGAAATTTTTGTTATCATTTCCGATGAAGAGCATTCCGAATGGAAGTTGCCTAATTTTGGACTAGACCTACTGTGAAAGGGATGAAAACATGTTTAAAATATGTTTTCGTTAGCTGTCATTTCTGAAAAATTTTATCAAATGTCGATTTCCCATCGGTATGGGAGGATACTTGATCCCCTTTTCTCATTTTCACCATAGAGGGTGATACGGTCAAAATTTGGTCAATATCAACTTGACGTATTTCTTTCAATTTAGCATTTAAAAAACCTGAACACCCCCCATTTTGAAGGTATGTGTGTGTAGAATGTTGCTCCTATTTTGATTTTTGAATTCACTCTTCAGTTGTCAAAATGCCGTCCAAGGAAGAATAGCAGCGTATCAAAATTTTGCTCGCGCATCGCGAAAATCCGAGCAACTCGCACACAAAGCTGGCAAAATCGCTAAAAGTTGCCAAATCAATCGTTACAAATGTAATTAAAGTGTTTGGGGAACGTTTGTGGACAGCCAGAAAGTCTGGATCGGGGGGAAATCGAGAACCGGAAGCCACTGAGACGACAAACAGAGCCAGTAGTTTCAAGCGAAACCCTAACCTCTCTCCGAGATTCCGCAAATATGTAGCTGGGTGTATCGTCTACAACCGTGCATCGAGCCAAAAAACGAGCCGGACTATCGACTTACAAGAAGGTAGTGACTCCAAATCGCGATGATAAACAAAATACGACGGCCAAAGAGCGATCCTGGAGGCTGTACACGACGATGCTGATGAAGTTTGACTGCGTGGTAATGGACGACGAAACCTAAGTCAAAGCCGACTACAAGCAGCTTCCGGGACAGGAGTTTTATACGGAAAGGATGGCGAAAGGTACCTACCTACATAAGGGTCTGGCGCCGATTGACCGACGCATAGGGCTCAGATAAAGATCTCCACTGCTGGCGATCTGGAGCCAGCGTCTTCACTTGCTGCCAGCCAAGGTTGTCGTCAACTGTGCGGATTTCAGTGGCTAGGCTACGCCGCCACGAGCTTCTGGGCCTGCCTCTTCTTCGATGCCCATCTGGATTCCAGTCAAGCGCCTCTCTGCAAATCTCGTTTTCATCTCTTCGCAGCATGCGCCCGTCCATCTCTACTTACGTTCCCGAATCTCGATGTCCAGCGCCTTTTGATGACACTGGCGATGAAGTTCCACGTTTGAGAACCAATTGCCAGGCCACCAAGCGCGGATGATGTTCCGCAGGCAACGATTCACAAAAACTTGCAGTTTTCGCGTCGTCACCGCATATGTGCACCAAGTTTCACACCCGTACAACTATACGGATTTGACGTTTGACTTGAATATTCGGATTTTAGATCGTAGAGAGATTTGGCGTGAGCGCCAGATGTTTCGGAGACTCGCAAATGCAAATCGGGCCTTTCTGATCCGGGTTTCAATGTCCTTCTTGGTACCACCATCAGGCGTAATCTGGCCACCAAGATACTGGAAGCACTCCACTGCTACCACGAAATTGGAACGAATTTCTGTGTTGATTTCCATCGACTTGGTCTTTCCGACAATGATTTTCAGACCTGCTGCCTTGGAGCATTCGGTGAGGTCATCGAGTTTGCTCTGCATGTCCGGTTGTGTTTGGGCGAGCAAAACAATATCGTCTGCCAGGTCAAGGTCGTTCAGTTGCTCCATTGATGGGTTCCACGGCAATCCTCGGTTTGGTCTACTGTCAATCGATGCAGTCAATATTTCATCCATTACGATGAGAAAAAGCAGCGGTGACAAAATACATCCCTGTCTCACTCCAGCAGTTACCGGGATAGGTTCGGACAAGACACCGTCGTGCAAGACTTTGCACGAAAATGCCTCATACTGTGCTTCGATGGGATGGACTAGTTTCTCTGGGACCCCTCGTCGTCTTAGAGCAGCCCAGATGTTTCCGTGGTTCAGTCGGTCGAATGCTTTTTCGAAATCAACGAAAACCAGTAGAAGAGAGTCATGGAATTCGTTGATTTGTTCCAGTATTATTCGTAGCGTTGTGATGTGGTCCACACATGATCGCCCGGATCGGAATCCAGCTTGTTGCCGTCGGAGTGTAGCGACGATTTTCTCCTGGATCCTGTTCAGAATCACTTTGCAGAGTACTTTGAGAGTTGTACAGATCAAAGTTATGCCACGCCAGTTACCGCACTCTGTCAGGTCTCCTTTCTTCGGGACCTTTACGAGGATACCCTGCATCCAGTCGACCGGGAATGTTGCAGTATCCCAAATGTCAGCGAAAAGACGGTGCAACATTTGTGCTGACAAGACAGGGTCGGCTTTGAGCATTTCAGCAGGGATGCAATCGATTCCAGGCGCTTTGTTGCATTTCATGTCCTTGATTGCCGCTCCTTTTTCAGCCAGCGAGGGCGCTTCCGAGTTCACGCCATTAATGCGACTTACTGTGGGCGCCGCTGCGGGTTCTGTTGGTCATCGCTATTTGTAACTCGGAAAAGTTGTTCAAAATGCTCAGTCCAACGCTTGAGCTGATCTGTTCGATCTGTCAGCAGCTGACCTGCTCGGCCTTTCAGCGGCATTCTTGCATTAGTCCTTGCTCCACTAAGGCGGCGAAAAATATCATAAAATAATCGGATATCTCCAATGGCGGCGGCTCTTTCTCCCTCTTCGGCTAGGGAGTTTGTCCAGGCTCTCTTGTCTCGTCTACAAGCTCGTTTAACTGCCTTTTCCAGCTCCGCATGTTGTAAGCGGGCAGCTGCATTGGCTGACCCGGTACATGCCTGCTTAATTCCGATTTTCGCCTTTCTCCGATCATCGACCATCCTCCAAGTTTCATCTGACATCCATTCACTACGTCTTCCACAAACTTTACCGAGAGTACCATGGCTCGTTGTAATGAAGGCATTCTTGATTCTACACCACTGTTCTTCGACTGTACCGTCTGTCGGCAGTTCAGAGGCTCGGGATTCAAGCTGTTCAACGTATGCCCTTTTCACCTCTGGACAGTCTTCACGAAAACATGTACCGAGTTCAAATTGAGTGCGGAAATCCAGGCGCAAGTTTTCTCTGAATTTGCACACAAGCTTGTACTTGGGTTTAGCTCGAACCTGAACTCGAGCACATTTATTGTACCCGAGTGCACGCCCCGATGTTCGTACCCTGGTTCGCTTCGGGTTCGTACCTAGTTTTGTACTCATAGTGGCTGGCTGAACTGAGATTGAATGTGTCTCCCTGTGTATGCCTGGGAGTTGAATGCGGTATGAATTATTTTCTTCAGTTAGTTTTTTTTATCGTTTATGCGTATGTTATTCAATTTCACTGCTGTTTTTGAGCATTTTTGGAGTTATGTATGGGGTGGTAAAACCGATACATACAGTTGCGTTCAAAAAAGAATGAAATCGCGTGAAGCTGCGCACCCACTTTCAACTTTGACGTGCTGCCATTTCTCTATCGGTTGATATTCTTTCATGAAAATTTCACACAATCTAGTTCAACTATCCAACTAACACTCTACGAAATTTGAATTCTTTACAATGACGGGTAACAAAGATGAAGTTATTTCCGTAAAAAAGGGAAATTTGGAGTTGCTTCACTAAACTTGCTGTATCTTCGACAATTTTCATTGAAAAATCTTGAAATTTGGTCCAAAGATGTAAAAATGTTTGATCTAATACCAGGCCAAGTTTCGTCAAAATCGATGAACGTGATCAAAAATGGTGCCGGATAGAAAATCAGGTTCATTATCGTCCAAAATACGATTTCATTCTTTTTTGGACGGATGTTTGTATGAAAAATATCGTGATCCCTGTATTCTTGGTTTTTTTTGTCACAAAATCTAAATTTATTACAAAGGAGGTTGTAAATTGATAGAAATTTCATTCCTGCTCCTAATTGTTCCTACAGAGCTGGTATTGAAACACAAGAGCGAATAGAATACTAGCTTTAATTGTGTATCAAATTTGTTAATCGGAATAATTAGCAGGTCATTTCTGAAACTCAGTTCTTCTTATTTGAACTCTGTTAAAACATTTTCTTTTCTGAAACGAAGCACGAATGAAGTTTTCATCAATTTACTACATTATTTGTGATAAATTTTGATTTTGTCAAAGAAAAAACCAAGAATACGTGGATTACGATGTTTTCCATACAAACATCCGTCCAAAAAAGAATGAAATCGTATGTTGGGCGATAGTGAACCTGATTTTCTATCTGGCACCATTTTTGATCACGTTCATCGATTTTGACGAAACTTGGCCTGGTATTAGATCAAACATTTTTACATCTTTGGACCAAATTTCAAGATTTTTCAATGAAAATTGTCGAAGATACAGCAAGTTTAGTGAAGCAACTCCTAATTTCCCTTTTTTACGGAAATAACTCTATCTTTGTTACCCGTCATTGTAAAGAATTCAAATTTCGTTGAGTGTTAGTTGGATAGTTGAACTAGATAGTGTGAAATTTTCTTGAAAAAATAGCTACCGTGAGAGAAATGGCGGCTTATCAAAGTTGGAAGTGGGTGCGCAGTTTCACGCGATTTCATTCTTTTTGAACGCAACTGTATATATGGTTAGTTTTTGAAAATTGTTGATGAAATTTTTTTGTCCTTTGGCCAAATAACCGAATAAAAAATTCGGCCGAAAATTTGTTTGTTGGAAACTAGATAGTTCCCAAATATTTCATAAAATCACCGGTTGATGATTTAATGAAACATTTGGAAACTGCCGTTTCAACTCTCGCTCCGCAAACCTCATGAAACAATGTTTATATTTATGAGGCATTAAAAAATGCAAACATAAAATTGATAAATAATCGCATGGCGAATAGAAAACATGTAAAATTTTGCATAATTTGAATGATTAAAAATTATAAAAAAAGATCCAATTGACACAAATGGAAAAACGGTCAAATATTCAAAATGTCAACAATGACAAAAATATAAAAAATGGGTTAAGTGACAAAAAAGAAGAAAATGGCAAAAATATCACAAATGGCAAAAATGAGCACATGTTTAAATGGCAAAACCTTCTAAAGCTGTTCGAAAAACATATGTTTCAAGGAAATTTGAGTTGCAGTTTGATGGCGTTCCCCAGGCCGTAAATGTTATCCGATTTTTATGACATTATATTCATTGTGTAGATTATTTATTAAAGCTACTCAACATTTCAAAATTAAGTCGATATGTATTACCAGCTTTTAAGAAACTGGTTCAGACAGAAAATAGTAAAAATAAATGACAATTATATATTTTCAATATACTTATACCTTCTGACAGCTTTGCTGTTTTTGAATGTTTCATTGATGTTTGGAATTGTCAAGAATACATCCATCCGGCGATGTTTAGATATGTTGGAATCCAACGAAAGTTTTGACCGCTATTTCGGATCTTCCACTAGAAAAAAAAGTCTTACTTTAAAACGACATTTTTTTTTTGGCTTTGCTTAGCTGTATTTCATTTCTCCATGAGCCGATTTTTTTAAATTAAATTTTAATTTTATGTTGTTAATTTTATTATCGTTTTGAATGGACAGACTTGATCTTATCATATTGACCCGAACAATTGTGAAGGGTTAGAAATGGAAACAAATATTTTAACTATGAAACTGGGAAAAATAAATCTCATAATAATTTGGAAGATTCGTTGAATACATTTCATAGTGGTAATTTTTCACTGGTAAGATGTTGAAAAAGTTTTATACCTCATTTTATTGTACACTTATCAAATTGAGAATTACATATAATTTCTTTTATTTGTTCTACAATTAATTCGTTATATGAATTATAAATGCCCTGTGTTAATACCAGGACAATAAATTGTTTTACAATTGTATTTCGCATCATCTATTTATTTAATTGTTTTTTACACATATACTTCATAGAATTTTTATGTTCATCATTCTCAAAAGTTCATAACAGGCCGTACTAGATTTTTCGAGTATTTGTAGACTGAATTAGTCGATCATGAAATAATGTTTTTATCATTTTTCAAACTTCGTTTAAATGACCTATATTTTTAAAGTGATATTGGGATCTGAATCGGAGAGTGAAATTAAAAAAAATCTCAGTAGAGCAGTTTTTAAGTTTTGCTCGAAATATGAAATTTTGAAAAAGTTCAAAAAGTACTTTTACTGAAATTCAAATGTCTCTTAATGCATGACGTGAATTCGAAATCTCATACAAACTTTATTTTTGAGTGTGATTAACAGTATTGTAGATATTAGTGACTTTATGATAGAAAAATTATAAAAAACGCATCTTTATAGAGAATTTTTTTCAGCTTTAGTTTCAGAGTCGAAGGTAGAATGTTAAAAATCCGATTTTCTTTTGTACTTAAATTTTAGTTCAAAACAAAGATTTCAAGTGGTTGTTTATCAAAATCGCTAGAAAATTTAAAAAGTTATGGTTACTTTACCATAACAGGATTTTTTGCATATTTGAATAATTTGGCAAACCACGGTGTACTTATCATAGTAAAGGAAGAATTAAACATCGTAAATCTCACTCGCTCCAAGTCAAAGTTAAGTATTAGTGTACCAGAAGGCCACATGCCAAATTTCAGATTGATCTGACCACGGGGAAAGCTGCTCAAACGTGAATAGGATTTTGAGGTATTTTGCTCGGGAGGAACAAAAAAAACTGGTTTTTCATTATTAACTTTTTTCTTCACTGGCCGGTTTCTTTTTATGAATAATTTTCTCAAAGCCTGAATTTAGAAAAATATTGCACTCGAAGACTGTAATCCGATTGGACTTAAAACAGAAAAGTTATTGCGATGGTAACATTATAATATTGATTGTTTTATACGGAACTTGAATGTTGTTGATATAAAACAAAGATTTTAAGTTCTTATTTATCAAAAATCAGTTGAAAGTTGTAGAAGTTATGGTCAAAGTTGCCGAAATCACAGCATAATGTATAATTTTACAGAATTTTGAGCATATTTTCGTCACAGATTTTATGTCAAAGAACCAAATATTCAAAGATTTTTGAAATTTTGTTTACTTTTCCAAACTAATAAATTTTCATACCAATACTTACTTTGTATTTCGGAATAAAATTCACGAAAATGTTATAAAGTTAACACTGTATATTGATACAGTGTAATTGTAATATTGTAAAAATACGCACATGCGAAATGTTTTTCAGTTAAAATCGTATTAAAACATCACAGAATATTGTCACAGAATTTTGGAGCCAAATCAAAGAAATATAGAACTTTTTTTTGAAAAACCCACAGTTTTTTACGATCATGGTTACTTTACGTAAGTAATATTAGCATAGGAAGAATAAAACATGGTAAATCTAACTAGCTCCAAGCTAAAATTAATCATTGTCTAACCAGAAGTTCACAAGCCAAATTGAGCAAAATCTGACCATCGGAAGGGGTTGCGATTAAGCCTCAAGCGTTAATGGGATTACGAAATATTTTGCTCGGGAGATGCGCAAAAAACAGATTTTTCATTAAAAACTTTTTTATCCACTAGCCGATTGATTTGATTAAATAATTTTCTCAAAGCCTAAATCAAGACAAACATTTTACCCGAAGACAGCATCACGATTGGAATTGAAACAAAAAAGTTATGTACCTAAGATGCTCAAGCGCTTACACTTTCTGCTTTTGATTCCGTATCCTGGATTCTGAACATGGATGCGCGCACACGGGTTCGCACCCGAGTTCGAACACGAGCTCGAACTTGCACCCTACACTTTGATTGCGGTGAGTTTAAATGGGTGCGTGTTGAACTTGCACCTCAAAAGTTGTGTGCAAGTAAATACAAAAACTTGCGTGCACATCGCACCCAACTTGTACTGTGAAGACTGCCTCTGGATTCTCCAACCGGCGGACGTCGTATCGACATCCGACTTTCTCCTTTCGCCGCTGGACACGCGCGACTCTCAGTCGTATCTCACCAAGCACGAGGTGATGGTCAGATGCAATGTCTGCGCTTCGTTTGTTGCGGACATCAAGAAGGCTCCTTCTCCATTTTTGGCTGATGCAGATGTGGTAAATTTGCGTGGTGGATGTGGTCAAGGCGAAAGGTAGCAGATACATATTTTCAAGCACATGAAACTGTCAAAGTTCGCGAAGAAACATCTGGTTTGGCAAGCCATCTGTACCTGTGGCTTGAAAAGCAGCATTTTCATAGCTTCCGGGACTGTCAACCAAGAAATTTACGTGAAAGAGTGTTTGAATAAATGTCTGCTGCCTTTCCTGAAGAAACACGGTTGTTCCGTACTGTTTTGGTCGGATTTGGCATCTTGCCATTACGGTAAAAAGGCCATGGAGTGGTACGCCGCACACAACGTGCAGGTGGTTCCCAAGGACAAGAACCCTCCCAACACGCCAGAGCTCCGCCTAATTGAGAAATACTGGGCTATTGTCAAGCGGAACCTAAAGAAGACCAAAAAAAAACTGCTAAGGACGAGCAGCAGTTCAAGGCAAACTGGCTTTCTGCGGCGAAGAAGGTGGACAAGGTGGATGTACAAAATCTGATAGCAGGGGTTAAAAGTAAGGCCCGGCAATTCGGATTTGGAAAAGCGGAAGCCTAACTGAATTTTTTTTTCCTGAATTTTATATTGATTAAACTTGAAAAATAAATTGAATTTGATTTTTTAAATAAACAATTTCACCGATTTACACGCGTTTTCCCTTGACCAAATTTTGACCGTATCACCCTTTACACTTGTCACCCGAATATGGGTCTCATGGCGACAAACGTGTTAACTGTTTATCTTAGTTATACTGGTCGCCTCAGAAAGAGCGGCTCGCACCAGTCTTTCGACAATAACTCCTCTCTCGTTCATGGTCCCCACAAAGTTGAGATCCTTTATCTTCTTATTCAGCGCGTTGACGATAATTTCGAGTCGCTGGAACTCATCGTTTTAGAGCATGCATCTGCATTTTCAACTCTCGAGGCGATTCACTCGTGTCATGAAAAATTGACTCAGGATTTCAACATCGACTACCACTTGTGCTATCAACACGGCTGTTGTTCTTTTGGCCTATTTGAACTCGGTTGTATTGGACGCTTCCCCACTCGAGCTACTCGCATAAGAAGGAACTGAACGTCTTAGGCTTCTTGCTTTGGATACTTCCATCCATCCACTACAGCGGCAATTATCTTGCAGATCACATACTCCTTTCAGGATCTGGGTTTTGCCGACATCTCTACTTCCATTGGTTTAGTTCTACTTTTTCATTGAATAATGGTCCCAACTCCAGGGGAAAAAGTCCGATTCCACCTTCAATGACCCCTTTTGAGGCCTGGCGCATGGTTGACCTGAACCCATGCGAAAAACTAGTAGAATGGACTTCTACAAGAACTTAGAAACGCTTCCAAAATCAAAGAGGCTAACTGTAAACAGGTCGATTGTTTGTCGGACTGGTATGGTATGGAAAGATGAAAAGCGAGTGGGTTATTTTGGGATTATACCTTGAAGAGAAAAATATTTTTCAAAAAGGAAAGTCGATGGAATTGGAGGGATGACTACATGTGCAATCGATACACCTAAAATCAGCTGAGACGACAAACAGCGACAATTTGTAGTCTGTAAACATGTCAGATATCCATAAAAAGCTAAATAAAACAATAAATATTCGAAATGAGCGAATGAAACGTCGTTCTTAATTGTTTATATGGGAAATGAATATGATGCATATGAGCTTTTGGAAATTAATCAACAACCACCAACAACCTGTTGTCGGCAACAGTGTCGAATGGCGTGACAACCAATTGTCACAATTCCGGCTGGAACTTACGAACGGTGACAGCTCAAATTACCGGAATGCTGTTACTGATTGGCTCTTCCCTCGCCCGTTCTCACGTACATCACAAATACACACATACACCCATAGAAGAGGTTGCAAAAATCCAATGCCTATTTAGCAAATCTCTGTGCCGATAATGCGCTGAAATGTGCACTGTGCCGAAGACGGTATGTTTGAAAAACCGTAACTGGCATAAGGACTCGGCTCCCAACCAAAATGATGACCACTACATTCAAGCGAAACAAGAACAACATTTTATGGGATTTACTTCCTATTGGATAATTCATCCCAGAAACAAGAAAATAAAAATTAAAACCACAGCGCTGTGGTGAGATTCGAACTCACATCACCAGTTGTATCGTCTTGCCAGTCCGACATTCTAACCAGTGTACTATTCGAGCTTCATGCAGGACGAGGTATATTTGTTATAGGATTTCTGTTACCGATCAATCACAAAAAACATACAACGGCGGCTTCCCGGCGTTTGGCCTTCTTTCAATGCATTCCTTTGTCTTGCGATGGAAACGGGAAAGGGAACGGGAGTGAAGGAACGGGAAACCCATTGAATGAGAACTGTGCTTTGCTTACTGCCTGCTATTACATACACACGCTACATATACACAGCTGCTAAAGCCGGGCAGCTTGGTCGGTGTTGTTTGCCGTTGAATTGAAGGAATGTTTTTGTTGTTGCTTTTGCTACACACACGCACAGCTTAGCCGTGTTTGCCGGTTGATTGAATTAGAAGGATGTTTTTGTTGTTGCTTTTGCTACATTCACACGCACAGTGCTCGGTTCGCTGGCTGCCTGGTGTTGGCCGGTATTTATTTCCATCCTTCTTCGGCTTGTGATGCGATGGGGAGGGACGCGAAAACGTTTTTATTTTGTTTCATTCAGACATACGCAATTCGATTAACTTGGGAGGTTAATGCCGGTGGGCGCAAATCGATTCAGTGCCGGTCGCGTTATCTTCTTGTACCAATGATGCTATGAAATTGACTACACGCCATTGGCACAGAGGCTGAATTTTGGGTGTACATACATACTGTTGTAGCTGCTGTATGTATCACCAGTATGTAGTGGCTGTCCGGTCCAGAGTCTCTTTGCGCTTTTTGGTCCGGTTACAGGCCCTGTCATCAAGCCGTCAAGTTTATATTCCGGTTCAGAAAAGTCGAGTCATTCCCCCCGGTGCGGAACTGCTCAAATGGGCTAAACGTTCTGACCACTACTAGCAGCAACAGTAATGTCAACAATAGCAACAGCAATAACAACAACAAGATAATCCACTCAATGTGCCACAATTTTGGGAGGGGCGGAGGCTTGGAATTCGTGGTGATTATGCTGTCAACATACAGGATGACAGTTTTCTTTCTTTGCCCGGCTTCTTCCGAGAGATTGCGGAAGCTGAACCGAATCATTCTCCGTTTGGACGTTTGTTTGGAATGTTTTCGGTTTTTCTTCTTCTATCGTTCCACCAGTTGACAGTTATTACTTTGTTGACCGCAATGTAACTGAAAGGTTACGTGCTTGCTTGTTGCTGGAAGACCATCTCGGGTCGGCCGGCTGGCGAGAGGTGTGTGAAATGAACCGGCTAATTGAAACGAAAAAAAGGGTCCTTGCTCACTGAAACGTGTTTATTTCATTCAATTCCAGCCGTCCCTCCGTGTGGTAGGAGGTCATTAAGGTGTTAGGGTATTAAATGAGCTTTTGGATACACGGCGAGTAATCCTTTGGAAATAATTGTATCCATCAACACTTGAAGGTCAAACGTCTTTTTCGCTTTTTGGAATGCCCAAGGCTTTTGGCAAAAAAAAATTACCTGGAATTTCTAAAAATTACAGAAATTGTCAATTCCATGTTTCCGCAAATGTATAATTTTCGGCAATATTATTGTTCGCTTCTATCTGGATAAATTAAAAAGATTCTGAAGTGATTCGACGCTTATTCACTTATTTAATTTTTAAAATCATCCCATGAAATATCAAAATGAAATGAATGATTTTTAAGCTCAGAAAATAGGGCAGTACCTAATTTTATAGCATTTGTTCGTGAGAAAAGTTGTGACCATGGTCTTGCAAAAAAAATAGTTACTTTTATATTAAATCATTTATACCCTAAATTAAGACTTTACTCCAATCCTTAGTTCTTGCGGGTTTCTCGACTGAGAAAATTGGTGCAGGAATGTTTGCCTCCTTCATATCTTTGAAGTTACTCAACAAATTTAATTGAAGAAATTTAACTCTGGGAATGGAAGGTTAAAGATGTTCGAGTTTGGAGGACCGACCTTTTCTCGACCTTGGGTATTTAACTTTTAAAACAATTTTCGATCTGGTTGATAGTTCTATCCATAATTTTGGAAATTTGATAGACTCCTTTCATGTTAAAAAAGTTACTGGAGACTTCATGTCAGCTCGCTTCGGGTTTTATTCTTCTTGAAACTGAAATTCCGATAATTTTTTTTTCATCTACAAATTAACGGAATCATAAACCTACACCTAAAATTTAGATGCCCCGTTATCCTGACAAAGATAGAAGCAGCTTCTATTTCGAACTTTCAATCGTTTCCTCATGGCCGACAAACGCTCGGTGTAAAGTTAAATTAATTGCCGGGTATGTTTTCCTTCCAGAAGTTGTAAGAATGTAGAAAATTAAAATCTCCGGGAGGGCTTCTTAAGCGCAACATGATTGGTAGAAGTTTTGTTTTAATTAGCGCAGCATCCTCGTCTCTGTTTCTTTCTACGAAGCAGCTAGTCAAAGTTCTTAGAACTGCTTGTACTAACTGTGAACACCAAAATTGTTCGAACAATTGTAAACAACGAACACTTTTTGAGCAAAAATGGCCCTAAAATATCATCATTTTGTGCAAAAAGTAGTATTCTTTTACTTGTACAATTAGACTGAGTCGATTTGGGGTCATTTTTTTATTTCTCAAACCCTGGGGCCTAAAAAGCTTCGTTTTGGTTCAAAAATCAACCATGATTTTTTGCAGAATGTTCAAGTAACGTTAACAAGAGTAAATTTGAACATTTAGGTTGGTACGGTAAAATTGAATATTTTGTACTAAAAAATAACATCAATTTGGTTTCTTCAGTGGAATCGAGCCTGCTCAAGGTTTTTTGCTGCCAATTTCTCAATTCCTTAATGAAAATGTACAATGTACATATACACATTCGAAAGAAATATTCAACTTAGATGCTTGCACTGGTTCAACTTTTCCACTTTCCATTAGATCCTGTCCATACTTGCAGGTGTTAAGCATTGTTAAATTTTTTGACAACTCTAGTCCGCTGATAACAACAACATTAAGCATATTCAGTGACCGCGCAGTATCGAAATGTGTTTTACGTCAAAATCAAATGCAAGTTAAAAGATATGAGCTACAAAATCCTTTTTTCAGGAAGGTATAAGTTTCTTTGGATTCATCATTTCGGCTTTTGAAATTGATAAAATATGTGAAATTTCTACTGAAAAAGAAAATTTAATTTGAACAAAAAAAGATTTCTTTTTCGAAAAATTATTGAACAAATCTGATCTTCTTAGTTTAAAATAAAAATCAACTGTGATGTTATGATTTTTCGAAACAAAAAAAAAACACCAACAAAGCGGACCAACGTCTGTCTCAGGAAATAGAGTAGTTTTTGACATGTCTTACTCACACTTCCTGAGCGTGTACAGATGAGTCGGAACAATTAACCTCAAAATCTCGCGGTACAAATTTCAGTGCAAAAACTAGGCAGCCAGCTGACGAACACGGTCGTTTTTGAAGTTGATGTTCCCAAAATTGAAAAGTGTTAGTGGCACTTCATGAATTATGACACGAATACTACTAATGAGCTTAACCGCTGCCCAGTAAATAAGAAATAATTTCGCTGTAGCTAAACTTATATATCGATTTCAATGCTTTTCCACACCACCAAAACGAATTTTGAATGGTGAAAGAACAGTACTATCTTGATGCAAACGAAAGTCATTTTTATTTTCTTGTAGTTTTATGGAATGTCAAATATCATATGTCTGTGTGAGTGCACTCTAATTCTCCGTGACTCAGATTTGAAGGAAAACAATTCAAAATGCGCCAAAACTGGGAAAACTCAAATTTTGATTAGAACGGCAAAACTCAGAAATGAATAATTGGGGTTTTCGCGAATTCTGAGTTGTTTTTGTTCAGGCTTGCACGAGGGATGACTATGGGTCGACTGAATGAAAATAACTCAACATTTTATGAAATTTCACAGCAATTTCGCATGGAATGTCGAATTTTAATGAGAAATTCAATATTGTACGGTGTAGTCACGTTTTGTTTCATTTATTTTTTTTTTTTTTCAAAAATTACAATTTGATGTCCGATGTGGAAAAAAACAAAACTGAGAAATTTTCCTCACGGTGGGTGGGAACCCGCATGGAGCAGTATTATACAATGACTATTCCCATAACCTTCTTTCCAAGACACTCAAAAGGTTACTTCTATAGTTTTGGATTATTAATGTAAGATAAAGCTTATCATTTTTTCATGAAATGGAATCGTTTGGACGCACTTTACGATACGGTGAAAGGGTCGTTAAGTAGAGTAACCATTCAATTTTTTTTGCTTTTTTCTAGACTTTCTCTGGATTGAAAATCAAGTGGTATCATACATGTAATCCTCAGTTAATCATTATTTCAAATCATTTCGACGATACGGTATTTCTTCGAGCTAAGATAATACGATATCAAATCAAACGGAATAGAGGATTCTATGAATAGTTGTTTCATGATATTTGAAATAAAAACAGGCGTTTCGGTAATAGGTGTCGTTTTATTGATATTTATTTAAAAAAAAAAAACTCAATTTACCTAGAATCCATTCAATCAAAACCCAACATAAGCAATTTAATTGGGGCGCAGGAGGTCATCCGTAATTATGGTCGGTGTAGTTCCAGATCTTGTCCTCTTGTTTTCAGCACCTGACGAATGATATCTGGAAAGAAAACAGAAAGACTGTTTTATTGATATTATCAATCATAATACAATCTCAGGTTAAATTAATCATGAAACTTTTAGTCCTGTAATGTTTTTAACGTTATTTTAATTACTTCTAAAGTTTCTTATCCTTTTTTATCTGAAACTTAATATCATTCCAAGAAGAATTAAAATTAACGAAGAAGTTACCAATAGAACGAAATTTGTCATTTCATTCGAAAAACATAAATATTTCAATAAACTTAAATTTCAAGCTTGTCTTCATATAAACAGATCTACTTCATCAATGAACAGAAAATATTTTGACTATTCTTAAACAGTAACCATTTTAAATGGTTTTAAGAAAAAAATAGAAAACAGATTGCTCACCTGCGCTTATCAATGACGCTTGCCATGTTTCATAGTGGAGGCTGATCTGATTTGGCATAAGGAATCTATAATCAGCCTAAACCCGAGTCCTTCTCTCTTCTAGCTGATCATATTCGGGAATCCTGATCCAAGACTGGTGAACGAATGAACTCGAAGTCATTTTCTTCCTTGTGTTCCGTTTGAAGTTCAAGTCGTCCAAAATCGGTAACACAAAAATAATGTTTTAGGGATCTGAAAACATATTGTCAAAAATAAAAAAATAATTAAAAAACACGTTATTCTGGAATCGATAATAAGAAATCAATATTTTAAATTAGATTGATTCGATCTCAGGTCGATAAATTTAAAATTTCTAACTTAAAATTTTGTTAATAAAATTACCTTTCTGTGTCTCGAAATATAGATCGAAATCAGTTAGATATTAGCTTCGATAAATTCCGTAGCAGCAAATAATTCTCGGCTAATTCCGGATCAAGAAGATTCGTGACTGTTAATCGTGTTGCGTTGTAAAATTCTTGGGATATGTTCAAAACACCAGTTTAAGCACCAAATTACTGAAGAGGTGAACTGCTCCGTCACGCGAATCTGCCAGGTTGGATTCTTCATATCAATTTGGAGCTTATTTTTCGCCAAATGCCAAATCTATTTTTCTCTACTGCAGATTGAAGGAAGATTCTTTAATTCGTGAAAGAATTATTCTTGATCGGATGGTAAGACTCAATGTGGTGATCTGGTGATTGGTAAGCGTGGTGTGATGGTATCCGGCCACTAAGAGGGTGTTAAAAGAAACGGGTGATCCTTTACCACCTCTCATGCGCTCAGCTAAAGCATGAGAACAGTCATTCTGTCAATTCCTGCCAAATACAAATTTGTTTTATTCATAGAAATTTGTCATGTAGTACAATTAAAAGATACCCACCTCTATAATGACACCGATCCTCTCGAATGATTTTATTGTCATGAATAAAATGCCCTGATACATACACCTTCATCAGGTTCCTGACAAATTCGGGCTTCGATGCTTAACTGAAGCCTGAGCGATGAAAAAAAACATTTTTATTAGAATAATAATGCTTCAAATTATTGATTGAAACTTACGGCATATACATCGTTGGTGGAAGCGCCGTGAACTGTCCTAGAAAACCGTGGAGTAGTTTTCCACGTAGTCGTCCTGCCTTCTGGGAAACAGAACATTGCTGCCGGCTATTTACATCGTATTCTCGGAAGCCACCATGGCTACAGACTCATTTGGTAGTAGCGGGTTTAAGTAATTTCATTCCAGTGTTTTCGCTTGTCTTTGGTGACGACGAGTGGCATGCTGATCGTATTGCGGAAGTAACGACCTAGAAGCAGCTTTCAGTTGTCAAATTTTCTGTTACGGGTTCCGGCGCTGTTCTAAAGAAAAAAAAATGACGAAATGGGATGGAAAATTATACTAAACACTGGATACTTACTACAGGCGCACCGAGCATCGGGTTTTTTGATATTGTTTCTCAAATGCTGTTTCCTTGTTGGGTTCCGGAGCGGAGCGAAATTAGCTTCATAACCTCAAACTTCCTGTTTCCGCCTCAGCTTCGGCTGTTGGAGCTTTGGTCAACATAATGTTGAACGTACTGGCCTGTACCCTTCCCTGGCCCTGGGGAGAAATGGCCCTAGTTTAACTTCCGGTAGATCTTGCAGAAGCGAACTAAACAAACAAAACAAATGACGATTACTGAGTTTCCCGTTGTTTCGTTAGCTTGCGGTGCACCTTTGAGATATTGCAGATGTATTAGCACAGGAAAATAAATTGAATTATAAAAAAGCTAATATTTAATAAAATTACTTAAAACTTACGTTTAATTTGATAATTTAGAGGAAAACGGGAATTTCCGCACACTTTAAATTCTTTTTGTTTGTGTTCTTTCTCGTTTGCTTTGTTGACAGTGAAGACACATAACACACTCAGGTGCATCCTGAGTTTTATTTCAAGGATTATTACTGGTATCTTTCTAAAATATTTTTTTATCGTTTCAAGCGAAGACACATAAAAATGGAAAAGTTTTTCAAAAATAAGAAGATTTCAGAACGATTACTCTAATAGTCACTATTCATGTAATCAGAACAGAATAGTATTGATGATAAGGTGTATGATATTAGACTATGCGGGAAGTGATTTGATTGCTTCACTTTTACTTCGGTGCTCCTTTTTGACGGTCATCAGATCCACCATCTTCTTGACCCGCTTGAGACACTCCTTTTTGCTCCGGTTCGGCATGCATTCCGCAACCCGATCCCAATGATCCGCGGTACACTCCCTCGGTCATCGGTCGCATCGAATCTGCAATTGACAAAAAAATATTCAAAATTAAATTTTCTTTTGGACGTTCCGCTAAAACTAACCTTATTTTTTTCAGTCCCAGCTCCATGAATGGCTCTCCTTTTTTAAGCCACCAGCACTTCCTGCTGTTCGATGAGGTACAAATATTCTCAATGACATAATCGGTCCTGGTTTAGCCGATACTTACGCATATTCCAGTGGTAAAAGTTGCCCGCACGCAGTGGGAACCAACCTAGAGGGGATCAAAATTTGTAAATACAAATAAATTAAACTAATTTGAAAATTTTACCCGTCGCCGTCCGACCAAAAACGTTTGTTTTCAACCGTTTACGAAACGCTCTGAGTTGTTTTTATCTTTTTTGCTCGAAGAAGTGTGCGTCTTTGCTAAGTCCCAGGATTTGGAACTCGCTAGATGAAAACAACTCAAAATTTTGAAGGTTTCTCACTCAGTTGTTTTCATCTTCATATATGGTGCGACTCCTGAACCAAAACAACTCAGTCTCTGAATAATTCAAAATTACCGTGTGAATTCATTTACACACAAAATTTTCGAGGCCGAAAATGAGCAAAATTTTGCTCAAATTTGACCAGCTAAAATCTTAGCAATCAATTTAGCAATTTTTTAAGAACTAAAATTTTAGCAAACGAGAGCAAAGTTTAGCCGCCGCAATTTTTGCTCACTTTTCTAGCAAAAAAACCGAAGGAAAAGATCGCACCGGACATGAAATTTCAATATTTATTGTTATCCTTTGCAATTTCGAAGGGAATGTTCGATTATTTAATAGAATACAATATAAGTTCACTTTCAATTGATGTTTCTCTTTATTTCGACACTTCGTAAAATGGAAATTATTTAATTCCGATCCTGGGAACGCGAAATGCCAAGCGATCGGCACCGTGGTCGTGCCGGATTCACCGCATTGAAATTCCAGTTGTGGTCCCTTTTGATTTTCGGACTGCTGCACTAAAAATCCGGAACCCCGTCGGCAGCAGCAACCTGATAGAAAAAAAACATCAATTAAAAATCGGGAAAATTATAAGTACACTTCTTTATGGACTCTTACCTGTACGCATCCACTATCGATTTGGCTACCATTTGTCGTGAACTTAGCCACTAAAAGAACCGCCAGCATCGAATTTCCGGAACGGCACTGAATCACGTCGGTTTGTTTTTTTGTCTCTATCGGCAGCGGCTGCTATCTAGAAATAAGGCGGCTAGAAAACCTTCGTTTTACTAGATTCGAGCAAGATAAACTTTCTGATAACTAAAATCAAGTAAATTTAGCTTTTTGCTAAATCGAAAGTAAAAAAATATTTTTGCTAACGGAAAGTAACAGCGAATTTTTGCTAAGTGGAGCCCCGAAAATTTTGTGTGTAATGTTTTGATTTTGATGTGACGAATTCACGTTTGTTTTATTTTACCCATGGATAAAATCAAATACACGTGCGATATTCAAAAAATGGTTCAACATTTAACCAAAAAAATAATAATGAAAAAAAAATTACAACAGAACAGGAAAAGCTAAGCTATTCTTACCAAACAGACTCAGATAATTGAGATTGTTTGTCAAGAATCATCATTATGTCAACCAGAGAAAAAAGTAAATAAAAATCTGACACCGGCTTTTATTGTAGATGGTGACTTAATGGTATATTTTTTGTTGCGATTTTCATTAAGCTTCTTCTGTTAACAAAACATTGCTTAACAAATTTTGTAAATATTACCTCTACTTTTGTTTTATTCAGTTTTTGTAAACCTCTATAAATGCGGCAATTCGGCTAGGTGGAGGGTTTTGAGAAACTCTAACTGAAATGATTGTTCAACAAAATTTTGTAAGTATCTCGTCCATTTAACTGATTTAACAGTTCTAAACAGTAATATAATTTAAAGCCACATTCAATATACTGTAGTTTTGCAATATACAATCAGTAGAATGTTTATACGATGTCATTTGGCGTTTTCTCAACAAGTCCCAGATCGTTTTATAACTATTTACAAATAATTGGCTTGTCACAATATTTTTCCACTCGGGAACTTGAACTTACCCTTGACGGAGGTTTCGGGGTTAACGAAATCATGCAGTTGAAAGTGATCTTCACAAATGAAGCTAAAGATGTCATAAAATGGTAATTTTTCAACCACAACGCAATTAGGAAGTGGAGCAGTCTGCATCGAGCTCCCGTCGCGCGCGATCGTATTTTTCTTTTCTTCTAACGAAACGGAAAAGATTCGCCGTTTGCAAATTGGAAACGCGGAGTGGAAATGGAAGAATCTGAACAGCCTTATCAATGAAAGAGGGAGTATTCGTTTGTAATTAAATGGAAATCATTGGAAAAGCGGGTTTGGTTTGTGAAAAGTTTAGTGAAAGTTGATGACTTTTATCCCATACAATGGATTAGCATTTGAAAGAAAATTATGCTGTTACAAGTGCAAAAAAATGCAAGACGAAGCTAGATCTGGGGCTACCGAATAACCCAAGCTTTGACGATTGCATGAAGTTTAATGATCCGTTCGCGGTAAAGTGGGAAAAAATGTGGGTTTCTTAAGAAAACTGGTTAAAATTGCTTCATTTACTGTACGGCATGTGAAAGATGGGAAAGTGATGAGCAAATATAGAGCCGTGCGAGGGGGAGAATGCAACGGTTAGGGAAGTGATTATTTGAGAAAACCGAAATAAGCCGGGTGGGTAGAAGTCATCAATTTTGCATAGATTGGTGTGGAATATAATTTAGAAAGCGAAAAAACTTCCACATGTGAAAATTAGTGTAGAATGCGATGTTGGGAAATGCACCTCTTGCGCCTAGGGTTTTGTGTAACTTGATGCGATGGTTGCTATCATCGCGCTGCCTACTTGGACGTTTTTAAGCGGTTTGCGTATGTTCGAGTTAGCGTTTTAGGTTTGCCTAATAATTCAACGATATTGTGCCTTGTTCCTGTAGAACAAGCGAAAATGAGAAGAAATGTGGATAAATGTTCAAAAGTTTCTTTGTTAGTGTAAGTGTAACTTATAAAGGATATCTGAAGAGGCTTGAGTGGGAGTGTTCAGGCATGTGGCAAAAGTCGTTTTGCGTAAATGAAGAGAGTTGTGGTTGAGTGTTGAAGAAGATGAAGGTACAATTTAGACTAAGGACGAATACACATCAAATATGGGTTTCATTGTTTGGTGAGATGTGTTTCGAAAATGGTAAGATGTGTTTTCTCATGTAAATGACTACATATCTAAGAATGATTGATCAATTGCCAGCTGGCCAGGTATATACAATACAAGGATGCCGGAATACCTGTTGTAAATATATAACAGGAAACTGTTATACAATTTTGATTGGTTGCGCACCTGATTGATTCATTCATCCAAATTATACTAACAGTTACACGTAATACATTCACTACATAACAATTCACCCGAAGCCATGGTTCCGGGTATGGTGTACGCTGATGATGCATTGCAATTTATTCAAATAATGCATATGATTCCATACTTTGGTCAAACTGCGGTGAATCCGTTCACCCATGGTGGATTCTCAACATACATACATACAACATACAACGCAATTAGGAAGTGGAGCAGAAAATCTCACGTTCTTATCTAATTTTCATTTCTATCAAAGTCGATGTATTTTTTATAAGCTTTATGGTTGAATTCTACCCAAATTTGGTTAATGCGCTCCAATTCAAAACCGGTTCTTTAGTGGTTTTCGAAATATATCGTGTTATTTTTTTCTATCAAAAGTAGGTAATCAAAAACGACCATGTTCATCGCTAGATGTAAAAAAACAAATAGCACAATGCAAATGTGTGTGTGATATATCGAAATTTTTCCTTTTGTGTATGTGGTCGTTAGTTTCACGATAACCCGTAGATAATGCTGCGGAAGAAGCGCGAAAATCAGCCTTCAGTGGTCAGTCTGGGTATCTGGTGTCTGCGCCTTTTCGCGACAACTGAGTCAGGGTTACTCCGAATGAGCGAATAATTTCGGGCGGTTTTTGATAGGTTTAAATGGTGAAATAGTTTAATCCAATATGATTATCTTTGGAATGCAGCAAAGCACACCGGATCTGCTAGTAAAATATTATTAAATAAAATTAAAGAAAGAGAAATATCAGATCAGTTTGATCTACCGAGTATTTTCAAATTAAGGAATCATTCATGCTGTTTAAAAGATTTGATGAAATTTAAAGTTCCAGAAAATAGGTTTTAATTAAATAATTGAATCGATTAGTGAATCAATCAAAATAAGCTGGCTCGATAATATTCTATACAGAGTTCTCTGTGTCGCCAGATTCTGAAAAGTCTTCGGTCATAACTCAAAAGAGCCCAAACTTGATTAGAATAATTCTTCCTCCAAACTTATAAATTCACTGTAATCCTGAAATAAACCGGATCCGATCAATCTTATTTACAAATGTTTTTTCGCTCGCCTTCCTCCAGGTCCCATCGTCATCGATCCGGAACTGCCCCAGAAAGTTACTCGCTCCAACTAACCCAGATAAGTTTATCCACCCGCAATCAGCGTCGTCGTTCCGAAGGATAGCCTGCAGCAGCCAGGCAGCCAGGCAGCCAGCGGAAGCCAATCACCGCCCGCGAATCGAGGATAAGTCTCTGGAGCCACCCGCCAGCTTATGGTCGGAAAAGTCCTAATTATCCTACCCGAGTGGGAGCCTGGAGGTGTGGGTGGAGAAAGCCGAACCGTTTCGAGAGGATGGGGCCGCGGAAGTGGTGGCTCGTGCTTCAACTTTTGCCGCAAGGTAAGATGCTACACCTACAATCTAGTAGACTAACATTATTAGCCAGGGAACGGCACCCTGGCCCTGGTCTTCGGTCGGTTGCGGTGATACTCAATCTTTGCCAGCAAACTCTTGCAAGTTCGCTGCTCACACAGCTGTCTGGCTTTGGTGTTGTACCGGAACCCGAATGAAGATCCCTGGGGGCAGGCGGTTGAGCGTTTCAGAAAGAAGTAAGGTGCATTCTTCTAATTGTGTTCTCTGTACTAATTCACTGGTATGGCGTGCTTTGGTAGGGTAAGCAGGTCCCTGAATAAGTCGAGTTTTTGTCGAGACTAGGCACAGTTAAAAAATTCTGAAATCAGAATTTTGCTGGAAGCTCCACGATTGTCGTTTAGGATTACGGTTATATTTGGAAGGCATTTGCAAGATAATTTCAATCGGACATTAAAATAACCGTTAAAAACTTGTGTCCGTTTTACCCGACCTGGATAGATATTTTCTTGAAACCTTTTCGGATGAATTTTTGAACTTTTTTTGTAATACCACCCATCATTTTCTGCACAGTACTGCTGGTAACCTCATTCGTCATCTTGTTCTACCACTTTTCCATTTGAACGGGTTTTTTTCATGAATCTGCCACATTTCTTCAGTTTGCCCTTAACTATTGCCCAATATTTCTCGATGGGACGAAAATCCGGACAGTTTGGTGGATTGATACTTTTTTCAACAAAATCGATCTTGTTCTCCTTATACCACTTAACGCATCCCAGCTGTAGTGGCAGCATGCCAGGTCCGGCCAGAACTTCATCGGACCTTTGTGGGACCGAATGAATGGTAAAACCCTCTTCTGGAGACATTCTTCTTTGTAAACATTTCCATTCATTGTGTCCCCAGTGATGAAAATCTTAGTCTTCTTCCCACAACTATAGATCCCTTGCCAAATCATCAACTTACGAGCAAATTTATCTGCGAAAACATAGTTGAAAATTTAAAATTGAATAATTCAAAATGCGCAGTCATATCCTTTACCAGAAGCTACACTCCAATTCAGTTCACGTACTGTTTAAGCGGGGAAGCAATAAGTAGAGTTTCCAGCGTACACGACTTAGGCGTAAAACTAGATTCCGGTTTGACCTTCAGGGATCACATCAATAGCCTCGCTTCGGATGGTCTCGCGATGTTTGGAGTAGTAAGGCGCTTTGCTGGTGAATTAGAAGATCCATACACAATTGAATGCCTATATATTAGCTTGGTTAGATCGAAGTTTGATTTTGCAAGCATAGTTTGGAGGCCCATGTACCAAGTACATATAAATCGATTAGAAGCTGTCCAGAAACGGTTTGTGAAATTTGCGGTAAGGAATCTTGGTTGGAGAGAGCAAATGCTAGAGTATGAGAGTTTATGTCATCTATTGGACTTGGAGCTACTAGAGAATCGGCACCGCATAAACGACTTAAAATTCTTCCTGAAAATAGATCGAGGCATCATAGATTCGTCCTTTCTACGGTCCCGAATAACAACCAATTTTAGCAGTTTGGTCTTAAGAAGACGCAGGCGCTACGCCGTTGAGAATCGAACAACAAATTACAGCCGTAACGAGCCAGCGCACCGATACATGAGGGAAGCGAACCGCATAAATAACATAATTGACTTCAATTCAAGTGTACAGACAATTTTAAACATTTACATTATGTATTCAAGACGACAATTATATTTAAGATAGTCTTAAGTTTGCGGGATGACGGGCTCAGCCCACATATCCATCAATAAACTAACCAATAGTTGAATCTATCGCAACATTCCCTTTACGCTTCGCAAGGTAAAATTTGATACCGAGTATTTGTCCAAAATCCATTTTGACGTAAGTTTCCTCGTCCATCAAAATGCATCCGTTGTATTTGGTCAACACTTTCTCGTACAACTTCCTTGTCTTGGTTTTGGCAACCAGGTTTTGTTTCAGCATCCTGTTGGGGAGTTTGCTTGCATGATACGACCGCAAGCCTTCTCGCAAACAAATTCGTTGAGCTGTACTGTGGGTCGTCTTGAACTTTTTGGTCAAATCACTCAAGGAGATTCTAGGATTATTGTGAACTGATCGAATTACCTTTGCTCGCAGCTTCCGGTCATATGTTCCACTTTTACGCCTGGTTTGTTTTGCTCGATCCACCGTAAGGGTCTTCCGGTAACGTTGCAGCGCCGAATTCACAGTTGATTTAGGATATTTCAGGAATTTCGCGATCATTACCCCTGACCACGTCGGTTTCTCTACGTGAGTGTGCAGAATTTTCTCTCGCCTTTCACGTTCCATCGTCGATAACTTTTGACTGACTGCTTCAATCTTAATGAAATTTTCACCACTAAGTAAACAAACCATTCGGATCAAAACACTGTCAATAGATTCGCGATGTGGCAACTAGGGGCGCTGCAGTAAATGAAAAAATAAAACTTTCCCGTTTTCTCCTAAACCGTTGACTAACAGCTCAATTGGCCCTGCACTGCAGGAAAAAAGGATTATAGAATTTTTCGCGAATTATATGCAATTTTATTTTTTCAAATTTACATATGGTTTTATTCAGGCATTTTACTCATAAAGTTTTATGTGCCGGGAGTATTTTTCCTTACTTTGGGTTAGTAAGAGGGGGGATATGCTATTTTCTGACAAGAGAAAATTACATCACTTGGCACATCCGCAATTTTTTGTTTCGTTTTGTTAACTATTTCAAAAGCCTACTTTCTGAAAATCAACAGTACGTCTCAAACATGTTGCTATTCAATAGATAAAGTATTCCCATGATTAGATTTGTTGGAAACATTTTGGTTTGTGAGATTTTGAAAGTGTCCGTTTTACCCGACTTTCCCTTACAAGCTATTCTATTTTCTTTTTCTTGCACCTACCACTATTCAACATTTTTTCGGCTTGCTGATTTTGAACATATTTTTCCTTTACATTTTAAAAATATTATTTCCATATGTTTCCTACAGTAGGTTGGAAAATCACATTGAGGAAAAAAATATCATTCAACAAAAAAGTGACACCTACATTTCGATATCCAGTTCAAAATGCTGAATCCTAACAAAATAAATTCAAATATGACAATCAAAATTTTTAGATTTTCGGTAATTCAAAAATGTAAAGTCTGAGTAAATCGGTTCAATAAGATATGCGGCTCAAAATCTGAAGCTCCCACTTTTTTCTCGGCTTTTCTCAAAAAACCCTACAGTCCACTAAAATTTATGAAAAGTTTCAAGGTGCCTATTTTGGTGCTCAATTGATCCGGTGACTATTTTCAAAAATCTAAAATAAAACCTTCTCGTTTCAAGCAAAGTAAAAAAAATCATGATTCCTTTGATTACTCCTGAGTTATCGCATCGAGAGGCAATCTAACCCCAACATAAGCTATGTTTTGAGTGAAAATTTATCTACTGCTCAACAGAAGATAAGCGATATTTTCGAACTGTGCCAGCTCGGTTCCATTTGGGTAATTATCGGAGCATGAAAAGGCACCCGGTCTGTCTCTGAGTCGGGACCGAAGAGAAAAACAAGCATTCCCATTAGAGGGGCACGACCGCGTGCAGTAGACGGAGCTGCCACGAAACCGAACCATCTCTGCAGATAATTAGGCTAATAAAGGCAGGGATCGCATTGCATCCCGTCTAAGAAGGTTGAAAGTAGAACTGAGTCGGTGGCATCCGGTTGAAGACTTTCCAGCGTGTTCTCAAATCTTATGCTGGCGCTTACCGTCTTTCGAAGAAATTTTATGGGGAAAGAGTTTAACTGACGCAGATTGTAGCCACAACAATGTGTTGTGGCAGTATCTATGGTTTTTTTTAAACCACGAAAATTAAAATCAAAATCATCTATCAAACAACTTCTCTAACAAATTTATAAACGTTTGAAATTTTGGATCATTTATGAGATTGCGTTTTCTGGTCGTTCTATGCGATATTTCGTTATTTGGACCGAAATCTGAATCATTAATCTAAAATGCAGTTCCTGACCCTTTTGAGCGATATTTCGCGATTTGGACCATAATTTGAGATTTTTTTTATCGTTTTCTAGTTATTCTAACCGTGATTTTCAAAGGAGATGGACAGTATAATAGAAACATGAGATATCAAATTTCGTGCATATTTTCCTTGGATGATTGAAACCTTGCTACCCGTGTCGATCATGTACTTCAGTTTAGCGCCGGAACCATGACATTTTTAACGAAAGCACTGGTCTACCACATACATAGTCTGGGTTGATCTTCGTGCGATTCTTATCTCGGTTTCGCACCCTTACACCCACTTCCCATGCGTCCAATCTCTTTACATCCTTGGCATCTAACCGTGGGACACTTACTGAATGCCCAATCTTTACAACAACGTGTCTTCATCGACTCACTGCGTGTTTCCTCACTACTACTACCGCTACTACTGCAAGAGGCACTCATCTCCGGAGCTTTTGGCAAACCATGCGATAACGTTCCAAAAGACTCAATACTCTCAATCCAGTGCAACTCTTCCAACAATTGGACGACTGTCATAATTTTTCTTGTACTCAGGCCCGATCGTTTTATATGATTACGAATGGCACTTAAAATGTACGTAACGATTTTCTTCTCGGCGAAACCACCTTTTCGACCATCGTCCGACGAATCCGAGAGGTTCTCAATACCAGGCAAGCCTCTCGAGTCGGTATAAGATGCTGTCATTGTCGGGAAACATCCGAGTCTTAGCGATCAAAGTCCCAAATGTGTGCTGCGACAGGCGCGAGTCCAGGACAAGCTGCTCTCGATTCGGTACATGACGGGCAGCCGAAAAAGCCCCTGGCCAAAAATCCTAGGGTTGCCAGCCAAAGAGATACAAGAATACCGGACAACGGTCGGAGTAGACTGACCCCATCGACGGGGGGCTCTCGAGTAGAGTGCGTCCGACCCCACGATTTGAAGCTACAAAGATAAGGCAACATAGTATCTGAGAAGTGCGGTTTCCAACGACCGAAGCTGCGCGGATAAGAATTGACCTTTTTAGCAGTGGAAAATGTTGGGAAAGGGTCATTCTACGATCGAGGAATACTCACGGGTAGAGTGGCTCTCGATGTGGGCTGAGCCATTCGAGTCGAAGAAGAAGGACGTCTTCGTCGGGAATTATCCGAGAAGTTGCGTTAGGTCCTTGCTCTCATTCGGCACACGACGGGCATAAAGGTGCAAACCTCGAATCCTGGAGATAAAAGGTCGGGCTTCGATTCGTTAGAGGAGAGGACAGGCATCGAGTTTTCAAGTGAAGAGGTTTGTGTGTTCAACCCCGAGCCTTTACGATAAGAGGTCAGGTCTCGCGACGCAAGAGTAGAGATCAGGCCTTTGATCAACAAGAGAAGGGGGGAAAGTGGTTACCTCGAGTCACCAGAGCAGAGATCGGGCCTTGAGTCGTTTAGAGGAGAGGTATGTGTACGCCAACCTCGAGTCGATGCGAGAAGGGGTTGGATCTAGAGTCGCGAGAGGAGAGATCAGGCCTCGAGTCGCGAAGAAGAGAGGTTTATGTGGGATCCATAAGTCATTGCGATGAGATGTCGGTTCTCAGGTCGTTAGAGGAGAGCTCGGACTTCGAGTCTTAAGGATGAGAGGATTTGCTGAAAGAATATGCAGCGCACTAGCGCGAATAGACCTTCCACTATTGAAGCAAAGTTTGAGCTGGGAACTTGGTATTTGGCCCCAGGCAGAGTTTAGGGAGTAGGAGGTGTACACGAAGTATATCATGAGTCTTTTAGTTTTCAAAGCCTGCTCTTTCTTCTGGTTAAGCGTTTTGCGGCCTAGCCCAGCCGTGAATTTTGAGTAATATCCTGACTTAGAATTGCTTATTTACATTCCACTACGACCAATGCGTTTCTCGACGAAAATACGCACTGCGACGCAAAACGTTCCTAGACGTTGAAACGTTTGACCACCAGAGATGCCAAATGTTTTTCAAAAGAGTTCGGAAGATTTTGAAAAAAATAACTGGATAAGTAGGGAACTTTACAGATGATGACCCTTTTTCTTGGTAGCTTTTAATTGATTATCTAATTTTACATTCTATACATTATCCATGGTGGTGAAGGCTGGCCGGATACGCTGGGCGGGACATGTTGCGAGAATGCCGGACGACTGTCCTGCAAAACAGGTGTTCGCTACGAATCCGGTAGGAACAAGACGAGCGGGGGCGCAACGAGCAAGTTGGTTAGACCAAGTGGAGCGTGATCTGGCGAACGTGGGGTGCCCGAGAAATTAGAGAACGGTTGCTATGAACCGAGTGAATTTTAGGAATTATGTTCGTCAAGTTATGTCGTGAGACGGAATACTATGTAAATAAAATAAAATAAATAACATTATCCATGCCTGCCAACGTTGTGGAAGTATTGAAAGTACTACGTTCTCTGTTTTACATCTCACATTTTTATTACTTATTCTAACCATTTTCTACCATTTTGCTAAGAATATTCGAAATTTTTAATGTTTTAGTATCCAAACTTAAATGTCCGGAAGTGTCTGGAAAAAATCATAAGTCTGTAAACCTGAAAAATTATCTGACGAAAGTCCGAAAAGTCTGGAAGATCCCGTCACAATCTGGAAGGTTGACATCACTGTTGACGACACGGGTACTCTTTTGAAATCTCCAACTCGTTTTGAGATATTTGACTGTATTTGGATCCCGACGATGAACCAATACAACTTAATACACGATGGTACTGAAAGCTCTCCGACGAAAGAACTTCCAAAGAAACGATCACACTCAGAGAGAGTACAAAAGTAAATTGTTCAACTTTTCACCATTCGGATCATGCGTTCAGCACGTTGTTATAAATTTCACTTTGGTCTTTCAACTTTGCCAATGCACGCCTAGGTAAGAACCCTCCTTTTTATTAGTCGATTGGGTGAGAGAATACACAACACCTTTCTCTAAACGTCCTCTATCCACACAGTTCTCACTAAAACGTTGCGGTGTTCAGACGTGATTCCGATTCGATACGTTTTCCCGATAAATTTTCTTTCGAGCCATTGTTCACTAACACGGACATCTAATCCGTGTGACTTTTTTCAATCTCCTTTTCATTTGTGCTTCGTAGTATTACGTCGCGAGTGATATCTCACCGACAAGATGTCGTTGGATAAAAATCCACCATGGGGTGGCCAAAGCAACAGAAGATCGATGCCTGCCTGGATGGATTCCGCGGGCACTCACGGTGACGCCCAGTTTCTTATCCTGAAACCAGTAGGCAACAGCAAGCTCCTGAACCCGTTTATTATCGCCAAGACAGTGGACCAAGCTGTTGGACGAATAGATTCTGCCAAACCAACCGAAGGAGGTAGCAGCTATCTTCTCAAGGTTCGCAGCCACCAGCAAGCCGAAAAATTGATTAAAATCAACTAGCTGATCGATGGATCCACGATAGTAATCGGTATGCACCCAACACTTAACTCCACCCAATGCATCGTGTCGTGCCGCGAAGTTTTTGGCATGAGCGACAAAGAGCTTCAAGAAGGACTAGCAGAACAAGGCGTCACTCGGGTTTATCGTTTTGTAAAAAAGGTTGATGGTAAGGATGAGCCCACAAATACCATGGTTCTGACCGTTAAAGGAACCACAGCTCCAACTCACGTCTATTTTGGATACATCCGAACACAAACCAGACCCTATTACCCACGATCTCTGATGTGCTACAAATGTGGCAAATACGGACATACAAAAACCCGCTGCGAACACAATGAAGCTTGTATGCAGTGCGGGGTTGCTGATTCCCATCCCAAATGTACTAATGATCCATTCTGCTTGAATTGTGGAGGATCCGTGTTGATCTTGGCATCTCCCAAAGCGCCGCTGTGAAAGAGTTCCGTTCCAGATGCAAAGCAGCCAGAAACGCTAGTTCCGTTCAACATCGTATGGAAGCAGCCAGAACCATCAATCAATTTGTCGCGAAAGATCAACGAATAAAAGAATTGGAAAACATTATCTCTAAACTCACCGCCCAACTCAACAAACTACAAGCAACCCCCAAACCAAGTATTGAAACTGAAGTTTTTTCGACCGATTCCACACTCACCGCTCAATTCAACAAACTACTAACAACCCCCCAACCAAATATCGAAGACGAAGAATTTTCGACAGATTCCGATGATACCATGATGTCAGAGACTAGTACTGCTTCTTCAACACCTAAAAGAGGCCGCAACCGAGATTCATCCGAGGAACGAAGTGCCAGAACTGAAGTTGAACTCAGAAAGAAACAATCTCAACCATCACCCAACAAACCCAACTTGGCCAGTAAGAAATCCCGAATAAACACCTAGTCCCCTCCACATCCTGGTGAGTAAACTTATTTTTTATTACCTTTTTCAAATATGTCCAGTTCTCATAATACCTTATCATTCGATCGCAATGCACACCTGAACTCCTCCCCAAACATAAATCCTGTTTACTCACCGATTCCCAGAAATCCATCCACTATCACCCACATCCCAACAATAGACCCAATTCCGTCCAACAACCCCACTACCAGAACTCCAACCCAAAAAAGAAAAATCTCATTTGTACTTCAATGGAACCTTCGAGGATTGAGAGCCCGCGCCACCGAAATGCAACTTTTAATCAGAAACTACTCTCCCATCATACTTGCTCTGCAAGAAACCCTAACATATCAAAACAAGATACCCCAAAACTTTTTTAAGGATTACACTCTCCACTTAAGTACAAACCACGGACAAGGATCTGGTCTAGCCGTCAAAACTGGATACCCCTATACTACTATTACTATTGACTCTCCACTTAATGTGGTCTGCATCCGTCTCAAACCACCAATCAACCTAACAATATCCTCGTTATACATCTCACCCCAAACAAGTTTTGACGAATATTCCCATGAACTTGAAGAATTGTTTGGACAGCTACCCCAACCGGTCCTAATTCTGGGCGACTTTAATGCTCACTCCATTAGCTGGGGCTGTATACAAACTGACAGAAAAGGTGCATTCCTAGAAAGTTTTTGTTCATCTAACCATATTATCCCACTAAATAACACTATGCCAACAAGAATCGACCCCTCAACTGGTAACACTTCTGCCTTGAACTTGAGTGTTGCGTCCCTGGAGGTTGTCCTAAAGTTCACTTGGAAAGTCCTGAATGATACTCACGGAAGTGATCACATACCCATTATAATATCCTTGGAACAATCCACACCCCAAGTTGCCACCAGACCTCGGTGGAAATACGAGGAAGCTGACTGGATTGGCTATCAAATCGGAATCGACCGTGCCCTTGAAGGATATAATCAACACACCTACGATTCCTTCGCTAAGCTCCTCTTTGACACCGCACGCTTGTACATACCACGTACAACCGGCGTGCCTGGAAAGCCGGCCGTCCCTTGGTGGGGTCCCGAAGTTCGTCAAGCCATCAAGCTTCGTCGAAAAAAGCTCCGTGCCCTTAGACGCCTTCCAAATGACCATTACAATAAGGAAACCGCGCTTAAAGAGTACAAAGCTGCACGCTCGGCTGCTCGAGCTGCTATTAAGTTAGCTAAAAACAACTGCTGGAAAGAATTCGTTGAGGAAATCAATCCCAATACCCCATCCGCCAAGCTTTGGGAAAAAATTAAACGTTTGAATGGCTCAAACCGCACCAGTCGATACCATCTCCTGTTGGGTCAACAGTACTCCAATGACCCTGCTCTGTTAGCTGATTCTTTTTGCGAGCATTTTGCGTCCGTTTCCTCTACTAGTACTTACACCAACGACGACCCGACCACTATCGACTTTAATACCGACTAGAATTTGCAATACAACTCCGATTTCACCCTCGAGGAGCTTGGTGCTGCCCTCCAAAAAGTTAAAGGACTATCCGCAGGACAAGACGAAATAGGATACCCGCTGTTGAAGAACCTACCACCCATTGGCAAAATTGTATTCCTTAAAATATTAAACGAAATCTGGCAGAACGGGGTGATACCACAACAATGGTATCTTATGAGGCTTATCATCCCCATCGCAAAACCGCAACAGGACCTACACCTCATCAATAGCTACCGCCCCATCACCCTCCTTGACTGTTCAGGAAAAATATTGGAGCGAATGGTCAAGCGTCGTCTCGTCTCCGTGCTTGAGTCCAGCAACAGGTTGGATATAAGACAGTACGGCTTCCGCCCTGGTTGCTCAACAGATGATCACCTAACAGTCCTCGAAAGTATCCTAGACGATGCCCTCGGAAAAAACCACCATGTTGAATGCCTGTCTTTAGACCTTTCAAAGGCCTTTGATCGGGTTCATAGGCACAAAATATTAAAAACTCTCAAAGAATGGGGAATATTGGGAAGACTAGGCCATTTTGTTAAAAGTTTCCTGTCCGACCGTAAAGCAAGAGTATTCACCGACGGAAAACTATCCCCATCTCGTATCATTACAAACGGGGTTCCCCAAGGTTCCGTCATTGCCCCTACGCTTTTCCTGATTGGAATGCAGTCTCTGTTCGACATCATACCGGATAATGTTAGAATGCTAGTATACGCCGACGACATCACCCTCCTCTCCGTCTCACCATTCCCCAAACAAGCTAGAAAGAAGTTACAAACAGCTGTCGATAAAATAGCCAACTGGGCACCTACCATGGGTTTCACGTTCGCTCCCGAAAAATCGAAATTAATGCACTGCAGTCACAGGAAGAGAAGATTAAGCACATTACCGCCACTCACTATGGACAACAAAACAATACCTCTAGTTCACACCACCCGCATCTTAGGCGTTTGGGTGGACGACCGACTAAAATTTGTTTCACACGCCAACAGAGTCCGACAGTCTTCTATTTCAAAGCTGGACATCCTTAAAAAAATATGCAGCGCCAGGGGCGCTGGTTCTCGCACATCTTTATTCTGTTTTGTTCACGGGTGGCTCCTACCAACTATGTTTCATGGACTCGGCTTGTTCAGTAGAGGAGAAGATCGTATCTTTAATAGTCTCGAACCAACTTACAACCAAGCTATCCGTATTATTAGCGGAGCATTTAAAAGCAGCCCAATAACATCCCTAATGGCTGAAAGTGGGCAATATCCTTTTCAATACGTCCTATCCAAGAACCTAACGCATAAAGCCATTCGCTGGTTATCCTACCAACGTGACTCAACTGTCCCCATGATCAGACGAGCTGAGGACTTCCTACAGAAGCACAACACATCTCTTCCTGCAATAGCTGCTCGTCCCGAACCTAGACCATGGAAATACGATTCGCCAATCCCACAAGTGGATCTAAGCCTGCTTTCTAAATTACGCGCTCGAGAAAGTTCTGTAATCGCCCAGTCCTTTTTCCTTCAACTCGTCGAGAGAAAATACAAAGATCTTCCCAAACTTTACACGGACGGTTCTAAGTCCGCTGATGGCCGTGTTGGATGCGGGATATTTTGTAGTACTGGCAGCCTAGCACTTGCATTACCCTCTAAGTGTTCTGTCTTCAGTTCCGAAGCCTTCGCTATTCTGAAAGCAGCTGAAGACATGTGCCCCCAATCCGGGTCTGTTATTTTTTCCGACTCGGCCAGTGTCCTAAAAGCTGTTTTGGCCGGAAATATTAAGCATCCTTGGATCCATGGCTTATCCCGCCTTGCCATCCAGAAAAACATAATCTTGTGCTGGATTCCCGGACACACCAATATCCCGGGCAATGAAACCGCAGACCGATTAGCTACTGAAGGCAGTCAACAATAACCACCAAATATACCCATCCCTCCCAAAGATGCCATCCACTGGCTAAAGGAACAGCTTTCTCTCGCTTGGAGCCATGAGTGGAACGTATGCCGAGACAACAAACTGAGAGAGGTAAAGAACTGCACTTCAAGATGGAACGACCGGAAGGCATTCCTTGAACGGCGCACCTTGACACGGCTGCGTATTGGTCATACAAGGCTGACCTATGGTCACTTAATGGGAAGAGAAGACTCCCCCGTATGCCATGCCTGTAATGTGCCACTAACTGTTAAACACATCTTAACGCAATGCCTAGTTCACCAACAAGCCCGAACAGTCAGGCAACTTGCAAACAGCCTACGAGAAATTCTTTCCAACGACCCAGATGAGGAGGAAAAAGTGCTGTCATTCCTTCGTATGACCAATATTTTTGCAGAAATGTAAAAAGAAAAACAAAACAAAAGCGACAACAACAAAAACAACTGCCCCGGACGGAAGAGGGATGAATCATCCTTCGGGATGAAAATCCCGAGAAAAAGAAAAAAAAAGTCCTCTATCCAATTTCACACCCCCTCAACAAATATTTAGACTTTCAGACCTTCACTTTTGCTCAACTTCAATTCCATCTACAGTAGTAATGAAAGACGATAATCACCAGGGACCATGCAGCGATAATAAATTCTTATCCCCCCGACGGAGACCTACAGAAATCTCTCAGAACACGTTGAATGTTTTCTCTAACTAACCTTTATTTGTATATCCGGATAGGTAGTCGGTGTAAGAAGTGAGTATTAGTGTAGTTGTGTAGAGTTTGACAAAATTTAACGTGTTCCACCTTTTTCGTATCAAATTCTTTACACATTTTTCTCTAATGTTGTCCGGCACCTTTGAAAATTTTACAATTTTCAGTTACGAAGATTTACCAAGACTAACTAAGAATTTTGGATTTAATTGGGATCATTATTTTTTAACGTGTTTTCTGGCTATTCTAAGCGTTATTTCGCGATTTTGATCAAAATTTGGGATTATCATTTTAAAATGCAATTTTTGGACGATTTCAGCGTGTTGTTTCGTGATGAATCCCGTCACTCGGGAAAAGGGGTTTCTGTCCTTTCTTATCTAACAAATCTAACAAATTCAACACAAACCACTTCAACATAAAGTAATCCCAGCATACATGAAATTGTATCAGAAATGATAACTTAAGTCGTTTACAATGGTGTTGCGAATCGCAATTCCAACTTCATAGTGAAAAGATCGTATAAAATGTCGACTGAAGTCAGTTCAAATCGGATATGATAGAAAGTCCGCCATGTTTGTAAATTTTGAAATGATTTTGCTTCCGCGCAGGCTTCAAATGAGAAAATGTTCTCTCATGTTCTCTCTGCAACTAAGAAGTGCATCCAGATGGCTAAAAATCAGATGAGAGTTGAGTAATATTGACCAATGAGAGAACTGAAAAATATTATCGCTGGGAACGATTTGAAGGCTGTGAGAGCAAAATCGCGCGTTCTCTTGCATGTTTCCGATAGGTTCGAATAAGGTGTCGAATATCGCCCAATTGGTGTAGTTTGCGTCGCTTTAGAAAGAAATGAAATTTATGTATGTATATTGCTTCCACTTTGATAGGTAAGTGCTGTTTTTTAGCTTTTTACGCGATCATTCTCTAATGTTTACTACAATGTTTACTGAGTCTTTCCTATTTTATTTTGAACAAGGGTTGTTATCAAGTAGAATTCCGATCAATTTGTTCACTTAATTAATGAAAGTAATTTTTGAGAGTTTTACCAGATTGGACGATTTTTTCTAAGAGATCCATTTCCATTCGAAAGAGGACAAGTTTTCGTGAAATAAAATACGTAATTAGTGAAGCAAAAAAACACTACCATAAGTTCAGGAACACCTCCTTTCAATCTTACAAATAGAATATGCTTCGATTAAGAGTAAAACAACTTTTCTAATAGTTTCCACTAAGAAACTTTGGGGACACTTACTTCTGCTGACACTTCCCGGATCAAAGGAAAGACATCAATCCTGCTGGCCAACTTCCGAGAAAGTCATTTTCCCGAGAACGCAGATTTTTTTTCGCTTTTTGGCTAGCACTTTTGAAACTGGTTTTCCCAGGGCCAGATGCCCGAAATTGAAAAACGAGAAACTCTAATTAGTGTCAATTATTTCCCCCAAACAGGAATGCTCCGGAAAACCGGTGGCAGCAGCAGCCAACATTTGGTGAACCTAGGAGATCCTGGAAGGTTCGGATTTGGTGGCCTCCCCGGGCCATTCATCATCGGACGGGTAGAATGGACCGAACGAAGAAAACAGAAAAGGCAAAGAAAAACTTTGCCCATTTGCCCCATCGCTAAGCAGGACCGAATTGGCTGTAAATACACACTTTTCTACTTGAGATGCAAATGGACCCGGATTTCGGACGGTAAGAAGCAGATAAATAATTAAAACGAGCGATGAGAGAGATAAAAAAAATAAAAAAAAAAACAGAAGAAAAAATGCCAGAGAAACATCGAAACTTACGTACCTAGATAAGGCAGGCATATTCGAGGGAGGTCAAGTAAAACAAAATTACACTGAATCTGAGATGGTTGAGAAAATGTTTCAAAAATCTGACAAAGTCAACAAATAAAATGATAAAGTTATCTAATAAGCTTGTAGATAGATAGGTTTATTTTGGAATTTCTCTTTTAAACAAAAAAAAAAAGTGGAGAAAGATTTACAATAAAAAACATATGAAAATCTAACTTTGATGAAAGATCGTAGTGAAATCATTTTTATACTGTCATACTTTTGAAAAATTAGATAAAAGAAAACATGAAATCAAAAATATGGTAAAAAAAATCCGAAAATTTAAAACCACTGTACTATAGAAACAAAAATTAAACTAACACCGACCTGTTGATAGCTGTTTTATGGTAGCGATAGTTTAGAGATTAGACTTTCTAACCATAATCATGTGGAAAATTTTGTAATAAAACGAACCTGGAACACATTTATTAGAGCCTAATTCATAGCAAAGTTAAAACTATAATTGAAATATTTATGATTGATGTTGATGTAGTATGTTCAGAAAAACAAAACCAGTACCTTATGGTTAGTTTATTTTTGGGGAAATAAATTTCGGCAGCAGAATTTCCTAGCAGATGTGTACATAGCGGCAAGGGAGAGGCAGAACATTAAAGAAAATATGAAAATATTTTATTACTCCAGAATCAATATATTTTGTTGATGTTTACAGTAACTAGCGTAGATGTTACGGCAACAGTAGTTCAATCGAGGGAAAAAAATGCAAACTTGATTCCGATGAGCCCCGAGATTTTGCAAACCTTCGATGGAGCTTCCGTAATTTTCAATTTGCCTTCGTTTGTCCTTGTTTAATTATTTATTTAGTCTATCCCAACCAACAATTTCACTTTGATTGGAAGTTTTCATTATCGACATCCTAATTAAAATAGCACAAAGTAGGTCCGTTAAAAAGTTGAAAAAAAAATAAATTTGAAAGTGAAATGATGGCAAAAAAGCACGCTTGGTTTGGTAAGGTAAATTTGAAATATTGCATATTATACAAACCAGATACGTAGTTATCGACTTGGACTGATTTGCGTTGCACAACGCACATGATGAAGAAAAATAACAAAAAAGTTTGTTTGTTGGTTTCCAGTTTTAATTGAATTCGATCCATTACCGTTTCAATTTGATTACCTTCGTTTTCAACACAGTGAAAATAAAAATACAAAAAATTATGTTGGTGGATCATTGGCCGAATAAACGTCGGGCTGAAGTTACGGCAGTCGAAGTGGACATTAGGTCAAATGGACGTTAATCCAACAGGACACTCTGTTCAAAGCACGTTAGACTAAGATTGTTAGAATTTTTTCAGCACATATCCGGGTCGGACAAATCCGAGCAATTTAATATAAAAACCTGGCAAAATCCGAGCATTTGATTCCTTATTTAACGATAAAAAATCTGGGCAATATCCGGGAAAATTTTGTCAAAACCTAGAAATTACTCAACACAAATTGAAAAAAAAATGTTTTTTCTTCAAAACTCATCGACAGATTTAAATTCATATTTAAGGCTTTCCTTTTATGATTATTTTTGAAAAAAAATTAAAAAATCGGAATCCGAAAAATCTCGCACCATTACGTTAAACCAATATGGATCACTATGCTGAATGCACGTCATTCCGATCGGATTTTAGGCGAGTGGATCTTTAGTCCGAATGAACAGCAAGCCCAATAAACGTTTGATTATGTGGATCGATCGACCCAATTGTTTTTTTATTTTGAGATTTGATCTTTTGAACGATTGAATATTAAAAAAATGGGACCGACGCCCACTGGCTCTGCTGTTCATTCGGACTAACATTCGACAGGGTGATGATGATCATTTTATTCATCGTGAAAATTTGAAAAAAAACCTGAATCAGTGAAAAGATTTATTACTGTGTTGTTCTTCGTGAGACTCGAATGTTTCTTCAAAATTAAATATCAACAACGCTCAAGTTTCAAAAATAAATTTCAACAACTCACAAGTTTATTTTCCACTTTAAATTTATCGATGCAAAAAGAAAATTTCAAGCTCCTTCCTTCTACATCGGGCCGACTATCCGATTTTCAATGGCTACCACAGGTAACAAGTAAACTGAGTAAAGTTAAAAGTGTATTTGGATAGCTGATTAAATACTCTGATGCAAGCGTGGAATAGCAATCAGCAAGCTCTCGATGCGGGGTCTGGCACATGGGTTTTATTTATTTCGGGAAACGTTTTATTCCGAGCTAAAATTTTTACTTATGAAAAATTAATTCTGAAAATTGATTTAATTTATCAATCAGAAGTACAGGATTTTTATTTTGCCAAAGAACGCTTGATTCATTACATCAGAGTTTTTTTTTTGTAACATTATCACGTCTAAACGAGTGATCAGAATGACTTGAAATTTGATACCCAACAGTTTTGGGTTTGTTTAAAAGTTAGAAGACTCTCTCGCTAAAGGGAGAGGCAGAAGGAGAGAAGGGTGGTTCTTCCATTTGTTTCAAATGAGATTTTTTTTTTACTTCGGAACAACTAAAACGACGATTTTGATATTTGTTAAATTCCTTCAAAAAGAATTAAAAAAAAACGATTCTTAAATCAAAGCTTTATCTGAATAAAATAATTATATCTCATTGAGATGAGTTTGAGTAGTATTTTTGATATGCTCTTCTGATCGGGTATTTATTGGAACTCTGAAGCTATCATTCCAATGCATCCCAAACAACAATTTAAGTTTTATGCCAACCTTCACAGCTTGCTTAAGACTATTTCATCCAACAAAATAGTTTTATTCGACCGTATATACTTAGCTTTAAGAAACCCTTCAGACCCCTCTAAAGACTATCACGGAAAAAACTCATGGAGTCTGATAGAAATTTTACTGTGGGATTTTCAATATATCAAGAAACTTCCAGCAACCTCAAAACATAAGCGCACCTCAAAGAAAATCCAGGTTGGCCAAATTTTAAGAATATTTTTATTAAAAAAATAATAATTCAAGGAACATATTAATTTGCTTAAATGATTCAATTTTGGTTTTGCATTGCAATTCATTACCTAGGGGAGATGGGGGCGTAATGGCCACCTTAAGGAAAACGCTTATTTAACCATAGAGAACAGCTGTAATATGTGAATTACATCATTGTTTCGTGTTCAGACACTCAAATAGTCGATTGCCTAATTGGATGAAACTTGAAAAAGTAGATAAAAACGTTTAAAAATGCATTTTAAAAATTTTTGCCGAAAGCTGAAAACCAGTCACTGTAGAGGCATAATGAGAAACCCCCCGAGGCAGTATGAGCACCAATAATGAAGGCATAATGAGCGTTTTCTGCCGGGAATTCTAGCAGCAAATTCGACTCGATGAAGTCAACTGAGTAATAGAGCTGCAGCTTGACTTGTATCGTCTGACGATTCGGCCTACACACTACGAAAAAAATCTGTAAAATCACATCACATGTGATGTAAATAAAAAGAAGCATCATATATGACGGAATTTTCAGTGCTAGTTGGAAATTACACGCCAGTGAAATTTTGCAACGTGTAAAATAAAAATGATGTAAAATTTTGCAACGTGTAAAATAAAAATGATGTAAATTATAATCTCACTGAATATTGGAAGGAAACTTTCCAATTGGAATTTATTTTGTTTTATTTTTTGTTTATATGATTCAACAATGGAATTTTCTCATCTCTTCATAAAAATTAAACCTTTTTATAACTAATTTAATTTATTTTACTTAGCGACAAACATTTTTTAGCACACATTTTTTTTATTAGGATTCACTTCACCCTTTTACTTTCTTCCCCGGATCCTAAGTTGATTCACGTGGAGCCGCTTCCGGAACCGCACCCCTGCTTCACGAAGATCTCCGGGAACCTCACTCGCGGGAAAACTGCTTAAACTTTGGTGCACGACTTGACTTGACACTTTGTTTACATTTGTCTATGGTCCTGTTCTTGACAGTTCATAATTTTACATGACATTATCATGTTCAGTGTTTGAAATATTGATTAAACACAAATTCAATGTCCTCATCACATTCCATGACGTGTAATTTTAAGAAATTTCTTATTCAGTGTTGTTAAGAATTGTGTATGACCAAAAACATTTGTAAAATTACATCACATATGACGTAACGAAAAAGAAGCAACACATATGATGGAATTTTCAGAGCGAGTTGAATATTACACGTCTATGAATTTCAACAGACGTGTAAAATTTGGAAGACATGTAAATATTTAAGACGTGTAATATTTAATTCGCACTGAAAATTCCGTCATTTGTGATGCTTCTTTTTATTTACATCATATGTGATGGAAATTTACATCAAATAATCGCGTTCCGTGTCATGTAATATTCATGTCCTTCGAATTCAGTGCTATTATGGATTCAACTTTTTTCAATCTGTAAATTTACATCAACAAACCGCGTTCGACGTCATGTAATATTAAAGGTTTTTCAATTTCAGTGTTGTTAAGGATTCAGATTTTTTTTCTGTGTATTGGTAAGATGCCGGAGAGATAATCAGTAGGCTCGAATTCGAATCCAGGTCGAGGTGATTTTTTTTCATTTATCATTCATGATCATGATTGCACTAAACGGTGAGGCGTAGATTCATCAAACAAAACAATAAGAAAATAATCTAGGTTTGTTTGTAGAATTCAAAGAATGAACACATGCTCATACATTATGTTTCTGGTGTTTTGTTTGACGGATGATGCTTTGATGCTATTAGCCTTATAATGTAACAATAAAAAAAAAATCAATCATGAATGGTATGTGCAAAAAAAAAATCCTCTCCAACAGGAATCGAACTCGAGTCTACTGATTACCTGTTTGACACCTTACCAATAGGCCAAATCGATAGACGAAACAAGCCAAGCTGTAGCTCTATTATTCAGTTGACTTCATCGAGTTGAATTCGCTGCTAGATTCCCCGGCAGAAAATGCTCATTATGCCTTCATTGAAAGTGCTCTGTTCGCCTCTAGTGAACAAACTAAAGTAAAAAAGCGTTTTAAAATTGATTAAAGTGAAAAATCAAAAATTTTATGATGTTGAAAATTGAGAAACAATGTGTAAATGATGTTGCAGTGCGTACATTTCAGATCAAAATGATTTAAAGGTCATAAAAGCTTATTTGGTGGTGCTCTAAAATTATAATATTTTCGTCACTTGAGAACCTAGCTGGTTACAATTTAATATTTCTGTGAAGATGAGAAGGATATTTATTTTTTGGTGAAAAATTAATACTATGGATAGTACGTGCTCGAAAGTGTGTATTGTGTTGTGGAGTGTTTGTTTTTGAGCAAGAAAATTTCGTGTTTTTGCACGAGTCTGAAGTTGGTTCTCATCGGGTGCGGTCGTGCTTTCCCGGTGCTGCGCAGTGTAAGGTGTGCTTGAAACTTGAAGTTTGCTTTTTCGTCGCGGGCTTGTCTAAATTGAAGTGGTGCTGAATTTGGTTTTAAAATGGTGCTGTGATTCTGTCATCTCATTTCAAAATGAAGTCTGAATTGACAACAGAAAAAAGAATTCTTAAGTAAATTCTCCGAAAATGTGCTGGTAAGAATTCGTGTGGTTTTCAGATAGCGGTTTGAAGAAAAAAAGTTTTTTTGGCCAGAGAGAATCAGGGCAAAATATTATAAGGTGCAAAATATTATAAGGTGCAAAATATTAAAGAGTACATTGGTGTTGCTGCTTTGCAATAGTTGACTAAGTCACTATTATTAAACAAATGAAAAAAATCAAAAGAAGAGTGCAACAGAAAAAGCCTACAGCAGCAGTGGACGTAATGATGTCGGAAAATTCAATTCCCTGCTTTCGTGTTGTTGCCATAACGACGACTGTGGCTTGCTGCGATCAAATAAATTTGTCGCTTCTCGTTTCGTGTGATTATTGAAACCTTCTGTGATGGAATCGGGGAGTGATTTGAAAAGTGAAATGCTGGAAAGCTGATCCGAAATTAAAAAATGTTGGCCAAGCAGAAGTGCCTAGAAAGGCATGCTACAGGGTTTTTAAGCGCAGCAAGTGGTGGCTGAAGAATAAGGAAGAAGAATGAAGAATGAAATTCTCCCGTAGAGAAAAAGGGCTTCAAGTGAGGGCTGGAAAGATGTGGGTGGAAGAGAGAAGTTAGTGATAAAACCTGAGAAATTGAGGGGGAATCTTTCGAGGGGAAAGTTAGAAAATAAAAAGAAAAGAGAGCCTACTCGGATCTACGAGAGAAATTAGTAGCGTTTGGGTGAACAGTGGAGAAAAAAATTGTGCATGAAATGGGAAGTGAGGTGAAAAATTGTAAAGGTTTATATGAAAAACAGGAAACGGGAAAATTTCCAAACGAGGGAAATAGGCCGAAGATGGCATGTTTAAAGCGTAGTGATCAGATCACGTATTTTCGGCAGATGGCTTCTTTTTGTTGGGAGTATTCAAATAAAGTAGCCGAAAGGAGAAGAAAATATTGTTAGGTTGTATGGTAAGGTAGGTAGAGTTGCGCAACAAGGTAAGATGTCAAGTGTATCTCAAAATTAAAACAAATGCATATATTTTTGAATGGTCAACCATCTGCCAACTAGCCAGGTATATACACGGATGCCGGAATACCTGTAGTAAATTTATAAAAATTAATAATTTTTATAAATTTTTGACTGGTTTTGGAGGTGATTGAAACATTCGTCCAAAATTAACACAAACACTCATACAAAGTACATACGTTCACAACAGATGACACGAAGCCATGGTGCCGGGTATGGAAAATACTGCATTAGAGATGCTGTGAATAGTTAATCAAAAGAATGCAGAGGGTTCATACTTTGGTAAAACTGCGGTGAATCCGTGCACCCATGGTGGATTATCAACATACAACATACATACATACAAAAATTAATACTATGGATAGTACGCAACAAATCCTTCTGAAATTTTTTTAAAGAAAATACGTACTTATGTAGAAATAAGGAGTGCTCATTATGCCCTGGGTGCTCGTTATGCCCTCATCTCCCCTATACCACAAAAATTACCGCAAACATTGTCGAATTTGTTGAAAATGACTAGTTTTTAGATTTATAATATTATTTCCTGCAAGATTGTTTCAGAAATTTCGATTGAATTTCACAATCCACATGGCGTTTAGTAAGTAAATATTTAAAATCTTAAAGCAGTTTTAAAACTGTTTTAAAATGCCAGTTAGAAAAGCGTTGTAATAAAACAAAACTCAAAGATGACGACGCCCCAAGGCTACAGAAACATACATTCGCTGAAGCACAATGCGTTTGTTCACCCTTTTTTTGGTGTGGGGGTTTATTCACAGTGTGCTTTTATTCGAACCCATAGAATTAAGCGATCAATGATGTGGACTGATTCGCGGTTCTTTTGAAGTTTGAATGCGGATGCAAGAAAGTTGTTTTCATTTTTCAGATGAATTTAGCTGTATCAATTTATATCATTTTAAGAGCCCGATTTTCTCAAAGCCATCGTTAAAAATCCTTCCCGATCAGAAGAGAAAACTAAATTATATCAAGATGATGTATTTTGATATTCGCCGTGAGAACGGGAGATTTTTTCCAAGTAAATTTCCAGTTTCAAAAATGAGATTATCGTAGTAACTTGACATTATTTGATCCCAAGAAGTGTTTAAAATTTATTCAGTATTTATTCGGTATTCAGTACCAAATCACTTTTAATCTTAGAGATTTCATTCTACAACACTATATGACTTTCACGAATTGAAACTTATTTGTGATTGTGAATCCGATATTCAATCTAATAAATTTTTCTATTGAAATTCAAATCTTGACACACAAAAACCCTACCTCGTCTTTGAAATTGGTTTTCATTAAGAAGGGTATCTAAACAAGTTCATCCATAACTTCATTAGTAATCTGTTACTGAACGGAGCTACTGAACGGGCAGCACTGAACGCACTCAAGTTGATGACAGTTTTGAACAGGGAAAAAGAGCGAGAGAAAAGAAAGCGGTTTATTCGGCGGGAAAGTCGTAGGACGAATAACAAAACAACAATAAATTCGCGTTAGGTGTGAAGCTCTAGTTTTTGTGAATATTCATCCTAAAAGTACGAGCTTAGGCTAAAAGTGCGAACTTAATGGAATAGTGCGAAGTGAAGTGAGGTCGCTTGAGCAAGGTAGGAGTATTATTAGTTTTCTCATAAGTGTGCTTCGAGTAATTTGGAACCTCTTAATTTAGGGCAATACTGAGGATACGCGCATGTTAAGAAGACACCCAATTAAGTTGTTTAACCTGATGAGTAACGAGTAACGAACGGTCTAGGGTTCAGGTCCCTATTCGGGCGCCATGTAATGGTTCGTTACTTGCGGTTCACGGGTAACGAAGAAAAGTTGTTTCCGAATTTTTAACACTCCTTTATTCGTTCGAAGTTCGGCGAGTTTTAAAAACCTACGATAGAAACATAGCTTTGTTGAAAAGAACTTAAATTCAATGTTTCAATTTCACGTTTAGTAATTTCTCCTATTCGCTTTCTGCTGTCTCGATTCGTATCTGCTGTAGCTGCCTTCCGCTAGCCACCTAATATTAATTATGCTGAATTAAATAATTTTTTTCAACATTTCTCAATGACATTCTCACCTCTACTCATCAGGTTAAACAACTTAATTAGGTGTCTTCTTAACAAGCGCGTATCCTCAGTATTGCCCTAAATTAAGAGGTTCCAAATTACTCGAAGCACACTTATGAGAAAACTAATAATACTCCTACCTTGCTCAAGCGACCTCACTTCACACACAAAACCATTTTCGTATTGAGGATTATGTATCCTGCTCAGGATTCTTGATTTTCAATTCGAATGATCATAAGAAATTAGAAATGAAAAGCTGCTTTAAAATCCTGGTTCAAATTTGGTTTTGCATTTCATATCAATTTTTAATCATATTTTTCGAGATCATATGCATTTTGAATATTTTGATAATTATTTTCCGATTATGATAAAAAAGAGAAATTTTATTTTCTATTCAAATTCTAATTTCTTGAACTTAATTTTAACACAAAATAAGAAAAAATTAAAGCTTTGAAATGGCAATCCAAAATTGACAAGTAAGATTCAAATCATTGTAAATTTATATTTTAATTCTGATTCACAATAAAGATCAAAATGGAATAATTTAAATAATGAATTTAGATTAAACCTGACTTACAGATTTAAATAATAGATTCATGAATGAGGGCCTTATAACTTCGCTCATAAAATTCTGATCTGGAATAAGATTCGCAAACATATATTCTGTTTATTTCAGAAATCGTTTGGAAATTTGGATACAACTTTAAAGCGCAATTTTTTTATTTCGCTTACCAACAGTGTGCTAAACTTCGAAGTATAACTCGAAAGGACTGAATTTGAGTGCTAAACTTCATTCGACAAAATTAAACACAACATTTGCCGTTACTTGAATATGCTTAATTTTTAAAATTTATTCCAGAGGTTCCTGAGATATAGAATGCGATTATTGATGTTTCTCGTCATAGATTTCTTCGCGGTCCTTAATGTGTTAAGATTGCTTGTCAATTGAATTTCCAGATTCCAATTTTTCAAAACAAAATTTGTTTGTAAACACAATTCAGCTGAAAATCACACATGAAGAGTAGAATTTGAGTTCTTTGTTTTATCGCAAAAAAAAAAAATATTTTGAAAATTATCCACAGAATTTTCATTATAGAATTGATTCTTTATAAAAAATTTCACTTTTCAAGAAAAATCTTCACCTTAAAAATCTGCACAAAATTCTACATTTTCCCAGTGCATTGTCATAATTAACACATTAAGGGCGCCAAAATTTGGCATTATATGCGAAAAAATAAAATAAAAAAAACGAAATAACTCGTATTTGGTTTGCAATGTGTTATTATTGCAGGTTTTTTTTTAAAGCCAAATTTCATACAATTATCATTAACTTGGTGCACATTTGCATCATGAAAATTTAATCCGGAAATCTGATGATTTTTATCTCTAACTTTTTTTGAAAATTTATTTTATTTTCATCAAATTTAAAATCTTTAAATTTGAAAAATAGTTTGGATGATTGAACTTGTTTGATTTGAGTATAGAATAAGTTTTTATTTAAGAAATTGAACTCTCTTAAAAAGCTTAATTTATGCCCAAATCAACAAAGTATGATTCTTAACCCTTTAATGCATGACTTTTTTGAAATGAGGATAGCAGTTATTTATTCAGTGAAATAATAACATTTTAATTCGAACAACAAAACTCAATAGGTTTTAAGTCGATATTTCGAGTATTTCACAAGATATGTCCCATTAAATAATTTTTGAAATTCTTAATTCATTTCAATACGATTTTGCTAATTTCTTCCTTACCTTGTCTATTGGGTGCAGAAAAGTGTTTGTGCTTAATTGAGATTTAAAAATTTGTTAGAATTTGCAAATCTGAAGAAATAACAGCAATTTTCCAATAACTATTTTTTTCAAAAAAAAAAAAAATTTGATTTTTGAAATTTTTTTGCATACTGTGTTCAATATCTCATAGATACATTAAAATATCGTGATAAAAATACCATAGGCTAGTTTCTTTTAATCTCTAAAATATTTTCTGTGAATACATCACTCAAATATATCCACGCATCTTTGAGATATTTGGATTTAGATTAGTGTTGTTTTAAAACAACACTGTGCATTAAAGGGTTAAACAAATTCAAAGATTTTAACCATCGATGAAAGCAAATTTAGTTCACATTTGAGGATAAGGACAAATTTTCTAAAGTTGCGATTTAATCCAAAAACCTTAATGTCAAAGTACTTAAAATTGAATAATTTAATAGTAACAAACATGATATGTTTTATTTATTTTTGTCTTCGAACATTGTTGTTCAAAAAATCGTAGGTAAAAATCAGTCACCCACCCCCCGGTTCTTCCTACGGCCCTGCTGTTAGTTATATTTGTAAATTAAATTTATCGACCTTATTGGTGATAGTTATATTCTTTTAGTGAGAACATTTCAAGACTATGAAAATTACAAGCGAATAGAAAGGTAGGAGGAAAAGATATATGAAATGAGTGAATTGAATTTGATTAGAAGTATTTTCATCATATGTCATCAATTTGTTACTCATGGAACGAATTTTCATTTTCAACATCTGGAAACGTTCTTACTAAAACAAAATAATTTTTAACGACAAGGGCAATAAATTGAATTTAAATTTTATTTAAATTTTTAAATAAATTTACAGAATTTTCTACTCGAACCAATGAAATTTTTTGAAATATTTTGAAATAATTTATTTTTTAATCTGTTGTTATGCATTCTATTTCTTTGCACTCATTATTATGTTCAAAGCTTCAATTTCAGGTTTTATTCGAAATTTAAATTCGCATTCTTTTTCTGTATTTCGAAATTATTGACTTAATTTATCTAGTTCAGAATAAGAATCACTATTCTAAATTACTTTTTAATAACTTACCAGAAATAACATTGATTTGAAACTTTTAACTTTGATTTATTTTGAATCGTAACAGTAAAGTTTATTATTTTTTCGAGTTTGTGTTATGATCAAGAGTAAGAAAGTGATATAAGGAATAAATTTCTCATTTTTTGTATACTTTTGATATTGTTAATATTTTCAGCTAAATTTGAATTTTGAAACCCCCTCCCCCCCATGGACGGGTCCTTCGCACGGGCCTGACTCGTAGGATGTTAAAATATCTCAAATTAAACGAAAGATCAAAACGAAGATTTCGATATCAAAGCTTTATCTGAATAAGTTAATCATATCTCGTTGAGATGGGTTTGTGTGATATTCCCAGCAGAAATTCCTTTAAAATCGCTTATAAATGGCTCAAAAATAATCAAGTTTTTCAATTTCGAAACAGCCGAATCCACTAAATTGTCTTTAGTTTCTTTTAAAAAGAGAAGTAAAGCTTAGTTCTTTTAGAAATGGGACACTTTCTTTTGCTAATAGCTCGTTTACTAGTAATCGGACATTCAAAAATTTGACAGCATTTTGTTGCCTGTAAAAAGTACTATCCGACCTATTTTTTTCAAAATTTAAAATTTACGCGTTTTTGAGATATTTACGATGTAAGAGAAAAAGGAAAAAATAATTTTGCACAGTTTCATTCAAAATCCATCATTATCAAATAAACCGTTGATTATTCAAAGAACTACTGTGTGTGTGAGTGGTGGAAAAGTATGGAAATACTGTGAAAAATGCCCACATAGTTCAAATCAACCATTGGAGTGAAGTATATGATTGGCAACCTCGGCTTAGGGTCATCAGGGAAGTCAAGTGTCATACCAGCATTTTTAATTTTCAATAAGCGAAAAACAAAGGGTAGACTGCTGAAATTTCCAAAAAAAAAATTTCTCCGATAAGCTGAAAGTGTTGCTTCTTTATCCGTCATTAAAATCTAACCTCAAACAAAATTTTTTTGCTAGTTCCGCAGCTCGTAAGCTGTATATCGGGTCTCGAGGCTATGGGACAGATGATTTCTGATGAACGACAAAACTTATGAAATACCCTTTTTTAAACAAATTCCAGCGTTTGAATCCTATACCACGTCTGCTCGTGGCAAGGTCCCGAGTATATTAAAGTATGTATTTGCTGGTTATTTTGTATAAAATATAATGATTTGCCAAAATTCTGCTCCTGTGGAAAAAAACAACAATTTTCAAAACGAAAACTATGATTTTCACTCTTTTCAAAAGCCTAAAAAGAGTAATCTTTTATGTACCCTTCGCAACCTACGATCTATACTAACCGATTATACTTTAAGTTCAATCTCCTCATGGTTTTACTTCGTCATTGCCAGATTTTGCCAGCAGAAATTCCATCAAAACGCTCAAAAAGTGGCTCATAAATAATCAAATTCGTTAATTTCGAAACAGCTGTATCCATTAAAGTGGCCTCAGTTTCTTTTAAAAGAGAAGTATTGGTCCGAAAAGTATCATAAATTGAAGGAGGGGGATGTAGCTACCTAAAATACAGATTAGACGAAGTATTAGTTAGAAAAACTGATCATTATCATGACTGAAAAAAGTGTGCGCTGGCCGAAGGGAGGTACCAAGAATAAAGTAGAGTGTAATCTTACAAAAAACGATACATTTTTTTTTCAAATTTTTTAATGAATTATGATAAGATTACCTTCATTTCCTTCATAGAAAGTATTTAGATCAAACGGAAGGTTTTTTAGATACACGCATTCGTAACTGTCCCATTTCTAAAAGAACTAAGCTTTATTGGACCGAAAACTAACAGAAATTGAAGAAGGAGGATGCAGCCACCTAAAATACAGATTAGACGAAGTATTAGTTGGAATAACTGATCAATATCATGACTAAAAAAAGTGTGCGCCGACCGATGGGAGAAACCAGGAATAAAGTTGAATCATCATAAGATCATCATAAGATTATCTTCATTTCCTTCATAGAAAGTATTTCGGTCAAACGAATGGTTCTTGAGATACACACAATCGACTCAGTCAAATGCTACCTGCGAGTCATATACATTTCATTTGAGTATGAGCGTAGTGAGTTTTTTTGTGTGTTCACTTTGCAGCAGCACTTTTCCATATACAATTCACATGCACTTTTTATTTCCACTGCAGAAATGGCACTTCACCTTATTAACATTATGAACACATACAGTCGTCACGCAATTTGCATTTGGGTTACCTCCATACTAAGCGAATGACAGGATTTTCACGTCAATCATATGTGTCTTGGTATCGACAACATACAACAATGTACATTTCATATAAGGATTCAGTAGTTTTGTGTTAGCTTCCAATTGCTTCATGTAAATCTAGTAAAAATTTACGTATTGAACATCTACAGGAAAATTCAGGCAAATTGCTCATTTTCTTTTCGTCTGAGTGTAGCTCCCGTTGAATAACTAATTCCTCTGAGGGAATGATGCCACGGAAAACAAAAAAAAAGGTAAAATTTACCTTTTTGCGAGGTGAATTTTTTCCACCCCTCTTTCGAGGTAAATTTTACCTTTTTTTCGTTCACCTAGCAAAAAGGTAAATTTTACCTTTTTCACACTCACCTAGCAAAATAGTAAATAATACCGTTTTCCCATTTACTGATTTAAAAGGTTTGCTGGTTGGTTTGATTGTTTTCTTCAATAAGAATTAAAAAATACAAAATTCTTTCAAAAATGATATTTATTGGAGATAAATAGGGACTGGTAATTCGGCTTCGCGTTCTTCTGAGCCGCTATGGCCGCTGAATCCACCTGCGTTGCGTACATTCATGGCCTCCTCCGTTCGACTAATCCGGTCAGGTTCGGCTTTTCCGGCTGGAGGATGACGTGGAATACACCTCAAAGCTCTATGGGCCGATCTGAAACAAAATCAATAGTATTATGACGAGAACCAGTACAACTAAATGATATTTAAGAACACTTACCATTCTATTCCGATTTTCACATATTAGGCACGAAGCAAAACTTGTTCCTAGAATGACAAAACAGCTTAACCTCAATGAACGGGTTCGGCGAATAGTTACTTTTTTTTAGAAGAATTGTACCGTTTTGTTTAGCTCAATCCAGGTCAATTACACCTCGCTACGAGGTAAGTTTTACCTTATTTGGATTTACCTTTTTTTCTAGGTGAATTATACTTTTTTATCGAGCTCAATTCAGGTGAACTCCACCTCGCTACGAGGTAAGATTTACCTTTTTTGGATTCACCTTTTTTCTCGGTGAATTTTTCCAACCTCGATTCAGGTAAATTTTACCTCACTGTGTTTCACCTCGAAGAGGTAGAAGTTACCTTTTTGGCTTTCACGAGCGTTCACCTTTGCTAACTCGGTAAATTTTACCTTTTTATTATTTTCCGTGTGCTGATTGAACAAACTGTGAGGTTCACTCAAATACCAAAGACAAATAAGAACCAATCATGAGAATTTTGTAATAAAAATTTGAGATTTGTTTCGAATCCGTTCTCGCATAAATTTTTAGACAAATAATCAAATTTTGTAGAGATTTTTTTTTTCCAAGGCAATATGATATGAATTCATGCAAACTAAGTTTCTGCAAAATTAAAACCAAACAAAAATTCAACGCCAAAATAAGGTTCAGAAACCTTTTTGCCAAACATGAGCCTCCCTAGTGTCTGTGCAGATGCAGTACGAAACCGTATAAAGAAATGATTTAATGTGGGTGAAGAGAAACACCGATAATAAAACTGGCCCCAGAACATAAGGAAGTAACGAGTTCGCCCAATTTCCATCCCGGAGCACGTCCGCCACCCATTGTTGAAATTGTGGCTTTTTATTTTTTCTTAGACACCACATCCTCAGCTCATGAATTACATTTTTTTTTTTGATAAAAAGCATAGGGATGAGATCTAAAAATTTTTACAGTAACTATAAAAAAGACGAGGAACCCATTTTCTCATTCCGAGAGTTCTATTGTAACGTGTTCCTTGCTCTCTTTCTCTGGTTCGGATCAGATCGATCATTCTTTGGTTCAATCGTTCGAGAAATTAATGGACCATTGTTTGCACACGAGTGCTTTCGGCTGCCGGTCGTTGTCCTTTGCGAAACGAGGGGCTCTACTCTTACTCAGTAGTTTAGCAGAATCGGCTCACCTCCCCCACCAGTTGCAGTTACTTCTTTTTAGGATATCGGTCCAGTAGTTCTTCGTTGGTGACTTTCACCCACATAGAACGTGCTTTCAATTTTTACGAGCATTTGGCGGTTTTGTTGAATGGATACCGAGGATCGATGTTTCATTTCGAATTTCATCCTTTCATCGATGAACCTTTGAAGATGTGTTTTTGCTACTCTTCAGCTCACACTGTTTATTAGTCCTTGATTGGATTTTTTACCACCAATATGATATGCGAAAACGTCATGATACGCCTGTAGGTACATGAGTTTGGTGGATAAATTTGGTTGAAAAATATACATCGCTTCCAGCTGTAGGTGGATGAATAGTTTCATTTGCAATATTTTACTTGGCAGCATAAAGTTCAGAAGGGGGAATGTTGTGAGCAATACCTGTATGGTTGCGGATTAAGCAGAATAATGCAAGCAACCATCGACTGAGAAGTTGGAGCTCAACTAAGGAGAGCAATCTTCTTATGAATGACGGGCATCCGTTAATCTGGTTAGGCAACTGACCGACAACTACCGATTGAGGTTTATTGGAGTAGAATAAGCAGATACCTATAGCTTGTTTTGTTATCCGATTATTACCGATGTACCCGGAAAGATAGCTAGAGCCTTTTTCAGCCCAAATGGTAGTCGTTCGAATACAAATAAGTAAGTAAAAATTTATGAATATTTCGCAAACACGTTATTTCTTTGGTAGTCTCAGATTACCCCAAATTTACCAAACATAGAAAACGTGTTGTTTAATCGTTTGCAGCCAATAACTTAATTTTGTTTCTATTGGTTCATACAACCTTGAATATGCAAAAATGGCTCTCATAGCTTTCAAATCGTTTCCAGCGACAATATTTTCCAGTTCTCTCATTGGTCTATATCGCTCTATTCCTAACTGATGATAAGCCATCTGGATGCACTGCTGTCACGACATAACTTGACGAACATAATTCCTAAAATTCACTCGGTCCATGGCAACCGTTCTCCAATTCCTCGGGCACCCCATGTTCGCCAGATCACGTTCCACTTGGTCTAACCACCTCGCTCGTTGCGCCCCCGCTCGTCTTGTTCCTACCGGATTCGTAGCGAACACCTGTTTTGCAGGACAGTCGTCCGGCATTCTCGCAACATGTCCCGCCCAGCGTATCGGGCCAGCTTTCACCACCTTCTGGATACTGGGTTCGCTGTAGAGTCGCGCGAGCTCGTGGTTCATCCTTCGCCTCCACACTCCGTTCTCCTGTACGCCGCCAAAGATGGTTCTTAACACTCGTCGCTCGAATACTCCGAGTGTACGCAGGTCCTCCTCGAGCAATATCCAAGTCTCGTGCCCGTAGAGAACAACCGGTCTAATGAGCGTCATATACAGGTTACACTTCGTGTGAGGGTTAAGTCTTCTCGACCGCAGTTGCTTGTGGAGTCCATAGTAGGCACGACTTCCGCTGATAATTCGCCTCCGGATCTCACGGCTGGTGTCATTGTCTGCGGTCACCAGTGAGCCGAGATAAACAAAGTCTTCGACTATCTCCAGCTCGTCGCCGTCGATCATGAACTTGTTATTACTGGACAAGCGGGTTCGGTCGGTCTCGGATCCGCAGGTCAGCATGTACTTCGTCTTGGACGTATTGATCATCAACCCAATCCTTCCTGCTTCGCGTTTCAGTTTGCGGTAGATCTCTTCCACCGCCGCAGATGATCTGCCGACTATATCAATGTCATCGGCAAAGCAGATAAGTTGACTGGATCTGTTGAAAATCGTGCCCCGCATTTCGCCCGCTCGTCGAATAACACCTTCTAGCGCCACGTTGAACATCATGCAGGATAGACCAACACCTTGTCGAAGCCCCCTGCGCGATTCGAATGAACTCGACAATTCACCCGAGATCCGCACACAGCAATGCTCGTCCATAATTTTCCATAGCTCGTTACGGTCGATCGTGTGTATGCGGCTTTGAAGTCGATGAATAGATGGTGCGTAGGGACTTGGTGTTCCCGGCATTTTTGGAGGATTTGCCGTAATGTGAATATCTGGTCCGTCGTTGACCATCCCTCCATGAAGCCGGCCTGATGACTTCCCACGAATCTGTTTGCTTGTGGCGTTAGGCGGCGGATTAGGATTAGGGACAACACTTTGTAAGCGGCATTGAGGACAGTGATCGCTCGGTAGTTCTCACAGTCCAATTTGTCGCCCTTCTTGTAGATGGGGCATATTACTCCCTCCTTCCACTCCTCCGGTAGCTGTTCTATGTCCCAGATCCGGACTATCAACCGGTGTAGGCAATCGGCCAACTTGTCCGGGCCCATTTTGATGAGTTCAGCTGCGATGCCATCCTTCCCATGTTTCTATTCAGCTGGCGAATGGCTTCATTAACTTCACTCATCGTTGGGAGTTGGCTCCTCTACGTCGTTGGCTACGCCGGCGATGTGCCTTCCCCCACCGTCTTGATCTCCTGCATGTGCGCCGTTCAGGTCTTCATCGAAGTGCTGCTTCCACCTTTTGATCACCTCACGATTGTCCGTTAGGATGCCTCCGTCCTTATCCCGGCACATCGCGGCTTGCGGCACGAACACTTTGCGGGATGCGTTGAGTTTCTGATAGGAAGCAATCGAATGATTCCCTTTAATTCCTATATCAAAAAGGGAACTAAAGGGGTTTTTTTCTATTGCTTTGATTCAGTAGAATTATTCAACCAAGTAGGCTCACAACACATATTGAAGTTAAAATTTGGAGTAATGACCAAAAAAAAAGGTCATCACTTTGAGCGGAATTTCCGTTACTTACGTAGCCTGATTTTGCCTAATTTTTATTTCACCAGTTCCCTGATTTTTGAAAAAAAAAATGTTGGCAACCCTGGGTACGACTACTGACAACTCTCTTAACACGTTCGTCGCCACGCTCATTTTGGTACCTTTACCAGCCGGGCCCAAAGAAATTCTCGGAGCGAGAAAGAATAGAGGGAGATTCCAAGATTTGCAACGTGAGGCTAATCTGAGCGGCTAACTTACTGGGACGCGTCCTCTCAGAAATCGACAGAGCATACAAAAAATTGAGATTTGAGTCACCGAACTCAGAATAAAACGGTTAATTTCGGTGACACTCCAAGAACGCAAATTATCTCACTCGGTTTGTCCTGCCGAGATACCTAGAGGCAACGAATACGAATGCGTACATCCGAAATCAGTTTGAATCGTACGCTCGTACGGTGCGAACGCTCACGCATTTTATCCTCGTGTTTTTATACGTGTGCTTTCAATCGTAGCAGTCAACTTTTCAGGCAGGCAAACACGCGTCTCGAAGGGAAACATACGATTCGGATTGTGTTCGTGTGTTTCACTGGAGGGTGTGTCTTAGATAATTTCGTGGCACTCACCCAAGGCACGCGTATGGTGCGTTCCTGTCTGACGATTAGATGATGCAAAATCGCTAGAGAGATCGATAAGATCCCTCTGTCGATTTGAGTTACCTCTCTGCTGATTCATGTTTACTGGGGCTTGAGTAAGAGAGCGTCACATGTTTTTTGATGTGACGGGGCCTCCCAGGAAACACACCCGTTATACGAATATGGGTCGCATGGCGACGAACGTGTTAAAAACTCGATGGCACCTTCGCTTTTAACTGGCTACCAACTACCAATCTTGTGACGCGAACACTCTGAGAACCTCCCAAACGATGATAACCCAACTGAACTCAATAACCTTGTGGTTTCGCACCGTTTTGCAATTTCATCGAACGGATGCTTCAATCATCTTCTTCACGATCTTCTCGGAATACTGCGGGCGAAACAAGTATGTTCTCGTTCACGAGTGAGCTTTTAACTGACTGACAGATATATCTACAAAGCTGATCGATAGTATGAGAAAGACTGAGCCAATCAGAAGCTTTTGTGTTTGTTGACGTTTCGGTTCCATTCCTGTTAGCTTGAGCTTTCTACACTGATAGAAATTCAATGTCATTCTCATTCCGTGTTTCAGTAAATTGCAGCACTGATCCGGTATGCCACTTACATGCAGTTAGTGCGATGGCTGCAAAAAATCTCTACTGCTGTAATATAATTGAAGTGGAATCTTCTTCCACTTCTACACAAGTTCTACTTAGGCATCATTTTTACAGGTCACGGATATAAAGAGAAATTTTTCGGTCTTTCGAGTGTTAACTTGTTTTAAAATTTGATTTAATAACTTTGCTTATAGCTAATTCGAATACAGAACACGGCCCTGTTTTTTTAAATATTTCGTTAGGGATATTTTGAAAAAGTTACTGGTTACTCCAGTTCCCAATCAAGATGAAGAATGTTTGAAATAATATCTACCGCAGATTCTCGACTCGACTAAACGGCTTAATTGATTCCTCTGGCGCTGCCCCATTATGATGGAATGGTTCTCGCATGAATATTTCACCGGGGGTGGCGAGACCGTCCGGACGGTCGTAAACACGTTCAAGTTTAATCATTAGATTATTATGTGTAATAAACTGGAGAATGGATTTCCGTATCCGGCCCTCGTTCGTTCATTTCCGCCATAGCCTGGCAAGCAGCCGAAGACCCAGTCTTGGGACGGCTTGGGAAACAATTTTCGAATAGCCGCCTGTAGCGGTTTCCGGTCGCGGCAGGACGTGAACTATAAAGCACATATGGGTTCAAAGTTTTTGTAGCAGCTAACCCGAGCATTGGAGCCAATGTGGGATGCTTATTTCAAGAACAGTTGATTTTTTTTTGTTACGGTCGCCATATTTTATTTTTTCGGATAAATGCTGTAACAAGTTGAATAAACAATTCAACATCAATCAAGGAAATTATTTGAAAACTGCCAAAATACCATTCGGCCACAGTTGAACATCCTTCGTTCTGCAGTAGTTTAATCCAATAAATCTTGAGAAAAACGAAACGATCTGGCGAAACGTTAAACTTCTTTATACCCAAGCAACTTTGGAGAACCCATAAATAACCCGCCAGTAATAAAGTGTGGAAAAAATCCTCGCACATATGCCCTGATCCCGCAACTCGTGCAGCTTTCTTGGATGGTTCAAAAGTTTCCGGCAGATAGCCTCTTGCTACTTCAAAAAATAATAAAATACGGAAACATGTGGGGTATGTGAAAGCGATAAATACGGAAATCGGTCGGGATGAACCGGAAGCCTGGACCGAGGTTGTTGATGCCATTGTTGCTGCTGCGTCTCCCTCTCTCCGTATATTATGGTAGACACATAAAATTTGGATTTTTGTTGCTGCTTTTTTGCGAAAGCCGCTCTGATCCCTGTTTGCAAACACAAAGAAAAACTGGGTTTCCCTGTTTGAAATTCGGATCATTTTTAGAGTTTATTGCAAAATTCGATTTTTTTCCTGTTAAAAAAATTGTAACAACTGTTTTAAAACCCACGGCCATCGAAATAAGTGTTAAGAAAATAAATAAAATTAAACTACACTTTTCATGGCGACCGTCAAAAGCAGGATTCGATTGCCGCAAAAAATTGCTGGAAAGTTACTTTAACCGTCGAAAGCTGTTCGGGTCAATATGGCCCGAAGAGCACATTCAAATCATCAAAGCTCTTCGAAAAAAAAAACGCAAAAATTTGATTTCAAAAACCTCCCTGGAGAAAGACAAAGTACACAATATGTGGTACCAGGCAACTTCCTATGACCACCGATGATAAAGAGTGTTGGAAGTGAGATCCAAGAACAATGTTTTATCTAATTTGTGTATTTTTTCTTTTCAAGAACCTAGACTGTGTTCAGTGTGCAAGATAAAGTAAAAAAAGGATTGATTGAGAGTTTACACTACTATTGATTCTCCTGTTAACAATATTTCGAAGCTTTTTCGTTTAGCCTATCGCTGTTGGTTTTATTATTTTTTGAAATCAAAATGATGTATAAACATTGTGTTTTTCCTCACATTATTGTTTTGTTTTATTGATGTTTATTGATAAACTCACCACTCTATGAAAGAACGTTTTCTTGCAAATGTATCAATTAAAGTTTGAAAAACTTAATAGAAAATTAAATAAATTCCTGTTGACAAAATTCGTAAAAAATAATAAACACTCTCTGGAGCCACTCTCAAGGCCTCTTTTTATTCAAAAAAAAAAAAAAATATTTTCACAGCTCTACACATGTCAATTACCGAAAAAAGAACCAATCATCATTCGATCGTTTGGAAAATCTGCATATCAAGTTTGCATTTTGCCTATGAAGTAGCACGTTGCCACCCCTTTAATGTAGCTATAGGTAGCACATATAAGTAACTCGGTGATCGATCCAATCGCGTAAATCCTCTTAACTGTGACGGAATCAACAACAAAAAAAACAACCATAACAAAAAATTCATTCGAACGCTAAACCTTCATCAAAAAGAGGCGAAAGCAGAAAAAAAGCAGGAAAAAAGGGTACACCAGATTACTGGTGTCACGTAGTGACAACATAAAAGTAAGTAGTGAAAACCGAAAAAATCGCACCAAAAAATATTAACAATGAAATGTCAGAAAAAAAATCCTTTGCTGAGCTTCTACAGGAGATTTTTTTATGATTTAAAATTGGGTAGCGATTAACAATTCGGAAGAAGGATTGACAGGTACGATTATCACGAATTGTTGTTTTTATTATTTACATTTTTATCCGCCAGTGTTTAATTCGTAGATATTGGAAAATAGATGCATAATTTCAATGCGAGCAACTTTAAAATTGGACGAATGAATGGAAAAAAACTCAAGAAACAGAATTAAGATTTGAATGCCCTTCCTTTTTCATCCAATTCTAATCAGTCTATGTTTTTAATTAATTTGAACGGTCGGAACCGATAGGCATACGATTGAATCGATTGATTATAATTTCAGTAGAATGTTCTTGAGAGGCTAAAAAATACATGCAACAAAAAGCATCCAGGCACATAAAACTGCAAACCATTTTAGACCAAAACCAACATCATTCGCCCGGTGAGTAAACTGAACTCAAAGGCCACCAGACCATGGAAGAATTGGTCTGGTTCATTCATCAATGACAAATAGGAATGAGAGAAGAAGAAAAAAAACTATTGGTACCAATCCGAACGGAATTCAGCCTATCCAGACTTCTGCTTCCCACAAAAAAAGGACCCAAAAAAGTGCATTCTCATAAATCATCGAATTTTGTGATAGCGACTAGTCCTTTGAAGGAGGCTCAACAAATACTTTAAGTGGGGGGAGAAAGGTTTTATTTTTTTTTTATTTACTTTCCTCGAACTTTTCCATTTCAAAATTTGCATGAAGAAGATAATCCTGAATTCCATATAACTGGCGCTAACTCTCATGCAGAAACGAACAAAATGAAAATCCTGTAAAAAAATTAAAACTATACTGATGATTCAGGTCAATATCAACTATCAATGAGAGATAATAACAACAAAAAAGCTCAACAATGTGTATGTGTGGGAGGAAACAGTAAAAACCAAGTTTAAATTTATCAATAAAGAAAATTTCAAGGAAAGAGAAGGAAAACATTTCCTGTTAAATCAACTTAAAAACCATACTACGGCAAACATGAAGGAGTTATTCTCGGTTTTTTCACGTAGGAGGAGTTGGGACTCAGCAGCTAGCAAATGACGAAGTCTCTTTCCGTCTCATAATGGTTTGTCTGACAGAAAGCACTCTACCGGTAATGATTGGTGTGGAAAACAATTCGACAGAAATTCAATAAAGGGCATCATTTCGAGAAAATTATGTGTTGTGTGTGTATTTCTTTTCAAATCCGAAAAACTCTTAGAAAAACACGATTGATTCTTCCTTATTTGATACAGGCACACTCTGAGCTTCCGACAAATAAAGACGTTGGGTGTCATTTAATAATCGAACTTTTTTTTAAGAAAAGCTGAAGAAACAACTTTTACATCTTTGAAACAACAAATATTGGACTTTAAACTATTCCTCGATACAGAGGGTGAATGACCACAAAGGTGAAAATCATGTTTAAACAAATAAAAGTAGAATAGAACAGAATATACTACGGACTATTTCGAAAGACAAACTATTACGAAACCTAACCATTCATCCTTCTAGGGAGTTTTTCTCTGATTGAGGGTCAACTCTAGAATTCTGAACAGTTGACTGCATCGATAGGTTGATACAAAAGGTCAGTTGTGCTGACTCAGAATTGCAAAACGTTTCTCGTGGAGTGCGAGTATTCAAAGAAGTCTTAGGACATTTCATTTTCGACATTTTTAACCCAAACCTCACTCGGTCCATGGCAACCGTTCTCGGATTTCTCGGATATTCCACATTTGCCAGTTCACGCTCCACTTGGTCTAACCATCTTGTTCGTTGCACCCCTGCCCTGGTCGTCTCGTTTCCACCGGATTTGTAGCAAATGCCTGTTTTGCAGGATAGTCGGCCGGCATTCTCGCAACATGTCCTGTCCAGCGTATCCGGCCAGCCTTCACCACCTTCTAGATACTGGGTTCGCCGTAGAGTCGCGCGAGCTCATGGTTCATCCTTCACCTCCACTCACCAATCTTCTGCACGCCGCCAAAGATGGTCCTTAAAACTTGTCGCTCGAATACTCCGAGTGTGCGCAGGTCCTCCTCGAGCAATATCCATATCTCGTGCCGGTAGAGGACATTCGGTCTAATGAGCGTACATGTTACACTTCGTGCGCGGGCTAAGTCTTCTCGACCGCAGTTGCTTGTGGAGTCCATAGTACCCCTTCTAGCGTCACGTTGAACATCATTCAGGATAGGCCATCGCCTTGTCAAAGCCCCCTACGCGATTCGAATGAACTCGAAAATTCACCCGAAATCCACACACAGCACTGCGTTCCATCCAGTCTGGTCAGCTTTCCGTAAAAGTCGTTTTCGTCCCTGATTTTCTATAGTTCGTCATTTGTTTATTTGTTTATTATCTTGATATCATCTGACAAAGGTAGGTGTCTGAATGAATAAAACTTAAATCTAGGTTTACATAAATCGTTTGCTAGTTTCTTGATCGTTCACTCATGCAAGGCTCAATCCGTTGTTTAAAAGTTGCAATGGACACATTAAAATCAAACAGGGTGTGAATAATAAAGGAGGAAGCATATTTTTGCGGCACGAAGGGGGTCGTTACTGCCATAGCGCGTACTTCATGATTCTAATGAGAGCCAGTCTCGATTACGAAGGGTTCGTTCTGGAGCAAAAATGTTACAACGGGAAAGTAGCCAACAGCAGTCAATTCATTTCTAAAGATCTTTGCCACGAACAGTGATGGTCTATTCGAGTGACGATCCGCCAGCGTATGGAGTCCAAGCAGAGCACATCGTTGTGGATAAGGCGGTAGATTTAACGGGTTTTTGCCAAGGTAGTTCACGGAGAGCATACCGCACAAATCGCCGTTGAATTGCTTCGCTACGCGCAACCCACAAAGCCTCAAACGGCAATCATACCAGATTTGCAGATTCCAATATTGATCGAACCAAGCAGCAATACAAAGCTCGCAGGCAGACGGGGTCGGTGAATTCTGTACTCAGGCGTATAATGAATCCCAGCATCCTGTTGGCCTTCTCGAGAACCACAGAGTAATGGGGCTTAAAAGTCATATGACTGTCCAATAAAACTGTATTTGCTGTATTCATATATGAATGGATGTTTCCTCCGACCCAATGTAATAACACAACACTTAGCAACGCTTGAAACCAGTAAATTATCAGCACACCAGTTTATGACCAAACATATTTTTAGGTCGTCCGCATACAGGAGAAATCCACAGTCAATAAGAAACAAATTTAATGTCATTACATAACATGGTAAGGGCCCAAACTGCTCCCTTGTGGAACCCCAGACTTTGGAATAAAAGCAGGAGTTTCTGCAAAACCAATTCTAACAGCTAAACGGTGATTCGTAAGATAACTTTTTATCCAAGCACGTTGTCGTTCAGAACATCCCAAAAGTTGCAATTTTTTTAAGAAGAGTGTCGTAATTCACTGAATCAAATGCAGCCGAAATATCAGTATAAATTGCATCAATTTGTTTTCCACCATCCATTTCTGAATTTGAAACTGTCAAATTCGTGGTTACCGAACGTTTAGGGAAAAATCCGGGCTGATTTTCAGATATCCAGTTCTGACAAGCGGTGAAAATAACATCGTTTACAATCCTCTCTAGTGCCTTCGAGCAGGCATCTAGTGAGGTGACACTACGCTAGTTAAGAATACTTTGCTTATCACCTTTTTTATGGACTGGGCTCATAAACGATCTTTTCCAGACGTCTGGGTATTTTTGCTGTTCTAGGGTTAAAGATGTGGGTAAGTGGTTTCAATAAAAGAGTGCGACACTTCTATGGAACTCACGCCGGAATTCCATCCTGTCCGGCTGATGTAGTATACTTCAGTTTACCAATGGCTTCTAGAACCATTTCCTGGCTTATAGAAAACATCCAGATTCAGCACATCGACTGGCAATCGTGTGACGGTTGCGGCAATTCGATCAGCACACTGGAGAAGTGCATCGCGAAGAGGTTACATTTTTCGACAGGATACGTGGCAATTCGGTCATTTAGTTGGAGTACCGCAGGCAGACCGGATTCCTTCCGTTTTGAGTTGACAAATTTCCAGAACTTTTTCGGCGAAGCTCCCTTTGCGTACGTGCAACATAACGTCGATAGGGGCATGTGATATAGCTCAGTTGGCAAGTCAGTTGCTTTCTGAGCCGATGTCCGTGAGTTCGAGCCCAAGAGTAAACATCGATAACAGTTGTACCGGATAAGTTTTTCAATGGCTTGTCCGCCAACTTCATCGTTGATATAAGTCGCGAATGACATAAAGATGTTAAAACGACTATAATCGAAACAAAAAAAAAACGTCGATAGCAAAAACAGTTGTAACCGCGATATCTTCTTGTAACATCGTTCAATTTAATTTTAGTGAAAGGGCACCTGGAGCTATTATTTAGTGAACTTTCGTAGTAATTTATAACGAAACTGCTTTAACCGCTTTAGGCGTCCATTATTCCAGGAAGGTCGAAGAGGAGGTCGCGCCAAGGGTACCGATTTGTTAAAAACGTCATCCAAAATTAAGCAAAATGCTCTCACGGCAATATCAACGTCCGTACAAGTGAGGAAATCCGTCCAATCGATTTCAGAAAGGACTCGATTCATTGTGTCAAAATCTGCGCGATTGAAGTTCACGTTCGGCCATATTGAACCATTAATGCTTGAAAAATAACCATATTGGCAGTTTTGTGAGTTAAGTCGTTTTATGAGTTTTCAGTGAAAACTCATAAAATGAGATTCCGGGAAGAACTTAGATTATGGTTATTTTTCAAGCATGGTAAAAAAAAGTGAAAATTAGATAAATTCAGGAAAAAATGATTCGAATGAATGAAGAACAACAAGAATCAATCGGAGTTTTATCAATAGAACCTTTATTTTAAAATATATTGATCGATGTGCCACAATTATGGATCCGATCTTTGTAATTTAATTTTCCTCTTCCTCTTATGAGACCATTTCCGGATGATGCACTGCATGCCTCGTCTGGAGTGATTGCGGGGCACCCGATTCTGCTCCTACAGATTTTTACTGGAAGCTCCTGATCCGGATCCATGTGATATACAGCCTGTGATCCATCTTTGTCCTGTTTGAGAGAGAAAAAAATGTTAGTGACGCGGGGGATTTGGAGGATGTTCGAAAGTAATTTTATCAATTTTATGCAGTCTAGCAGATACTTACAAGTTTTTGAATCAGATTATTCCCCTGAAGTTAGAAAATTCGCTAAAACATTCAATCAATTCGACGCACAGCAGTAAAAAACAAACAATTGTTATCTGCGCGTCCAAAATGGCAACTGTTTTTCTTATATATTACGGTTGAAATTTAACCATTTTCAACATTTTTCTTCAGAACCTACGAAATGCTTGAAATTAAACCGTACGCTATGGTTGAAAAACAACAATTATCGCAGTTCTATCGGAAATCTCATAAAATGGTTCAATAAAGTCATTAATGTTTTAAAAAAAATGAGCGTGTTGCGAGTTGCGAGTATCGAACGCCTCATCAATAACGATAGGGATTGGAAAAGAGATATTAAAATTAAAAGGAGGATGGTACATGTCAATCGGAACAAGTACAATCAGTTTGAAATTTGCTTTCTTTTGCATATAGTTTTACTGCCTAAACCTTACGTTAACATACTCAAAATCCAGTGCAAAGCTGAATTTAGGTGTATGAATTGTCTTAGAAAATCAAAGTTGATAAAAAGTTCGAAAAACAGCAACCTTTGAAAAGTCGCCATAAATTTTGTATTTCGTATTTCAAAAATCCAAAAATGCCAAAATGTGACAAATTACGTCAACTTTTCAAATCACTTTTTAAATTTTTTCTACTGTAAATGGAACAGCTTTGGCGGTTGATTGATCGAAAAGTACGGGTTTTATACAACTTTTTTACATTTTTTGTAGCCATGATCTTAAAATTTTTTTTTTTTAATTCCATGCATGCAATATACATATAGCTTCTAATTTCAGCTTTCACAGGCAGTAAAATTATTCTCGAGCACTTAATAACTGATTTACAGCCTTTCTCCTGAAGCATGTTTTTTCATAAAAAATTTTTTGGACTTTAAATAACTTTAAAATTATTGATTATAGCTGAAAATTATCTGAGAAGCATATTTGAGTGACATTATAGGCTTTTTAAATCTATAAATTTTGTAGAAATCGGTCGAGAAACAAGAGAGTTTAAGCGAAAACAAAGTAAGCCGTCATTTGACCGCTCGCGGTATGATTAGGTATACCACATGCGTTATTCGAAAACCACAACACTTAAAAAAAATTAAAAACGCAAAAATACTTGCATTTTAAAAATAAAAAAAAGTCCTGTCGTTACATTTGCGAAAAAAAAATATTTTAGGCGTAATCATCATTTAAAGTTCAAAAACCGTCATTTGACCGCCTCCGGTACGTTTAGTGTTAAATTCGGAAAGCTGTCTAGGTTGCGCTTTTTGAACGATTCTGCACAAAATTTGAATTTTCTCACAATCTTCGATTAAAACGGCAAAATCATGACTATCAAGATTTTGCCGTTTTAATCGAAGATTGTTATTCCTTTACCTTGCATTGAAAGACTGAAGTCATTCTTGATTCAAACAAGCGAGAAAACGTTTTTCTACGAGATGACCTGCGAATTTTGGCTAACCATCTCTTCGCACAACGCTTTGAATAACCCTGAATTTTTCGGTCGAGCCTTAATAAAGTTGGTTAATTTTATGCTTTCGTCCAAGACTTCCTTCAGTTTCTTCATAGCGAGTGCATGTCGATGAAGGATGTAATGACTACTACCGCAACTTTTGGTCTTTTTTTTTATCTTGGCAACGACTCCAGCAGTATTTCCAAATATAGCCTTCGCACCGTCCATACATACATCAAAGCAATTTTCCCATGGAATATTATTGTCCGTAACATAATCATCAATTATTTAGCTTGAAAATTTCAGCCTTCGACGTGGAAGTTGGCAACAGTTGGCAAAGGAGCAAATCTACTTCGAAACATTCAGAAACATGATAGCGAACAAATATCATCAGAATTGCTAGTCCTGCTACATCTGTGGATTCGTCGACCTGCATGTCGAATTTTAAAGTTGCAATTGCTTTCAACATCTTCAGCCATGTCACAAATTCACCGAGAAACCGTGTTGTCAGACATGGGAATCGAATTTACCAATTCTGCTGTTTTATTATCAACCATCATACGGACGAATTCTTGAATACAAGGTTTGATTAAGTTTTCAGCAATACTATGCGCTTCTCCAGCTTTTCCAATCGGTAGCTCACCAAGTTTTTCATTGAAGGTTTTGCACATTCAGTCCTGCAACCAGAGCATACATTTTTCAAACATCACAGTTGACATGGTTGCTGATTTTCCTTCATCATCACGTTTCAAAACTCATTCGACTACAAGTCAAGCTTCAAGGGACTGGAAAAGCTTGACTATTGTCATGGATTTCTGTTCTCGTGACGGATGTTATTTTTCAAACGATGTTACAATTGAAATTATTATTAGATTTTTTAGTCCTGAATGATATGATACGATAATTCATAGCGTGTCGTTAAAATTTACCCAAACACACGACAAAATACATGGCATGTAAAATACACGAGTATTTCACGTTTAACGTGAGGTGAAAAACCCGAGAAACGTCATTTGCATTTCCGGGTGTAAAAGAAAAAAGTTCGCCAGGAGAGCAAGTGCTAGTGCATCAGTTCATCAGTCGGAAAACGACACCGGAGAAAATCGGAAGAAAACCGTGGAAAACGGGGCAGTACCTCAGCACGCAACAAGCAGCAAAAGCTCCGGTAAGGTGCAGACCTCTACACGCGTCACGTGTTTTGCGGAAGCAAGAAGAACAGGTGAACTGAAACCTGAACCTGAACTGAAAAGTGAATACACGCCAACCGAGAAGGGCGAATTTGAGCTAAGAAGGAAGCTCAAAGCTTCGGAAAAACAAGAGGGTCGCATAGGCAGCTTTCTTTTATGAATCGCATCGATTCCCGCTACATTCGCCGGAGAAAAGGTAACAGTTAGCCATTTAACATCACCGGTAGTCTCGACTGCCTCTGCGGTTGCCGAATCAACTTTGGCATTTGGCCATTCACCCTCATCGGCAGCTTCGACTGCGCCTTTCGACTGCACCTGCGATCGTCGAATCGACTGTGGTATTTGCCCATTCACTACCATCGGCAGTAGCATTTGGCCACTTATTACCATCGGCAGTTTCGTCTGTATTTATCGACAGCATCGGCGGTCGTCGCATCAACGGTGGCATTTGGCCACTCATTATCACCGGCAGTTTCGATTGCACCTTGCGACTGCATCTGCGTTGGTCACACCAACGGAAGCATCGATAAAACCATCTGTGGCATGATGCCAGAAGCGGCGAGAGGAGTTTGCCCACACCAAGGTGGAGGATGAAAAGATTCGTGGCGACCCAGTTCGCTGCAGCGCCTTCATGGAGGATGCCGTAAGTGTAATAGAATCTGAATGAAAATGCTATGGGGGAAATGTGGGTAAAAATGTTGCAAAAATTATAAACTAAACTCAAATTTAAAGTTTTCGAGCGTTATTCAACTCGTAACGTCGCCAACGGTAAGTCATTCATAATAACGACGGTCGTCAAAGCAATTTGACGGCGTCGGTTCAAAGCATTTATGTATGATTCAAAAAATTTGGAGAATTTGATTAATTGTTGGGCGATTTGCCAGTGTTGTAAACAAATAAAATGCGGATTTTGAAAATACTAACTGGAATCGAAAACAATAAAAGGGCGAAACTCGAAAATCTCTGAAATTAAGAGAAAAAAGTTTAAGTTCTTGATAACCATCGAACAATAAGGGAATATAATGCACATTTTTTAATATTGTTGAACAAAAAGTGGTCGATTTTTTAAATAGTTCTCGTTTCGAGCAAACTGCTAGTTTCGCCCTTTTGAAATGTTACGCTAGATTTATTCGTTCGTACTATGTGCCCTGTGTTGTTTTTTTCTCATGTTTCGATAAAAATGAAACGATAAAAAAATATCAGAGTTTTTTAAAGTTGGTTTATGATTTTCGTTGCGTACGTCGCGGAGCACTTTCAAAAGCTTCGCAAACCACCAAGTGCGGAGCACGATCTGAAAACCCCTGATTTATCCATTGCTCGAATTTCCCTTCTACTCTATTAAAAAAAAAGAAACTTTCAAAGATACGCAAGATTATGAAAAATACTAGATTTCCATTCAATATTCCATGCACAATGCTCCCGTGAGTTTTCACTCACGCCTAGAATTCTCCCTCATCTTCTTAAAACAAAAAACAAAATAAACTGATAAAACTACTGGCGATATGAAAATCCCAGAAAAGAGTATTTGTTGCCGCAGCTCTGGTAGATGGAATGACCATCTTGGAACGTTCGTACCGTGGAGCTCTTCCAGCAAATGGAGAACAGACGCGTACGGCGCCCCCTGTTTCAGTCAGAATGCGACCATACCCGGGAAGTAATAGAAAGGTAAAATGTACTGAGATTAAAAGATGAAAGCTTGTGAAATCCACAAAAAGGTAACTTTTACCACTGTCGAGGGCTCAGGGTAGCAGTGGGTGATTCCCAGACATTAAAGATGCGGACACCAACTCCAGATTTTCGGGTAAGTTCTTTAGCTCACTTTTTACGGTCAAATGATGACAACTCGCATTTAATAACTTATATATAATTTATTTCTAACACTTAACAATTATTGAGACAGTATAACTTAGAAAATTACGGCCTGGCCGTCTTGTCGTCGTGACTGAACAAACTGAAGTGAAGTGTTCGCTGGAATGGCGTTTCGGAAAACCCAAGCCGATCTTCTTTTCTGCTGTTGAATAGAACGTCCTTTTCATCCGCTAAAACAATTCGCGGCTTTCATAACAAGACTTCTATAGCGATGAAATATTTCGCGCGCCACGCGCGCCGCGTCCTACTACGACGTGTCGAAATCTTGCTGACTACCTCGCTGCTCGATTACCATGCCTGAACATCCTGCCACCTCCAGAAATGGTCATTTCTGGATACTGTTGTAATCGCTCGCTTGTATGGAAGAAGAAGTGTCACCGTCTGAACGGTAACTCGTATCGTGCCTGACCTTGCGTCGCTGATGCCGAAAAACCATGGGTTTCGATTCTGGGGAAAATATAAGACCCGGTAGACCCGGACAGTAACAGGTAAAATATTGGAATGGTCCTCACCTGGGACCCAAAATATCAGGGGGCCTTGTACTTCAATTCATATCTGCTATCCTAGATCATTCATGCCAATTTCCGTTCAAAATTTTGTTGCTGGTATTGATTGATGAACATCCACTTTCATTCATCTTTCAATCGGTTGATGCGATCGACTGCAAAGCTTTGCAGCCGAAACCTAAGCCATCCCGTCTTCTCCGGTCGATAACTTATGATTGCCCAAAATTTGTATCATGTGTGTACTAAATATTTACTGCTCCCAATCTCCCAATGCTACCTCATAATCCACATCTCATTCTCATAAAAAATTTAGCCCTTCTTATATTAGCTACATCAAGCTCAAATGTTTATTCGAGACTGGCTCGAGCTGGTTCTGAGCCGAGCTGATCGCTGCTTCTTGTAAACCACGTATCCTCTTGAAGGTTCGAAATTTTAAAAACCCAACCAAACGCATCTTCGGATTTTCAGAGCATTTCATAGCCGAACGACTATTGAAGTCGTTGCTTCGGGAATTCTCTCGTATCTCATTTGCCGGAACAACCCAATTACTATCGCTGCTATCGTCGCTATCGTATAGATCGATGACGCACACTTTAATTGGAAAGTGGACAGAATTTGCCTGTGCAAAGTAAACAAAATTTTCGAAACCCAAACGAATACAGCTAAAAATGCCTTGCCCGGAGAATCTCTTCGGCATGGTGGTGGTGCGATCCGAGCCGGTGTCCAACAGTGCAACAAAATAGAGAGAATGGATGAAACTACTCGGAGAACGTCTGGCTCTGGTTGCTGCTTCCCCAGTCATCAGCTGATCGATCAGCTGTTTGGGTTCGTGTGGTTCTTCTACTTTGGTGACGTCATCGAGCTGGCTTCGTTGCTTGTTGTTGACCAAAGGCTGCTGTTGTGTGAAGCAAACAAGAGGGTGTACTGGGTGGTACTCGTTGGTGTTGATCCCCTGGGGATTTATCTCACCCTTCCGCAGTCGTGAATTGGTGCTGAACCTCGGAACGTATTTTGTGTACAATACCAGCGCTGGCCCCTGCCACCATGAGGAAATTGGACCCATATCTGCCAAGAAACAACCGCGAAAAACTCCATCCGCTAAAATACGGATGGATAATTTCCCTGCTCCATATGAAGCCCAAGTGCTTGAAGCGCCTTTCGCTCAGCCGGAATTCGTCCCAATACAATTTCGAAATTCCATACCTTCTTCCCTGCCACCGTCTTCGCCCTGGGGATGATGTCCATGTTTACATCTTTCCGCTGTTGACGAACTCGAGTGGTGAAAACACGAGCCGAAGCTTCATCATGCGTCGTGCGATCATCTTCCTGTGTTGGTTGATCGGGAGACGAGAGCTGTAATGGATGATCAGTTGGATGGATAAGTATTTGCCAATACATATTGTGTATATCAGCAACCAAAACAAATCGATGAGAGCGAGATCGCTTGTTGATCGTTCTCAAGTGCTGCCTTGAAGTGTTCAAGGTTGTATAAGGGGAACCGTATAAAACAAAGACGTTGATTTTCGTACTTCTATTGCTTCTATTGCGCATTTCAGAGTAGTGAGGGACATGAGAATCTGGTTTAGATGTATGCTCGCAGTCGGTCACTAGTGCCATGTGACTGAGCCGAATATACTCCGTCAATAATTGTCGATGGAGAGAGGAGAACATGCTACTCGGGAACGAGGAGTTGGTTTCCTGTTAAGCCCGCAGGCCTACGCGGCCCTCATTAGATGGGAACCGATAAACGAAAGAATAATCGTAGCCAGATTTAGAACACGGGTTAGAAACCTTACAATGGTCCAGTGTTATGCGCCAACTGACGTTGCCGATTTGCAGGAGAAAGAGCAGTTTTACAGTCAACTGAACAGCGTGGTAGAGAGAATTCCGAAGGGTGACATTCAAATCCATTTGGGCGACTTCAACGCAAAGATTGGCTCCGACAATCAAGACCTTGAGCGCATCATGGGGCGCCATGGCTTAGGACAGATGAGCGAAAACGGAGAGCTGTTTGTAGAATTTTGTGGCAACAACAACATGGTGATCGGTGGATCGCTCTTCCCCCATCGACCAGCACATAAGGTCACTTGGGTATCCCGAGATGGCCGAACAGAAAATCAAATTGACCACATCTGCATCAGCCGAAAATGGAGAAGGAGCCTTCTTGATGTCCGCAACAAGCGAAGCGCAGACATTGCATCTGACCATCACCTCGTCCTTGGCGAGATACGACTGAGAGTTGCGCGTGTCCAACGGCGCGAGGAGAAAGTCGGGTGTCGATACGACGTCCGCCGGTTGGAGAATCCAGAGGTGAAAAGGGCATACGTTGAACAGCTAGAATCCCGAGCCTCGGAGCTGCCGACAGACGGAACAGTCGAAGAACAGTGGTGTGGAATCAAGAATGCCTTTATCACGACGAGCCATGGTACTCTCGGTAAAGTTTGTGGAAGAAGAAGTGAATGGATGTCGGATGAAACTTGGAGGATGGTCGATGATCGGAGAAAGGCGAAAGTCGGAATTGAGCAGGCATGTACCGGGTCAGCCAAAGCAGCCGCCCGCTTACGATATGCGGAGCTGGAAAAGGCAGTTAAACGAGCTTGTAGACGAGACAAGAGAGCCTGGACAAACTCCCTAGCCGAAGATGGGGAAAGAGTCGCCGCCAATGGAGATATCCGATTACTTTATGACATTTCTCGCCGCCTCAGTGGTGCAAGGACTAATGCAAGAATGCCGCTGAAAGACCGAGCAGGTCAGTTATTGACCGATCGAACAGATCAGCTCAAACGATGGACTGAGCACTTCGAACAACTCTTCCGAGTCACGAATAGCGATGGCCAACAGAACCCGCAGCTCGAGGCGCCTACAGTAAGTCGCATAAATGGCGTCAACTCGGAAGCGCCCTCGCTGGCTGAAATAGAAGCGGCAATCAAAAACATGAAATCCAACAAAGCACCTGGGATCGATTGTATCCCTGCTGAAATGCTGAAAGCCGACCCTGCCCTGTCAGCACAAATGTTGCACCGTCTTTTCGCTGACATCTGGGATACTGCAACATTCCCGGCCGACTGGATGCAGGGTATCCTCGTAAAGGTCCCGAAGAAAGGAGACCTGACAGAGTGCGGTAACTGGCGAGGCATAACGTTGATCTGTACAACCCTCAAAGTACTCTGCAAAGTGATTCTGAACAGGATCCAGGAGAAAATAGACGCTACACTCCGACGGCAACAAGCTGGATTCCGATCTGGACGATCATGTGTGGACCACATCACAACGCTACGAATCATACTGGAACAAATCAACGAATTCCAGGACTCTCTTCTGCTGGTGTTCGTTGATTTCGAAAAAGCATTCGACCGACTCAACCATGAAAACATCTGGGCGGCTCTAAGGCGACGAGGGGTCCCAGAGAAACTAGTCCATCTCATCGAAGCACAATACGAGGCATTTTCGTGCAAGGTCTTGCACGACGGTGTCTTGTCCGAGCCAATCCCGGTAACTGCTGGAGTGAGACAAGGATGTATTTTATCACCGCTACTTTTTCTAATCGTAATGGATGAGATTCTGACTGGATCGATCGACTGTGCACCGAACCGAGGATCGCCGTGGAATCCTTCAACAATGGAGCATCTGAACGACCTTGACCTGGCTGACGATATTGTTTTGCTCGCCCAAACGCAACCGGATATGCAGAGCAAACTCGACGACCTCACCGAAAGTTCCAAGGCAGCAGGTCTCAAAGTCAATGTCGGAAAGACCAAGTCGATGGAGATCAACACAGGAAATCCCTCCAGTTTCATGGTAGCTGGGCAACAAGTTGAGAAAGTGGAGTGCTTCCAGTATCTTGGTAGCCAGATAACGCCTGATGGTGGTACCAGGAAAGACATCGAAACCCGGATCAGAAAGGCCCGATTTGCGTTTGCGAGTCTCCGAAACATCTGGCGGTCACGCCAGATCTCTCTACGAACAAAAATCCGAATCTTCAACTCAAACGTCAAATCCGTATTGCTGTACGGGTGCGAAACTTGGTGCACATATGCGGTGACGACGCGAAAACTGCAAGTATTTGTAAACCGCTGCCTGCGGAACATCATCCGCGCTTGGTGGCCTGGCAACTGGATCTCGAATGAGGAACTACATCGCCGGTGTCATCAAAGGGCGCTAGAAATCGAGATTCGAGAACGTAAGTGGAGATGGATTGGGCACACGCTGCGAAAAGATGAAAACGAGATTTGCAGAGAGGCGCTAGATTGGAATCCAGAAGGTCATCGAAGAAGAGGCAGGCCCAGAAACTCGTGGCGGCGAAGCCTAGCCGCTGAAATCCGAACTGTCGACGAAAATCTTGACTGGGACCAGGTGAAGACGCTGGCTCCGGATCGTCAACAGTGGAGGTCTTTTACCACGGCCCTATGCACCGGAGGATCGGCGCGGGATCATTAAGTAAGTAAGTAAGTAATAATTGTCGATGTTGGTCGCCCCCGTCGCCCCTAGTAGCTTCTTCAACCAATTGATTTTCCAATACATGCACCGGACATCTATGTTTCAGATCGTCGCCCAGCTGATTCATGACGTCATCTTTCAAGCACCGGCTTAGTTCGTCACGACATTTTAAACTACGGCAGACAGTTTGGTGGGGATCTTCTTCTTGACATTCTATCTCCTTTGACGAATAGGATGCGATGAATGAGCCTTCGTCAATGATCTTTATTTTCTCCACTCGATTCTCCTTTTCGATTCGAGCAAATTGACATCTAATGGGAATTGATTGTGGTGTTTCAATATCGGATTTGGTTTTTCCTGATACCACCCAGCCGAAAACGGTATTAACAAATAACGGTATCGGTTCACCCAAACAAATTTGACCGGGTGTTGAAAACAACTCGAAAAATATCTCAGCACCAAGAACTAGATCAATGGGCTTTCTTTGGTAAAACTCTGGGTCAGCAAACGTTAAATTTTCTGGAATAGGTCACTCGGAAATATCAATGTTTGAGGCTGGTAATTCTATCGAGGCTTTTGGCAAAATTAACATGGGAATCGAAGTAGCTAGAATTACGTGATTTGATCACGGCTTGGAATCGAAACTTGACTCTGGTCGATGAGTTTCCAATTCCAACTATCGGTAAATCAACTTTTGTACGTCGGGTGTGCATAAGATTGTACAGGCGATTAGTGGCAAAACAACATTCGCTGCCAGAATCCAGTAAGGCACGAGCTAAATGTTGGTTCCCTTCGTCATCGACTACCACTACAACGGCCGTGGTTAAGATTACTCGGGATCGATCGAAGGTTGGTGTGAGGCAACTGGTGCTGGTGCTGGTGATCCCGGAGTAAGCTATGTTGATTCTCGGGGCTGGAGCTGGGGCTGATGACGGTTGCTGTTCGACGTTGGCCGGTAGTGTGTTGGCGATTGTTTTAGCGGGATTTGAATTGGTATGGGTATGTGTATTGGGGCAAAGAAGCGTGTGGTGTCTGGATCGGCAATTCTTGCAGCAGTTCTCCGACGGGCATTTCATCGAGTAGTGGCCTCTTCGGAAACAATTTAGGCAGAGTTTGTTTTGTTTTACGAGTGCAGTTTTTTGTTGAACGGGTAAATTAAAGAAAGTGGGGCATTGGAATAAGTAGTGATCATGAGGGCAAGCGAAGCAATATGCTTTTCTGGGTCTTTGGAATGCACTGTAGCTTCCTGAACGTGGATTAAATTGGCGATTTTGTGGTTGGGGATGGGTTTCAGTGTGTGGTTTGGAAGATAACTGTTCGAGGACAGTTACTCGGCGTTGGATGAAATCAGTGAGGTTTCGGAAAGATATGTTCTCACTGGCGGAAGAATATTCTTCCCAATCTCTGCGGGTGGTGTGATCTAAGCGACTGGAGAGAAGGTGAATTAAAAGCAAGTCCCAGTGTTCAGTAGATTCTCCCAGTTGCTTTAAAATTCGTACGTTTGCTTCAAACTTTTCGACCAGCGAGTGTAGTTCTATATGCGATTCTCGTCGTAGAATTGGGAATTCGAAAAGTGTTTGGACGTAATTCCTTTTAAGAATTCGGGAATTTTGGAAATGTTGGTTCAGCAAATTCCAAGCAACGGAGTAGTTTGTTGCGGATATTGGGATGGTTTGTATAAGTTGAAGAGCCTCTCCAGTAAGCGATGATCGCAAATAATAAAATTTCTGGATGCTCGATAGTTCTTGTGACGAGTGGACCAGTGAAACAAACAGGTCATGGAAATTGAGCCAGTTATCAAAATTTCCAGAAAAGATGGGCAATTTGACATCGGGTAACTTAACATGCGTTTGGTGGGGCTGTGTGAAATGAGATGGTGCTTGTACTGTAGGTTTCGGGGGGCATTTTTGTAGCAGGAATCCTTTGACTCTATAAAAGGCGGATTCAAAGGTGGTTTTTTGCTCGAGGTACTTATCTAGTGCTTCAGGTGTTTCGTCCAGGGTTTCCAATTCAGATTGGACCTTCGCGTATTCCGACCAGATTTCGATGAGAGCTTCTAGTCGGACTGGTGCTTCTGCGGTGTCTCGGGTTTCTGGAAAACTATCGACGAATTTGCTGATGTTGATGAAAGATGCTGATAAACTGCGCCGACGGGCTTTTAGGCTGCGCAATTTTCGCTCGTTGGCCGATATGATTGCGATGTTGGATCTAAAATTTCAGACCAAGTAGCTCCGAAAGCAACAATACATTAATTGGAATGCTAATTACCTTAGCAATGCAAGGATTTTGCCTTGTATTTTTATTTAATCCTGCTGCTAATGAATTGTCGCTTGGAAGTGTTGATTCTCTAAGATGATGATATGGGGTGCTTGTTCGAATTGATGTTAAGTGTTGTTGATGATTGTTTGTTCCAGGCACGGATGGGTATCGAATCGATCCGCGGCACTTCCGACGGAGATGATGTGATGTGTGTAGCCGTATACAGTGATGATATGTGCAACAAAAAAAAGATCCGGTAGGGATGAACACGGAATGTAGTGCGATTGGAGTGCTACTAACCTTTTTGAGGATAGAAATATGCCTTGTATATTTCTTTGCTTCGACAAGCTGAACTGCGTTTCCAAAGATGGCGCTTGGCGTCCGCGGTTGCGATGGCGTTGGGGCTATCGGCACTGTAGCTTCCAGATAGGTCTAATCCGGATCCGTTCCGGGTTCAGGGCCTCATCCGGCTCGAAGGACCAAATGTCGAGGGCTCAGGGTAGCAGTGGGTGATTCCCAGACATTAAAGATGCGGACACCAACTCCAGATTTTCGGGTAAGTTCTTTAGCTCACTTTTTACGGTCAAATGATGACAACTCGCATTTAATAACTTATATATAATTTATTTCTAACACTTAACAATTATTGAGACAGTATAACTTAGAAAATTACGGCCTGGCCGTCTTGTCGTCGTGACTGAACAAACTGAAGTGAAGTGTTCGCTGGAATGGCGTTTCGGAAAACCCAAGCCGATCTTCTTTTCTGCTGTTGAATAGAACGTCCTTTTCATCCGCTAAAACAATTCGCGGCTTTCATAACAAGACTTCTATAGCGATGAAATATTTCGCGCGCCACGCGCGCCGCGTCCTACTACGACGTGTCGAAATCTTGCTGACTACCTCGCTGCTCGATTACCATGCCTGAACAACCACAGAGAACAGACGTACAAGCTCGAACAAAAATCTACAGAAAAGTGTGTAAAATTTCAAATTCTATCAACGAAAAAATATGCAAAAAATTAACTTTTGAGTACCTAGTTTTCAGTAAAATGGACCCCTTCAGTTGATTCCTAGATTCTTGCAATAAGAGTTACCTTTAACCAGGAGAAAATCACTTTCTATATTCTTGTGCAGCTGTGGACTACGGCGGTCAAAACAACTTACTGCTTTGGGACAAATTTTCACACTTTTTGAACAGTAATCGAAATCAGAAGATTAATCGGCTATGTTCTGTCAAATAGAAACATTCATGATGATCTGTCTCATCAAGCAGTTCTGAATCTGAGCATCTCATAACGAAAACTCTCACGTTTTTTTTTGCATCCAATTGTTAAAAATTTTAGTATTTCTAGCAAGTTTCAAGGAACTAGCGTAAAAGTTTTAAGATATTTTTTAGTTCGGAATTTTACGAATGTGTTACAAAACTTCAACAGCAATTTCCTTGAAACATGCCAAGTAGCTCATACGACCTGCTCAAAACTGACTGTAACTTTATTAGTTTTTCTCCGTTTTATTATGACGACATCTGGTGACCCAGCCAAAAATCAAAATGGGTTTAAAAAGGTCGTTGGAATTCTTTCACAAGTTTCGTTGGCTAGCTTTTACGTCTGTTCTCTGGTCTTTAACCTTACCAAGATGAAACTTATCTCACAACAAGATAAAGTTTACCTGAATCGAGCAGACAAAAAAGGTAGAATTTTCCTAGAAATAAAGGATAATTTTTACTGTTGATTGTATTTTAATAAGTTATTCAATTTATTTTCATTTTGCATGCGCATGTTCGTGCCGGTCTGGCCAAAACGAAGATCTTTGTTCTCTTTAGAAGAAAAAAAATCTAAAGAAAAAGTGTGGATGGTGGATGGAGCTTTCGAACGCCAGATTTCTCATTCAGCCGCACATTGTGTAGAGAAGATTGAGCTCATTGCGTTACTTATCATTGTGAAACAGCTCAAAAAATTCGATTCTCGGCGCGCACTTACACGTTCGTCGCCATGAGACGCCATGGGGCCGTCACATCAAAAAGCGGGTGACGCTCTCTTCCTTGAGTTAACTGCTCAACTTCGCCATACGTTTCAAGTATTGGAGTTCTCCCTCTTCTCTTTCACTCTCCGAGAGTTTTTTTTGAACCTGTCTAGTAAAACTACCAAAATGAGCGTGGCGACGAACGTGTTAAGAGAGCGAACAGCAAAAAAAATTCTTTTGTAGCCTGCCTTAACATTGTGCTGGCAGCAAGGTTGCCGGAATCAAAGAAAAATCTGTATTATCACAGAATTTTGAGCAAGATTTGGTCACAGAATCTGTGTCACAGATCATATATTTTTTTAAAATTTTCACAGAATTAAGATTTTTTAGATTTTGTACAGATTTCCAAAATAATAAATTTTTATGTCACTTTCGACTTTTTATTTCTGACTTTTATTCATGAAAATATGAAATCAAGGTAATGAAAATGGATTTTTTTTTCTATAAAAACTGTAAAAAATTTCCAAATTGTTGATGTTTCACATGATTTTCCAATGAATTTCATAACTATAGCGTCCGGAAAACTGTCACAGACAATTAGGCTCAAATCACAGAATTCGAGAATTTTTCTTGTCAAAAACACAGATTTTTTTTTCAGCAACCTTGTCTAACAACTAACAACTTGTTAGACAAGAGGTGATATGACCACTACCCGAAAGTTGGTTGCACATTATTTATCAGCCAGCCAAAAAACATATATTTACGAATTTTGCACGCTTTTCCTCATGGAAAAATTGGAAATTGTTTGCTGCCAAGTTATAAATGGAACAAACCATACAATATGTACGTTCAATAATATTAAAAAAAAGAGTCAAACCTAACAATGGCCCGGTTCACTTAAATCCATAATTTGAGTGGGAAGCCAAAAATGACAAAAATGACAAAAATGACAAAAATGACAAAAATGACAAAAATGACAAAAATGACAAAAATGACAAAAATGACAAAAATGACAAAAATGACAAAAATGACAAAAATGACAAAAATGACAAAAATGACAAAAATGACAAAAATGACAAAAATGACAAAAATGACAAAAATGACAAAAATGACAAAAATGACAAAAATGACAAAAATGACAAAAATGACAAAAATGACAAAAATGACAAAAATGACAAAAATGACAAAAATGACAAAAATGACAAAAATGACAAAAATGACAAAAATGACAAAAATGACAAAAATGACAAAAATGACAAAAATGACAAAAATGACAAAAATGACAAAAATGACAAAAATGACAAAAATGACAAAAATGACAAAAATGACAAAAATGACAAAAATGACAAAAATGACAAAAATGACAAAAATGCCAAAAATGCCAAAAATGACAAAAATGACAAATATGACAAATATGACAAATATGACAAAAATGACAAAAATGACAAAAATGACAAAAATGACAAAAATGACAAAAATGACAAAAATGACAAAAATGACAAAAATGACAAAAATGACAAAAATGACAAAAATGACAAAAATGACAAAAATGACAAAAATGACAAAAATGACAAAAATGACAAAAATGACAAAAATGACAAAAATGACAAAAATGACAAAAATGACAAAAATGACAAAAATGACAAAAATGACAAAAATGACAAAAATGACAAAAATGACAAAAATGACAAAAATGACAAAAATGACAAAAATGACAAAAATGACAAAAATGACAAAAATGACAAAAATGACAAAAATGACAAAAATGACAAATATGACAAATATGACAAAAATGACAAAAATGGCAAAAATGACAAAAATGACAAAAATGACAAAAATGACAAAAATGACAAAAATGACAAAAATGACAAAAATGACAAAAATGACAAAAATGACAAAAATGACAAAAATGACAAAAATGAAAAAAATGACAAAAATGACAAAAATGACAAAAATGACAAAAATGACAAAAATAAAAAAAAATGGCAAAAATGACAAAAAGACAAAAAGACAAAAATGACAAAAATGACAAAAATGACAAAAATGACAAAAATGACAAAAATGACAAAAATGACAAAAATGACAAAAATGACAAAAATGACAAAAATGACAAAAATGACAAAAATGACAAAAATGACAAAAATGACAAAAATGACAAAAATGACAAAAATGACAAAAATGACAAAAATGACAAAAATGACAAAAATGACAAAAATGACAAAAATGACAAAAATGACAAAAATGACAAAAATGACAAAAATGACAAAAATGACAAAAATGACAAAAATGACAAAAATGACAAAAATGACAAAAATGACAAAAATGACAAAAATGACAAAAATGACAAAAATGACAAAAATGACAAAAATGACAAAAATGACAAAAATGACAAAAATGACAAAAATGACAAAAATGACAAAAATGACAAAAATGACAAAAATGACAAAAATGACAAAAATGACAAAAATGACAAAAATGACAAAAATGACAAAAATGACAAAAATGACAAAAATGACAAAAATGCCATCATTTCATCATTTCTGAATCATAATTGCATCCGAAAATTTCCATTGCTCAGTACCGTCGATAAAATTTTCGTAAATTCCAAACCGGAGGAGCAACTTTTGGAATCTTGTTTTGCAACTTTGGTAACCGGAAGAACAAAGTAAGTATAAGTCGACTTCTGGTGCGCTTCTATCCTCATCTGCTGACTGATGAACGGAGCTGGAACCTTGTGCTCAGTAAGGTTTGTTGATCAGGTGCAGTTTGCAAGGTTGCATGATTCCGCAATACCGTTAAATTATACCAAAAGTAAATAAGAGTAGAAAAACTTCAACCTACGCAGCCAATTCCTTCTAGCCACCTTCTAGCAACGGGTAGTGATTTACAATCTCCGGATGAATTTAAGTGATTTACGAATGTTGCTCTTTTCTTGAAACAGTTAGTTGCAACTTGGCTGGCAGTTCCATCGATTTAGGACTATTGCATTGGGATGATTGGTGCTAAGACGAGACCTTTGCTATTTATTTGCTCAGCTGTTGTTCTATTATTGACGGCGATTTGACAAAACTTCTGGCATCAAATGTTTTCGTAATTGCTCTGTTGTATAAGTTGTGGGTTTAGGATAAAAACATCGAAATAAAACAGTATTCTTAAATATTTAAAAATTCACTTTTGAAAATTCCTGATATTTTTAGGGATAATCCCGTGTTTTTCTTATTTTTCAGAAAGGGCGTAAGTAGGTATAGGTAAGTCCCGCAAAGACAAGTTTCCATAGCCTTGAATAACGGTTGCCCTAGAGCTGAATGAAATAGGATATAATTCTTTGTAAGAACGAAGCGCGACAGGCTTTTGTCACCTTCAAAGAAGGTCCGTCAATCAAGAAAATGTGTTTCCATTTTCTGGACTTGCACCGAAGGAAAAAAGAGAACCCAAAGATTACTAAAGCTTGACTGCGAACAACAAACAACAATTTATCAAATTGAATTTGAATCCTCCGAGGAAAAATTTATCCTCACCTTTTCTCGATTGTTTCTCTTGCTGGAGGCTTGCCAACAGCATTAGCAACCGTGGGGGGAAACAATTTGTACGGGATTTGATGAATCCTCCAATACCTGAGAGGCAGCTGCGGATATGCAAAACAAAAAATATCTTCAAATTAAATGCATAATCCATTAGTTGGAAATGCTTTTACGCCCCTATCCGTTTGGATTAAGAAGTGAAAACTGGTATTTACGTCCGCTGTCTAGTTAAGTGAGTGGAATTATTGAGAAATTTGAAGTTTTTTTTTGTCATAAGGTTTAATTAATGAATACACTTTGAAAAATCAGCTAAGTACGACGTTCAGCTAGACGATGATTTTCCTTCTTCTATGGCGGCAGTCAGAATTTTTTTTTTCAAAAGTTGCAGTGGAGTCTATGTTGATAAAAGGTGTCCACGATGAAATTGCTATGATTCGCAAAATTTCAGTTTTCATCCGATTGCCATCAAATTTTCAGAGGTTGAAAAATAACTATTTAACTTCATTTTACCATTTTGCTCGTATTTTATTTACAGTCCATACGCAAATGCCCGCACCTTGGCCTTAACCTCGGCCATAAGATTCTGCACAACCTGTGAATCAACCGTTTTTTCGCATGTAAACCCATACTTTCTTTAGTTCCCGACTGTTTTCACTACCTTAGGTCGTTTAAGAAGGTGCTGCTCCGGAGTGTTGGGAGGGTTGAACATTCTCGTCACGAAATTGACCTTATTGTCCGCATACCAATTCAGCATGTCCTTGAAGTAGTGGCATGAGGCCGAATCCGGCCAGAAGATTGATGGGACGTTGTGGGCCTTCAGGAAAGGAAGCAGCCGCTTCTGGAGGCACTCTTTCATGTACACCTGTCCGTCCGTCGTATCCTGGGTCACGAAAGGTGCACTCCGCTGCCCGTACGTGCAGATGGCTTGCCAAACCAGGGATTTATTCGCAAATTCGGACATCTTTTGAGTCTGGACATGCTCCGGAACGCTGAAATTATTCTTGTCCGTGAAAAACAGGTTGCCGGGGATCTGTTTGAAGTCGGCCTTCACATATGTTTCGTCGTCCATGAAGCAGCATTCAACTTTCGTCAGCATGTTGAGGTACAACTTACTGGCGGACTTGTTCTGCTTCTCGAAGCGATTAGGTGCCTTTTGTACCTTGAACGTTCGAAGCTTAGCCATAGTTTTGGCCTTCTGGACAAAACTTTGGCTTAGGTGCAGCTTCTTAGCCATATCCCGAACGGAGGCATTCGGGTTTCGGTTGAAGGCCCTAAATAAGCGGTTGTATGTTTTGGTGTTGTACGAAATACTTTTTCCTTTACTTCTGGGCTTCCGATCGGTGGTCAATCGTTCCTCTAATCGCTTAATCACTCGCGACACCGTGGAATTCGCGTTTCCCAACGTTTTAGCGATGGAACGATGCAAGAGATCCTTGTTCTCGTGATGAATGCGCAAGATTTTATCATGCACGAGCTGTTCTTCCGACTCCATTCCCGCGAGTTTTGATCACAGGATTTTAAAACTTGCAGGATGTAAACATCGCACTAGGAACTAAATCCACCCAAATGTTCATTAAATTCTACCCAACGGTTAAAAAGTTAGAGCAATTTCATAGTTTGTCAATTTCATCGTGGACACCCTTTAAACCATAGCTATGTATAAGGAAAATTTGATAAAATTTCATAATCCCATTCTTCCTACCAGTAAATTAAATGAAAGTAAGTCCAACTCCACTCATCTCGGATAACGTTCAAACAGCTGATTTCCGCTGTGTACTGTTGTTTACAGTTCAACTCAAAACTCTGTGTATCATGGGCTCCAGTTTCCATTATTTTCGTGAAAATGAGTAACCTTTTCCTAGAAAAGTGCAACAATAACGAAAAATGGAACAAGTAAGCATTGGGTCGGTACGGAATGCGATTTGAAAGTATAGAGAGAACAGCAGCTTCGTAGACAAGAAAAATATGGGCAAACCCGGGTCCGGTGGACAAAACTTTGGACCGGAACGCATGACTTTCGCCTTGAAGAAGACTGCCTCAGATCGGGCTGTGACCAAAAATGGGATCTCTTCTCAGCACTGTCGATCGTGCCAAGGTTAGACTGAGTCTAAAGACCAGGGAGGTGGCAATCTAGTTCTTCTTTCGAACAAGAATCTTTTTCTTTTTTTCCATCCATCGGGAGAGACGTTTATGGTGTTTTCCTCTGAAAGCAGTACGAAGTCTCAAAAGTCAAAATTTCAACCAATGAGGAATCAGAATGATTGATGTGTTAGTGTGCTATCATCCATACTTCTCTAGCATTTGACATTTAGTTCGGGTCCTTGAAAGCAAAATGTCAGGTTTGTTATGGGCCCACAAAATCGTGGGCCCGTAATTTTGATGGTTGTCAAATTCAATGACAAAGGATAGGGATGTCATCTCCCTGCTAAAGACAGATAAGTAGCAGAAGAGAGCGTAGCGGAGTCAAAAACAAGCTGCTTCTGCCAAAACAAGATTTCGTATATTAAAAGTGGAATTCTCGATGACGAAACCTATTGCAAGTTTGATAAAAAAAAACGCTTTCGAGTGATCAATATTGCACTGTTCGGGATGACCAAAGTGTAGAGATCAGTAGTATTTATAGAAGTACTGAATAGTTAAATGTTCATGATGACTAAGTTTTGATTAGCATGATTATAGTATGTATTTGTATTAGTATTTTCAATCGTTTGTTGAAAAAATATCACAGGCACCTAAAGCGGGCCACAGACTACACAACATTTGTACAAATGCGATGAAATTCGATGAAATTTTGTAGCTGTAAACACGATTTGCATAGTGTATGTCACTGCTTGAATGAGCGCCCAAACGGTTGGAGTAAAATCGGTCGGGATCGAAATATTTTGTACAAACCATCCTCCCTGCCGGGGTGGAGATGGTTTTTTTGTTGCTGTTTTCGCCAGCAATCGTTGTGTTCGCGTGAAAAATGTTTCTATAATGTGTGGGCGAGCATAGATCAAATAATCGTCGTGGAATCATCGAATTTGTACAGGCCATTTGTGTAGTCTATGGCCTGCTTAAGAAACTATTGTGTGAACGAAATTTAGAAGAAACATCACAGTATATTAGTTAAGCCTGTGTGCGTGAAACGATTCCTGAGAGCTGATGAGTATGGGTAAAAAGATAAAGCTGTTAAGTAAAGAGTTTTCGCGAAGACGGACGTTTAAAAATAGGTGTATATTGAGTTGTGAAAAAAGTGAACTGATGCTAGCCCTGAAACTGGTGGAAAGGTCCGATGAAGGGACGTCCGGTCACTACACAAAGTATTGATGAGACGGAGACATAAATTTTTGGCCGGAAAATTCGGCAAAAAAAACATTGGTTAAGCAAGCCATATGTGATTGTTGTTCGCTTTCCGAGCCGTTCCTGGCCACTGACACAATAGATACAGCTGGTTTCGTTGGAGATTGCCGAAAGCATAATCAATTAGATGGAATTTCTGCTTGTAAAACCAGACAATAACGATGGAAAACCATCATGAGATTAATTTAAAAAAAACGGTTAGTATAGAACGTAGGTTGCGAAGGGTACATTCAAGATTACTCTTTTTATGCTTTTAAAAACATAAAAAAACAAAATTTTCGTTTTGAAAATTGTTGTTTTTTTCCACAGGAGAAGAATCTTGGCGAATCATTATATTTTATACAAAACAACCAGCAAGTGCATACTTTAATATGCTAGGGACCTTAACACCAGCAGACATGTTATGGGTTTCAAACGCTGGAATTTGTTTGATATAGGGTCTTCCATATGTTTTGTCGTCTATCAGAAATCACCTGTCTCATCGCCTCGGTTCCGGCTTTACAGCTTACGAGCTCTGGAACTTGCAAGAATTGGTTGTTTGAGATTATGTTTGCATGACTCAAAACGAGGCAACACTTTCAGCTTATCGGAGAAAAAAATTGCTGGACATTTCAGCGATCTACACTTTGTTTTTCGCTTATTCAAAACTAAAAGCTCTAACATTACCTTTGACTTCCCTGAGGACCCTTTACCGTAGTTGCCGACCATGTACTTCACGAAAATGGTTGATTTGAACTTTGAGGACATTTTTGACGGTGTTTGAATACTTTTCCACCACTCACACACAGTAATTCTTTGAATAAGCAACGGTTTTGTCAGCTATCAATTTGATAATGATGGTTTTTGAAAGAAACTGCGCAAAAAAAATTTTTCTTTTTCTCTTGGATCGTAAAAATCTCAAAATCGTGTGAATTTAAAATTTTGGAAAAAACAGGTCGGTTAATAATTTTCACAGGCAACAAAATGATGTCAAAATTTGTCTCGAAAAAGTGTGCCCCTCCGAAAAAATGAGCGTTGTTCCAACTCATAATTATGATTGATTCCAGCTCAGTTATTTTACTGATGAAAGTATGAGAGGATGGCTAAGAATTTGAAGCCAGAGAGTGCTCTGGAAAGTGGCATTCTAAAAATACCTTTAAGGGGTGTACAAGAAAAATAGTTTTGGCGATGTCGGTACTGTTACAGAATTCTCTCTCTGTTGCAATCTCCTGAAAGTTATGCAGGTAATCAGAGAATTCAATCGGCCACTGTTGTCAACCATTCCTTAAACTTTCAAGATAAATACACATAAGAGAGCGAGAACTCCTGTGAGGCAGCCAAAAAAGCATGTGTAGGGGAGGGGGTTCTTCTCGTAATTAAATTCAATTCTGAAGTTCTATGTTTCAAGGTGAAAAACCATCTCCTGTTCTTGTTTCAAATGAAAGGTAACTCAAACCCCTTTTTTCGTGTGGAAATCAACTCAAGATTGCCCAGGCTGTGTAAAATGTGAATAGCTGAAGCTCTTATGAATGTGAGCTATGGGCGAGTTCGGTTCGAGTATGCAACATAGTTTTCGTTGATTATAATCTTATAAAGTCGCTTGGACACCCCTCTCGAGAGAAACACACGAGAATGATCCAAATCGCGTTTTTTTAGTCTCTGTCAGTAATGTTTATTTCTATTGACTGTATCTTACCATTTTTGCCTAAGCTTCATTCCATTTGTAGCATCAAGTTGGACTGCCGCGAGTTCCAATCTAAAATATTTTGAGGAATTTCAAGGCCAATTTATTACTTTGAAAATGTAGATTGAAATTTGTTTTTATTCAAACTTATCGACCTTTACGGTAGTTGACTGGCCACTGGATCAGTGGATGAATACTCCAAGGTGTTTTTTTTTATTATTTGGATGGATTTTAACTTCTAAAAGTCATTCATCCCTCCCAAGGTGTTGAAAAATTATCGTTTGGTTCGGATCACTTGTTTCATGCCATTCGCTATTGCGAATGATAGAATTGATGAATATTGATGACAGCTGATAATTGTATGTTGTAATGTTTACATCATCACACGATATAGCGAAAGTACTCAACTTAGGTTCGTGGTAACGCAGCAGTTTTGCCAGATATTCTGAGTGGTTAGCTTAAAATATCACACATAATTGAGAACCTTTATAAGTGAGGAAATCACTTCAGTGTAACAATGTAAACGGCTATCGCTTATTTAAAAAGTAGTCATTTGAGGACATGACAAGAAGCGCCGATGTGGTCTAGCGGATAGGCTGGCGCGAGTCTGGTTTTGGTATGCCAGGCATACTGGGTTCGATTCCCGGTATCGGCAAGAAAACTTTTGGGTTCGAATCCCATAAGTGGCCGACAGGTAAGATGTATTATAACTGACTATATAATAAGAATGTTCAATCAGTTGCCAGCTGGCCAGGTATATACACGGATGCCGGAATACCTGTAAGTAAACTAGCCCTACCTGATTGACTCGTTCTTCCAATAATAAACCTACATCAACACAATACATTCATCCATAACAGCTCATACGAAGCCATGGGGTCCGGGTATGGTGTACGCGTTGCATTGGAGATTTGCCGAACCTAATAATCTAAAGAATGCATGTGAGCACATACTTAGGCAGAAACTGCGGTGAATCCGTGCACCCATGGTGGATAACCAAATACATACAGTACATACAGTAGTCATTTGACATGACAAAGAAATTGAATAAACGATAACTCTATTCCACCAATGAAACCTGCGTTTTCAACACTAGGAAAGGATGATAAATGTACACTCCGAATCGATCCAGCTCCATCTTGCGTAAAAGCTGCTCTAATTTGAAAAAGTTATTTTTCGGTTGTAGCAAACTACATTAAGCTTCCAGACAACTGCTGTTCAGGACGTGTTCCCGGTGCCGCAAGTTCAAAACTCGACCGAACACGATTGAAGACGTCACCTGCACCTCTTAATGATTGAACCCGGTGTGATTGTGCTAGTGCAGCCCTAAGCTGCTATGCCGCTTTACTGTCATTGCTCTCGTCATTGCTCAAAAGCGTTGAAAACGAAGATGTTTGAAGCAATTATGATTTCATAATGATTTGAATTTTATTCGTCACCCCCCTTTGGCTGCTTTCTTGTTCGAAAAAAAAAACTCAGTCGGTAAACTTTTGAAATTTTTTAAATTCACTTCGTGACGTGGTGGAAAATCATCTAGATCTAGCAAACACCAGGCAATTATTTCGGTTGGGTAAACACACTTGCATATTGACCTAGTTTTCAAAAAAAAAGTCCCCAGCTTAAGAAAGGAAGAAAAGTTTTTTTTCTGAAACCCTCCTGAGATAAAAATCAGAAGAGAACTGGCTGCCCGTTGCTGCCCGCATTTGACAAGGATCGAATTTACCGGGATTGTAAACGCTATTGGAGCAAATTATTTACACACAGAATGGCGGCTATCGTATATGTTCTATCTCTAGCATTTATTTCTCGTTCAGTTGCTCGTTTCCATCGATAGAATTGTGCTTAAGGGAAAACGATTCGATTGTCAGCAAGCTTTACGGAAGCTTTCTCCTTTATCGTGCTGAATCTGGACTGTGTCTGGTAAATTAGATCTCTGAAGAACTGAACCTGAAAATTTTTTTTTGAGGAAATTCTAGAAATTTTAAAAATTTTTGAGTTTATCTTGATATTGAATTCATGAATTGCTTCAACTGACTTTCAATATGTGATAAATTTGTGGTAAGTAAATACAGTTGGATGAATTTTTTTAATGTGCTAAAATTTACTTTTTTCAAAAACAAATCATTTTCGAGTAAACTTTAAGTTGCTTCTGAGTTGAAATTTCGATATAAAGGATGTCCACGGTGAAATTGCCACACACAAAGTTGATTCGCAAAATTCGAGTTTACATCCGATTGCCACCAAATTTTCAGGGATTGAAAAATAACTATTAAACTTTATTTTACCATTTTACTCGTATTTTATTTACAGTCCATACGTAAATGCTCACATCATGGCCCTTACCCCGGCCATAAGATTCTGCACAACCTGTACCGTTTTTTGCATGTAAACCCATACTCTCTTCAGTTTCTCGACTGTCTTCACTACCTCAGGACGTTTAAGAAGGTGCTGCTTCATAATCGCTCAGTACTTCTCGATCGGCGGAGCTCCGGAGTGTTGGAAGGGTTGAACATTTTCGACACTAAATTGACCTTATTGTCCACATACCACTTCAGCACGTCCTTGGAGTAGTGGCGTGAGGCCAAATCCGGCCAGAAGATTGTTGGGACGTTGTGAGCCTTCAGGAAAGGAAGCAGCCGCTTCTTTTTTTTTATTAGTTGTTAACCCAGGTGGTAAATCCATTTTACGGATTGCATTCCAAGGCACGGCGAGCCACCGCGTCCCCCCAGTTTGCTACTCTGGGTCCATGGGTACAATTGGACGACTCATGATACAATGCTAAGGAACACTGTACCCCCTACGCCATAAAGTGCCCGTAGGGCCACTGACCTTTGTTCCCACCTCGAACTGTTTGACACACTCAGGCAATACTCGCTTCCGAATCCTCTGTCAGCAATACCTCATTCTAACACAACTCGATGCGCAGCCTCTCCTCTGACGAGTTAGGACCCGACATCTCATCGTGTTAAAGATGTCCCCATGTAGCGCAACTACTAGCTTTGTGGATCTAGTCCAGGAAGTCCAGAAACACAAAGCGAGTTGTCGACGATACTTTCCCTGTTCGAACACGCGGGTCAGGAGGCAAACCTCCTAAGCCACGTGTAGGACTCAGACTCCTCCGAACTCTCTAGTGTTGACTTAAGTCACCACTCAGCGCGACTACTCAATTTTCAAGTCGGGTGCTTTACTCCCTGAAGAGCAAATCGAGCTGTAGAACGCTCTCATCAGGTCGCACTTCGGGCGGTTCGGGCGCATCAATTCCCGAAACGCGTGTCGAACCCTGACACCTCCGGCATAAAACTGTGCCTCACTGACACTGACGTGTAAAACACGTCTCCAAGTGATCGACCCACCATTGGCCACCACTTTGCGCATCTACTCGTTTTTCGAGTCGGATCTTTACCCACCGAAACGCAAAAACGAGTTGGCGATCGCTCTCCCTCCGGTCACGTCCCGTCGACGGCCTCTAGTGGGTTAAGTGATAGTTCTCTTGGCCGTACATCTGCAATACGCCGGACTTGCAGACACCTTTCCGCCCTGGACAACAAGGAGGTGGAACTACCAGCTCAGAGCAATGTAGCTCAAATAGTACACTGGTTAAGATGTCGGACTGGCAAGACGATATAGTTGGTAATTTGAGGAGGACCAATATGAAGAGCGTTCTGAAGGTTCACTTTATAAGCTTACGTTTGATCGGGAGGACCAACATGAAGAGTGTTCTGAGGGTTCACTTTATAAGCTTACGTTTGATCGGGAGGACCAACATGAAGAGTGTTCTGGAGGTTCACTTTATAAGCTTACGTTGGATCGGGAGGACCAACATGAAGAGTGCTCTGAAGGTTCACTTTATAAGCTTACGTAGGATCAGGAGGACCAACATGAAGAGTGTTCTAAAGGTTCACTTTATAAGCTTACGCTGGATCGGGAGGACCAATACGAAGAGTGTTCTGAAGGTTCACTTTTTAAATTTACGTTGGATCGGGAGGACCAACATGAAGAGTGCTCTGAAGGTTCACTTTATAAGCTTACGTTTGATCGGGAAGACCATCACGAAGAGTATTCTGAAGGTTCACTTAATAAACTTACGTTGGATCAGGAGGACCAACATAAAGAGTGTTCTGAAGGTTCACTTTATAAGCTTACGCTGGATCGGGAGGACCAACACGAAGAGTGTTCTGAAGGTTCACTTTTTAAAATTACGTTGGATCGGGAGGACCAACATGAAGAGTGCTCTGAAGGTTAACTTTATAAGCTTACGTTGGATCGGGAAGACCAACACGAAAAGTGTTCTGAAGGTTCGGAACGTTCTATATACGTTGGCCCGAGATGGCCAACATGAATAAGTCTCTGAGGGAACCATAAATGAGGTAGCATTTGAAGGGGAGGGGGGGGGGAGTTTGACTTTGTTTGACGATGTGTGACGAGAGGGGGGGTAGGGGTTCAAGTAAAGCTACCCTGTAGATATTGATAAGCCACCAATTTGTCTAAAGCAGGATGTGGTTCCGAAAAAACGTAATTTACGTAGGAGAAACGTTGGTTCAGAATCACCAGCTCCAACAAAAGTCAAAAATCGGCTTCAATAACCTGTCTTGTCATTTGGTTTAGAAAGACTCTAAGAGGTGCACAGATCAAGAAAAGATGGGCTTTATAGATCTTTACTGTTGCATCGGGATGACTTATTTGAATAGTTTTCTAGAGGCTTCACTAATAGAATTCACTGAGTAAAGATACAATGTTCCCTGAATTTCTAGAGTGTTTTTCAATACCCAAAGAAGGTTTGAGATACCTCCGAGTCAAAAGGTAACGAATCTAGAAGATAAAATCGTTCAAACAAATGACTGTGTCGAAAGTACATAATGACTGAGAGGCTGATCTGGTAACTAAATTCATTGGATTGTAGGAAAGAAGTTTTTGTCTCTTTTAAATCTTATTAAAAAAACTTAGAAACTCCACTCTTCTAAGTAGCCGTCGTAGTAGTGAGAATCATTACAAAGGATTTATAAAAAAATCGAATTAGATAACCATGGAAAGTGGTTCTAGCACAGGTTCTAGTATGATGCCTTACCCAGAACTAAAGAAATCTAACAAATGCACAGTGGTCCAAAATGCGAAAAACGTGATCGTTGCTTATAACTTTTTTAGGTCACATTTTAGCATATCGGTGTCTTCGGAGAAGGTTATCTGTAAAATCAGCTCTATAATGAAAACTATTATTTTTCTGATTAATCCCCCAACAAGTGAGATAAAATTTCTAACTTCTCTGTTATAGGTTTTTGCTCTTTGATGTCTTGGACAAACTTGTTTAAAATCAAATTTTATACAACTTTGTCTCAGATGCCAAGTTTCTAAAATAATTATTATCCGAGATATCGGCCAAATAAGAAACTTAACCTCTAAAAATCAATTTTTTAATAATAACTTTTTTCAGTAAATTTTAAGTTTAATAAAATGTTCCACAAAGTTGTTTGTCTTACTAAAATACACCACTTTGTTAAACATTTCAAGTTTGTAAAATGTGATACTGCAGAGGTATGTTAAAAATATTACCGAAAATAGGGCTTTTTCACGCCTTATTTTACAAACACCGGGCAACATCGGGCAGCCCGCTTTAGATGCAAAATAAAGTCGAAAATTTCGTCTACAAGATGCAGGTACAATCGTCAGTATCCACTTGTATCCAAGCGAGATACATCAACTTTACTTTTCCATGTTTGCATTAAAAACAACGATTTCTATGAAAGCACATAAAGCGCATTCTACTTAAGGTACGTGTGTTTTCTTCTAGCTTTTCCCTGCGCGATGTCAGAAGCAAAGGTTTGGAAGCGTATTTGTATTATTAGTACAGGTTGTTGTGTGTTCAATTGAAATAGATATCCTCTACAAGCTGGAGATGCTAATAATACAAATGCGCTTCCAAACCTTTGCTTCTGACATCGCGCAGGGAAAAGCTAGAAGAAAACACACGTACCTAGTAGAATGCGCTTTATGTGCTTTCATAGAAATCGTTGTTTTTAATGCAAACATGGAAAAGTAAAATTGATGTATCTCGCTTGGATACAAGTGGATACTGATGATTGTACCTGCATCTTGTAGATGAAATATTCGACTTTATTTTGCATCTAAAGCGGGCTGCCCGATGTTGCCCGGTGTTTGTAAAATAAGGCGTGAAAAAGCCCTATTTTCGGTAATATTTTTAACATACCTCTGCAGTATCACATTTTACAAACTTGAAATGTTTAACAAAGTGGTGTATTTTAGTAAGACAAACAACTTTGTGGAACATTTTATTAAACTTAAAATTTACTGAAAAAAGTTATTATTAAAAAATTGATTTTTAGAGGTTAAGTTTCTTATTTGGCCGATCTCTCGGATAATAATTATTTTAGAAACTTGGCATCTGAGACAAAGTTGTATAAAATTTGATTTTAAACAAGTTTGTCCAAGACATCAAAGAGCAAAAACCTATAACAGAGAAGTTAGAAATTTTATCTCACTTGTAGGGGGAATAATCAGAAAAATAATAGTTTTTTATTATAGAGCTGATTTTACAGATAAACTTCTCCGAAGACACAGACACCGATATGCTAAAATGTGACCTAAAAAAGTTATAAGCAACGATCACGTTTTTCGCATTTTGGACCACTGTGAAATGCCTAGAAAATTAAAATAACACGCTATTTGAGTGTTGGGAACAATTCATTTTCTAAGAAATTATATATCTTGATAGTTTACTCTAACCTGATATTTGCTAATTAGAAAGACATATACTGATACTGATAAAGTTCCCAATGAAAATGTTTCTTTGAAATTTAATTAGGTAACATCAAGTCAAGATTGTGTTTGTAGGGGGGGAACGGAAAACGATTGAGATGGATTGTGATCCAAGCAACAGTCTTCTAGTTATGAAAGAGATCTAACTGAAGTTTGATTGTAAAAGAAGTTGCAGTTAAATGATGCGATGTAGTCTGTTGACCTCGTTGAACTTGACATAAAATAATACAACAATTTCTTCTTAGTCTTAACTCAACATTGTACATTGAATAATTGTTTAAAAATGGAGAAGTTGCTCAGATTTTTTTTTTCAACCTTATTGTCATTAGATAACAAACATAAATGAATCGCTAGATAACTATCACCAACCTATATGGCTTTCCCTTCCAGAAGGGAGAAAGACAGGAGTTGTCTGATTATTCACAGAAACACCTTTAGGAGAAATGCCGAGGAGGAAAGGCAATTTATGAGGGTAGGGTTTAATAGTTTCATTTTTTTTTCTTTAATTTCCTATTTTTTTTCTTTTTTGGTGTAGGGGGAAAATGTGTAGCCGATGATAAGCTTAGATACAAACATTCATTCATAGCTCGACCGACCGATAGCTTTGTCGGATCAGACGCAGCCGCAGACGACACAACTGAACTGCAGGCAACACTGCCAGCAATCGCGAGTCGACAAAGGTCGACAAAGTTTCCGGCAATTTAGCGCGATCACATTCGGGCCTCATTCGGTAGGCAACAGTGAAAGTGTTTGGATGGTAGTGCTCGCTGCGCTGGGCGATTATCCACGACACGGACCAAGCTCTTCACAAGCCGCACATGGTAGGTGCAGATATACGGATTGTCGTAATAAAATCATACAATGCATTTAAATACGATTTTTTTCATGGTTTTGGGTTTTAATAACGACATCATTGTTCGATCTAATATTTCTTTGAGTTAAAACCTAATTTACGGATTGTGCAAAAAACACGATGGTCCACCACTTTTTCTTTCCGGATGCTTCAAATGTAATCCAGGGATTAAATAGGTGAAAAAAAGAAACGTTTATTTATAACTTTAATGCGAGTTTCATTCAAAAATATTTAAATTTCCCTCTCCCTTTGGGGAAATAAATCGAATGAAATAATGAAGGAAATAATGAGGATTAAAAAATGGATCCTGAATCGAGGATTAATGCAACAAATGAACTCACTTATTTTTTCGAACAGAAGGGTATCTATTACTAATTTTGAATTAGTTTACGATATAATGAACAACGCTATCTTTTTAATAAGCGATGTCGAACACAGCTGTAAATGTGCCTATTTTTCGAATAGCTAAACTTAATGAGGTTGGTTTATTATATTTCTATCAAATTACTGAGTCTAGAAGCTACATAACATCTTAGTTTTTTTTTACTTCGAATGGTATCTTTCATACACATGTAAGTATTCATTCAAGTGCTCTTAAAGTGACTACTCCAGCAAATATCCCGGAGGTAATCCGCTTGCCACCGGGCATAAAATCCCATTAAAGCTACATCACAGGTGATAAATTTTCACACGAACAAAATTTGTCCCCGGCAAGGCCCACTGTTCATTCATTTTTCTTCCCATGATACGGGCAAACCAGCATCAAAAACCAATTACTCATGACAAGGTGTAAATTACCGGTACACACGTCGCAACGGGTGCCCTAATATCCCGTAAAAGAGCACTGATTATAGTCCCAACTGATGTGTCAGGCAGGTGTTGATTAAATGACTAGGTGTCTCTGGGAATACGCACCTTCGGGTCCAATGGCTTACGATAACAGGTTAATATCACCCTAGAGAACCAACCGAAATAGATGGGAAAACACTTACACGTTACGCGCTGCGACGGAATATTCTCATCGGAAGATGGATGCCATCAGAAACCAGCTCATCATCCCACCAAAAACGCACAGGATGACGACAGCATCTTGTTGGGAGAACACAACACAAAAAAAACATTGAAACGGATTCAAATACTTTTTGACGGTCGCCATAGCAATCGAATTTTGTAAATTGACTTTTAAATTCTCTCTTTAGAACAATGTTCAAATAAGTATATTCTTTTTTAAACAAAACTTTATCAATTTCTGCATCAAGATTCTTCATTCAGCCACAAGAACAATAATGAATTCAAAGCCAAAAGCCAAAAAAAATCCCTTGTTATTAGTCTGCAGGATGTCGAAATCCTTCACATGTAGCATCGCGGTCATTCGATTACGGTCATTATCTTGTACTAATGTCTTATTCCCGTTGTTATCGTACTTCGATATTAGGACTCTCATTTTGTTCCACTTTATCATTACTTTTGTCATTCGAAATTGATTACCAGTCGACACCGACTGGTACGGAAGCTCAAAATGAACATTCTTTTTCTCACTCAACTAATGAGTAATTTGATCTTCTGCTTCGGGATCGGAACAAAAATCAGAAAAAAAATTGACATAAGGTTTCTTCGCCACTGTTTCCGATCGTAAATCTGGCTATGATTCCCTCTGGAGGTCAGTTATGGTACCAAACTGTCATTGAAATCAAAAGTAAACAGATTATTTGGCACCAGAAAGTTCAGGGGGATGGCAGATGGCATTCTTATTCTTTGTCATTGAATTTGATAACCATCAAAATTACGAGCCCACGATTTTCTGGGCCCATAACAAACTTGACATTTGACTGTCTAGGAACTAGACTAAATGTTAAATCAAATTATGAATGATTACACACCAACACAACAATCATTCTGGCTCCGCATTGGTTGAAAATTTGACTTTTTCAACTCTGTACTACTTTGAGAGGAGAACACCATAAGCCTTCCTCCCGATGGATAGAAAAAAAAGATTCTTGTTCGAAAAAAGAACCAGGTTGCTAAAGGGTGATACGGTCAAAATTTGGTCAAGAGAAAACGCGTGTAAATCGGTGAAATAGTTTATTTAAAAAATCAACTTCAATTTCTTTTTCAAGTTTAATTAATAAAATTCAGAAAAAAAATTCAGTTAGGCTTCCGCTTTTCCAAATCCGAATTGCCGGGCCTACGCTTAACCCCTGCCATCAGATTTTGTACAGCCACCTTGTCCACCTTCTTCGCCGCAGAAAGCCAGATTGCCTTGAACTGCTGCTCGTCCTTAGCAGTTTTTTTGTCTTCTTTAGGTTCCGCTTGACAAAAGCCCTGTATTTTTCAATTGGGCAGAGCTCTGGCGTGTTGGGAGGGTTATTGTCCTTGGGAACCACCTGCACGTTGTTAGCGGCGTACCACTCCATGGCCTTTTTACCGTAATGGCAAGATGCCAAATCTAGCCAAAACAGTATGGAACAACCGTGTTTCTTCAGGAAAGGCAGCAGACGTTTATTCAAACACTCTTTCACGTAAATTTCTTGATTGACAGTCCCGTAAGCTTCAAGCCACAGGTACAGATGGTATGCCAAACCAGATATTTCTTCGCGAACTTTGACAGTTTCATGTGCTTGAAAATATCTGCTACCTTTCCCCTTCCTTTTGCCTTATAAAACTCCTGTCCCGGAAGCTGCTTGTAGTCGGCTTTGACGTAGGTTTCGTCGTCCATTACCTCGCAGTCAAATTTCGTCAGCATCGTCGTGTACAGCCTCCGGGATCGCGCTTTGGCCGTCGTATTTTGTATATCATCGCGATTTGGAGTCACTACCTTCTTGTAAGTCGTTAGTCCGGCTCGTTTTTTGGCTGGATGCACGGTTGTAGACGATACACCCAGCTTATTTGCGGCATCTAGGAGAGAGAGGTTAGGGTTTCGCTTGAAACTACCGGCATCTCTCTTTGTCGTCTCAGCGGCTTCCGGTTTTTGATTTCCTACCGACCCAGACTTCCTGGCTGTCGACAGACGTTCCCCAAACACTTTAATTACATTTGTAATGGTTGATTTGGCAACTTTTAGCGATTTTGCCAGCTTTGCGTGCGAGTAGCTTGGATTTTCGCGATGCGCGAGCAAAATTTGGATACGCTGCTCTTCTTCCTTGGACGGCATTTTGACAACTGAAGAGTGAATTCCAAAATCAAAATAGAAGCAACATTTTACACAAACACACCTTCAAAATGAGGGGTGTTCAGGTATTTTAAATGCAAAATTGAAAGAAATACGTCAAGTTGATATTGACCAAATTTTGACCGTATCACCCTTTATCCTTTTGAGAAAGTCGCTTCCATACGTTGTCCTATGATTTGACAGTTACTTAAATCATTTGGATTCAACGCCATCCTTTCAAAATGTTGTACTATGTTTATCCTTTTCATGGAAACAGACCTATGATCATTTGACTGCTTCGATTCGGAGTCATTTATTGATTTATCAAACCATGGGGTTTTAAAAGCTTCGATTTGGTTCAAAACTCATCCATGATTTTTGCAGAATTTTTAAGTTTCGCTTACATGAGTAAATTTGAGCTTTTAGGTTCGAAAGGGAAAATTAAATATTTTGTACTGAAAATTCAGCATCATTTTTGTATCTTCTATGCAACTGAACCTGGTATTTTTTTTTTGCCAGGAATTTATCACGCCATAATTTTTGTGCCAATCCAAAAATTATTTTAAGGAAATTTTCCGCTTAATAAATTTGCTGAAGGCCGTAACTTTGTATAGAGGTATTGCATGGCCAGTTGTCTAGAAATATGTACCGTTAACTGGCGGAGCTTTGATAAACATGAAATTTTTGCACTCTTCCAAAATATTCGAAAATGAATTAAAAAATTTATCAATGTTCCCTTAGTTTACGGTACTTCAATAGGCACAAGCAGTGAATTGATTGATTTACAATACCAAAAGACATACCCTTGTCCAACAGCTCATAACTTTGTTTTAAACCAATAAGATAGGAAGTTACGGTCTTCGAGAAAGCTATTCAGCGACATATTTATATCGTTTTTTTTATTTTTTTATTTTCTTATTGTAAAACATTTCAAGAATGTCGTGTCAAATTTTCAAGTCAATTGAAGCCAAACTGTAGAAATTATAGGCCTTTATCTCCTTCTATCTAATACTGCAAGAAAGCAAGAGCAGAAACTTAAAACGCGTTTTTCTCGAAAGCACATTTTTAAAGTCCGTGGACATCGTCACTTGAAAACTACTTATCCGATTCTTTTCAAATTTGGAACATATTTTCTACATATAAAATACTAGACCCCAACGTTTTTCTTTTTTCTTTTTACTTTGGGGAGATTGTTCAGATAAAAAATGACGGATTTTTTTTGTGATAAATCGTAGTTTTTATCTCAAACAGGCACAAAAATTTCATAATTTTTTTTTAAGTTAAATAAAAACGTTGGGGTCCAGAAAAACATCTATTAAAAATATTTTGCTCTGATTTTTTTGACTTAAGATGATTCTGTGCTGAGATACAGTGTCCACTGCAAATCCTACGAAAAAATTACTAAATGTTCTTTTAACAATGCTTTGTATAATGCAAAAAATTTGAATACATTTGTTTGAACGATAGCTCTAGAAAAAATCGTGAAAATTGTGTTTTTTTTTACTCGTTAGACCCTACCCCCCCCGCCCCCTTAAATCATGGTTCGATTCATATATCCGATGCAGAACTGCATTCGTCAGACTGAGTCGCATCAAATCCCAAAATTTACTGTCATTTTTGTCATTTTTGTCATTTTTGTCATTTTTGTCATTTTTGTCATTTTTGTCATTTTTGTCATTTTTGTCATTTTTGTCGTTTTTGTCATTTTTGTCATTTTTGTCATTTTTGTCATTTTTGTCATTTTTGTCATTTTGTCATTTTTGTCATTTTTGTCATTTTTGTCATTTTTGTCATTTTTGCCATTTTTGTCATTTTTGTCATTTTTGTCATTTTTGTCATTTTTGTCATTTTTGTCATTTTTGTCATTTTTGTCATTTTTGTCATTTTTTGTCATTTTTGTCATTTTTTGTCATTTTTGTCATTCTTGTCATTCTTGTCATTTTTGTCATTTTTGTCATTTTTGTCATTTTTGTCATTTTTGTCATTTTTGTCATTTTTGTCATTTTTGTCATTTTTGTCATTTTTGTCATTTTTGTCATTTTTGTCATTTTTGTCATTTTTGTCATTTTTGTCATTTTTGTCATTTTTGTCATTTTTGTCATTTTTGTCATTTTTGTCATTTTTGTCATTTTTGTCATTTTTGTCATTTTTGTCATTTTTGTCATTTTTGTCATTTTTGTCATTTTTGTCATTTTTGTCATTTTTGTCATTTTTGTCATTTTTGTCATTTTTGTCATTTTTGTCATTTTTGTCATTTTTGTCATTTTTGTCATTTTTGTCATTTTTGTCATTTTTGTCATTTTTGTCATTTTTTGTCATTTTTTGTCATTTTTGTCATTTTTGTCATTTTTGTCATTTTTGTCATTTTTGTCATTTTTGTCATTTTTGTCATTTTTTGTCATTTTTTGTCATTTTTGTCATTTTTGTCATTTTTGTCATTTTTGTCATTTTTGTCATTTTTGTCATTTTTGTCATTTTTGCCATTTTTGTCATTTTTGTCATTTTTTGTCATTTTTGTAATTTTTGTAATTTTTGTCATTTTTGTCATTTTTGTCTTTTTTGTCATTTTTTGTCATTTTTGTCAATTTTGTCATTTTTGTCATATTTGTAAATTTTGTCATTTTTGTCATTTTTGTCATTTTTGTCATTTTTGTCATTTTTGTCATTTTTGTCATTTTTGTCATTTTTGTCATTTTTGTCATTTTTGTCATTTTTTGTCATTTTTGTCATTTTTGTCATTTTTGTCATTCTTGTCATTCTTGTCATTTTTGTCATTTTTGTCATTTTTGTCATTTTTGTCATTTTTGTCATTTTTGTCATTTTTGTCATTTTTGTCATTTTTGTCATTTTTGTCATTTTTGTCATTTTTGTCATTTTTGTCATTTTTGTCATTTTTGTCATTTTTGTCATTTTTGTCATTTTTGTCATTTTTGTCATTTTTGTCATTTTTGTCATTTTTGTCATTTTTGTCATTTTTGTCATTTTTGTCATTTTTGTCATTTTTGTCATTTTTGTCATTTTTGTCATTTTTGTCATTTTTGTCATTTTTGTCATTTTTGTCATTTTTGTCATTTTTGTCATTTTTGTCATTTTTGTCATTTTTGTCATTTTTGTCATTTTTTGTCATTTTTTGTCATTTTTGTCATTCTTGTCATTTTTGTCATTTTTGTCATTTTTGTCATTTTTGTCATTTCTGTCATTTTTGTCATTTTTGTCATTTTTGTCATTTTTGTCATTTTTGTCATTTTTGTCATTTTTGTCATTTTTGTCATTTTTGTCATTTTTGTCATTTTTGTCATTTTTGTCATTTTTGTCATTTTTGTCATTTTTGTCATTTTTGTCATTTTTGTCATTTTTGTCATTTTTGTCATTTTTGTCATTTTTGTCATTTTTGTCATTTTTGTCATTTTTGTCATTTTTGTCATTTTTGTCATTTTTGTCATTTGATCGTTTTTGCCAAATTGACCTATTTTGCCAGTTTGTTGAATTTGTCAATTTTTTTCAATGTTTTAAATTTGGTCAAATTTGTAAATTTAATCATATCTGTTATTTTCTCAATTTGTCCGTTCATTCATCTTTTTTTTTATTAATTTGTGAAGGATTGTTCGATTTTTTCAATTTTCACTATTGCCAATTTGATATATTTCATCAAATTTGTCATTTTTGTCGAATTTTTCATTTTTGAAAATTTTGTTAATTTTTTTCACTGTGTCCATTTTCTCAAATTTATCAACCGGTTTTTCGATGCGAACGTAAGGTGTGAAGAGAAGAAGAGAAAAGTGCACAAAAAAAAAATCAAACCTCAGAGCCAGCGATGCCACGCATATAGATTTTCTGGTTTTTATACCGATTTTTGGCCAAGTTTTGCCCAAGTATCTGTACATACCGAAAAGAGATTTATGGTAAATCATACCGATTTTACACCGATTTTTGAAATTTTGAGAAATTGAGAGTTTTAATGAAAAATATAGATTTTCTAATTTGCTGTGTTTTTATTTGTAATTTTGCTCTACGTCAGCAAAAGAACATATTTTCAAAATTTGTAACGAATTAAGTTTGCTTAACTCGCTCGCATAAATGAAACCATCATTTCTTGTAGACTAGGGTCACATCGCAAGCATTTATCTTAAGAAAAATGTGATAGAAAGTTTACAGTGTGAACTTTTTTTCTATCCACCTTTGAATACCTATTTTTATATCAATTTTTAGGATTTCTATATCGAAAAAAGATTTTTTTTTGGCTTGAAAAAATCCAATTTAAGTGTGGCATTACTGCTTAGAGCTTCAAGCTCGAGACAAATGAGTAGCATTTGTCTGATTGGATTCAATTTGCTTCCACGAACGAAATTCTCTCCTGTCGTTTGTACTTAGGAAAAAGCTTCTTGAGCACGAACGGCATGTGAGAAAATAAGATGGTGTGTGCATCGTTCAGCTTCCTCGTGTCGTTTTCCCTTTCTCAGAGCAATCTGTGCTTACGATTTTAGCGTTGGGCGACGGATGAGACTTACAATCGCTATCAAAGTATACGATGTGAGAATCAAGACACTATGATTAACTCATTTAACTTCGCGTTTGCATCCCTTGATGCAATCTAACACATTTCATAATGAATTCAGCCCCAATTTTTGAATCCGGCTCGGCTTAAAGCTGAACAGGAATTTTGACAACTTCGTCAGTTTTGGCAATCAATGCCATGATTGTCATTTTGACAAAGGCTCCCCCCTCGATTACTCACGGAATATTGTACACCAATAAAGCTCGCTTCCCTTGGCTATCGTGTCTAGGATGTCATGAAAAATATGACGTCATATTTTGGTCGTCTTGATTAGTGATTGCTGGATATTGCTAGCAAGCCAAATGGACACGTTTTTTTTTGGGGTGATTATTTTAGGATATTTATTTATATATTTTTTTCTTTTCTAGCTTGTCCAGTTTCGCAAGTAACGTCGAGATTCTAAGCGACAAATTTTGAGCTTCCGTATGTTCGGGTTAAGCCTGGAACAAAAAAAAATCAAAAGCATGCAGTTCTATGTACCTAAGGAACTAGACTCAATTGAACCAGAACATCTCTGGTTCTACTCTCGTTCAACCGAGAATGAACAAGTAAAGCAGAGCTAAAGTTTTCGATGAGAAAAGCCACATGTTGCTGGTCTTGTGAAGCGATAAAATAAGGGAAAATATTCACGGTAAATTTATTCCTACTGTTTGCCGCTTGCTGTTCCCAAGCGCCCGTAAATGCTAGAAGTAGGAAACCGGCCCCACTTTGTTGGAGTATAAATAACAGCCGTAAATACTTTGCGGAACAGCAAATTAAAAAGCATCCTACTGTTCCCCTCGAGACTACGCATGGACAAATTCTGATAGCAAGAATAACAAGTATCTTAGGAAAGGACATCTAGATTTATTTGCTGTTGATAAAAGAAGCAATACTTTGAGAAAACTAATAGCTAAAGGCTTACATCTTTTGATATTCTTAATTTTAACGGAAATGGTTAAAAAAAAAAGGTTAAAACAGCTCTCACAGGAGGTACCGGTACCGTACAATTAATTCATACAAAATAACACCGTCATGTTGCGCATCGATGACTCGCGTGTGGTCTTGATTCATTATATCGGTTTCCGAACCGAAAGTCAAGCCAATCAACGAAATCCAAACACATTAGGGAAAACTGCTCCAGCACTGAATGTACTCTGCTGAATTGGTTTGCCAATAAAGTTGACACGTGTTCCCTCCCAGCTTCGATTTCTGCCGGTTCAATATACATAACTATGTATGGAGGAACGCATCGAACGATGGATTTGTCTGCCCCGGTGCGTGTGCGGTGGAATGCCCAAATGTGCCATCGTCATCAATCGCGTCAGGAAAATATGCTAATCACTGGCAGTTCACTCATTGACAACATTTTCGAAGCGTGGAGCAACCTTTTCGTTTGCTGCGGCTGTTCAATATTTCGGCAGATTGTTCTTGTGGAGTAATGAAAAGACTAAATTTAAACTTAGCAAAATTCCAAATTTATTTGGCGAAAAGACGAAACGCGGTTCTAATGTACTGTGTGGCACTTTATTGGCTACTGAAGGCAAATTCCTATTCCACTGCCTTTTTAAAGATACTTCTGACAACGTTATCTACCTAGATTTAAGAACAATAGGCACGAACGTGCTGTTGATCGGATTCGATCGGGATAGAAATCAATTTGATAAGAGAGATAAGCTCTCTTGCGAATTTTATGGCAAATCGACATCCATATATTCCGCTATGCGTGAACATGCCGGCCACCGTGAAAAAGGTTACTTTTTAACAATCAAATTAGTTCCTGTTGAAAAACTGATTCTAAGTTTCAAATATCCTAGTTGCTATCTAATTCATTACACTAACTTGTTCAAGTGAGTTTCACAATTTTTCAATATGTGTAGCATCATTCATTGATGCGGGATTCTTCTGTTGCTTCGTTCAATATTAACCATGTTTTGGTACGATGTTGTCCTCTGCTTCGGTTGGAATGTTGTCATCTGCCTCGTTTCTATCACGTGCTACGTCGGCTGTCGATCATACTTCGTTGCAATGTTGTCCTCCGCTTCGGTTCCACCATGTGCTTCGTCGCCTGTCAATCGTATTTCGCTACCATGTTGTCCTCCGCTTCGGACACACTAACGTGCTTCGTCGGGTCATCCATGTGATCGCTCGGTCGATCCGTCTTCTTTGTCCCAATGGATGATCGAACTCGGTTGGCAAGGTCGAATAGTCAGTTGATTGCCAACCAGCAAATAGTGAATGGGTGGCTCATCGGTCTTCCTTCGGGCTGTTGACGTCTCGCTGCATCCCCATTGGCCGAACGAACTCTGGAACAAAACATAGGCGGCTTTTTACAAGGTAAATGAAAAAAATTAAACGACTTAACTGGGTTGGAGGCAACCGGCCTCCACGGGTCCGTAACCGGACGATGAACGTTGGCACCAAGATACTGAGCGTACTTGTGCATGAATCAGGGCCCTTTGGAAACGAGTTGGTGTGCGACAAATAACCAGACATCCTTCCTTCTGGGTGAGAATCAGCTACCAGGTGAAAACTCAGCAAATTCTTGTGAATCTTCTCTGTCTCGTTGCGAAAACACAGGTCTATCCGACAACAGTGGATGCGGTGAGAACAGATGCAGATTACTTGAGGATTGCTAGTTTTAGGGACTCGCTCGTGGTTGTGGGTTGGAGCAGATGACATCAGGACATGGAGGGGGACGAAACATTCCATAAGCTTTTTTGAAATTCAATATATAATACAGACTTACATGGATGGGAGGCCATTCGACCCCCCAAACGGTGCGCAGTGGGATACTGCGATTGATGGAAGGCACTTAGTTGCCTTCTTTGGGAACCGATTCCTCAGGTTGTTGGATCGGTAGAACGCAAATTTTTCCAATTGATCTCCGATATTCCCCTTGAGCCGTTCGAACATTAACGACGCGAATGTTGTTGTCATTTCCACGGAAGATTTCCGTTATTCGGCCAAATTTCCATTTGAGAGGAGGAAGATTTTCATCTTTGAGTAGAACCATTGTGTCGACCTTTATGTTGTCACGTTGTGTCGTCCATCGAGTGCGAGGTTGTAGACCGGACAAGTATTCGGATTGCCATTGCTTCCAAATTCGACGTACGTATTCTTGAGTCTGCTGCCAGCGGTTCAGTCTATTCAACGAGATTTCTTCCAGACTAGGTTCTGGGATAGCTTTCAATGGACGATGGATAAGAAAATGTCCAGGAGTGAGAACATCTAAATCATTTGGATCAGTTGATAGTTGAGTCAGTGGGCGGGAATTGAGACAAGCCTCAATTTGGGTCAGCAAAGTTACAAACTCATCATGGTAGAGGATGACGTTACCCACTGTACAGCGAAGATGTTTTTTCATAGATTTGACGGCGGCTTCCCAGAGACCACCGAAGTTAGGTGATCTTGGGGGAATGAATTTGAAGGTGATTTGATCCTCTTGAAAGCTTCTATGTACAAGTTCTTGATGCTGCTGCGATCGAAGGAGATTAGCCAGCTCCGCGAGTTCACGTTTTGCTCCTTGAAAATTCAGTGCATTATCGCATTCGATAAGCTCTGGAGTACCTCTACGTGAGACGAATCGTTTCAGGGCCGCAACAAATGCTTCGGATGTTAGATCTCCCACACATTCAAGATGCACGGCCTTTGTCACAAGGCAGACGAATACTGCTACATAGCATTTCCAAGGTGTAGCACGACGAGTTGGACGATAATAAAATGGGCCGCAATAATCAATACCAGTTCGCAGAAAGGGAAATGCAGGTGTCACACGTTCTCTTGGCAATTCACCCATTAGCTGTTGTTGTACATCTGGTTTGCAACGGAAACAATTCACGCAGTTATGAAAAACCTTTCGAGCAAGGTTTCTAATGCGAAGAGGCCAAAAGCGCTCACGAACTGAAGCAATCATCAGCTGGGGTCCAGCGTGAAGTAGTTTGTGGTGATAGTGAACCATTACTAATTCGGTGAAAGGGTGGTTATCTGGTAATATAATTGGGTGACGTTTATTGAAGCCTACTGGCGCATTTCGCAGCCGGCCACCAACGCGCAATATTCCTTCCACTAGAATTGGGCATAATGACTTCAAGCGGGAGCTAGATTTTACTTGTTGGTTACGCTGAATTTCAAAAATTTCCTCCTCAAAACGTTCAGATTGAGCTAGTTTGACTAGCGTATACATAGAGTTGTTCAGCTCATCGCTTTTAAGACAACCTGAATGTCGGTATTCGATGTTTTTAAATTTTGAATTATGCGTAAAACGGAGCATCCAAGCAGTGACGAGCATAACCCTCATGAACGATGAGTAACGTAAAAATATTTCATTGGGTGGAGAAATTTTTGCAACCAAAACAACAGATCGTTCTTCAAGTTCTTCTGTAGAAAATTTTATACCGGTTGGTTTTCCAAGTGTAGGCCAAAACCGAGATGGTTGTGATAGCCAATCTGGTCCCTTCCACCATACTGAATGATTACGTAGCTGTGCAGGAGCAATTCCTCTGGAGATAATGTCCGCAGGATTTTCTATTCCAGGTACATGGGACCAAATTCCCCCAGCAGTAATTCGTTGAATTTCCGAACATCTATTTGCAACAAACGTTTTCCAGCGAGAAGGGTTTGATGCCAACCAGTGAAGGCAAATTTCAGAGTCCGTCCAGAAGAATGAATTTGCATGAAGACGTAAAATTGTAGAAATTTTTTCGAATAGATGACTCAGTAATAAACAACCGGCTAATTCCAATCGAGGAAGACTTTGTTTTTTAGTCTTTTGTGGGGAAATTTTCGATTTAGCAACGAGAAGTTTTGTACTAATCTCGCCTGTTGATGATATCGCACGAATGTAGATGCTAGCTCCATATGCCCGCTCCGAGGCATCGGAAAACCCATGAATCTCAAGGTGTACAGTTGAAGGAGCAACAACCCATCTTGGAGCGGTCAATGTGCATAAGTCCTTGAGACTCTCACGAAATTCCATCCATTGTAGCTGCAAATTTTCTTTAAGAGCTTCATCCCATTCAATTTTTTCTTGCCAAAGCGTTTGCAAAAATAGTTTTGCTTGGACCACAACTGGGCCGACTAATCCCAGTGGATCGAATAAACGTGCAATGTCTGAATAAACGATTCGTTTCGTGATTGGAGATTGTTCACAAAATCTGGGAGTTTCAAATCGAAATAAATCAGAAGCTGTATCCCATTGAAGTCCGAGAGTTTTTATCGGTGAATTAGTTGAATCGAGTTCAAATAAGGTTCGTTCATCGCGCAAATTTAATGGGACATCCTTTAAAATCTCCAAATTGTTCGACGCCCATTTTCGAAGTGGAAATCCAGCAGAATTCGTAAGCTCAATTAACTCCCTACATAATTGTCTTCCTTCTTCTATACTGTTGGCTCCAGACAGCATATCATCCACGTAAAAATCACGACCAACAACCTTTGATGCAGCTGGATGACTTATTGAACTGTCTTCGGCAAGTTTTTGGAGGCATTTGGTTGCAAGGTAGGGGGCCGATGATGTACCATATGTTACAGTTGTAAGCTGATAGGATTTTATAGGTTCAGTCGAGTTATCTCTCCATCTAATTCGCTGAAGAGGCTGATCAGCTTCTCTAACAAGGATTTGCCTGTACATTTTTTCAATGTCGGCTATGATGGCAAACTGTTGCATACGAAATCTTACTACAATCGAAAGAAGGTCGTCTTGCACAACCGGACCGACCATGAGGCTGTCGTTAAGTGATATTCCAGAATCTGAGGCGCAAGATCCGTCAAACACTACTCGTAATTTTGTAGTAACGCTCTCTGATCTGATCACACAATGATGCGGAAGGTAGTAGGTAGGTTGATTCTCATAATCTTGATAGTCATTGATTGGGATCATGTGACCCAGGTTTATATACTCATGAATGAAAGAAGTGTACGCTTCATTGAGTAGGGCATTTGAATGAAGACGTCGTTCGAGCGAATAAAAACGACGATCAGCGATGTTTCTTGAATTTCCAAGTTGTGAAATAATTGAATGTCTTTTGGGAAGTGATACGATGAAACGACCAGAGTTATCTCTTGAAATAGTTTTTGCAAAAAACTCTTCACATTCAGTTTCTTCCAATGACTGAGTGCTTTTTATATTGCACGATTCAATTTCCCAAAAACGTGTGAGTAGTTCTTCTACTGATGATTCATCAGAAATATGAGCAACGTTCACAATAGCTGGGGGTGAAACTGCTGCAACCCTTCCGGATACCAACCATCCTAAAGCAGTGTTCTGCAATATTGGACTTTCAAGATCAGTCTTGCGTTGACCTTCTCGTATGAGATCATAAAAAACTTGTACACCCAAAATTAAATCGATTCGACCAGGTTTGCAAAACGAAGGATCTGCGAGGACTATGTCAGATGGAAGGTCAAACGTTGATACATCAATGGGTTGGCTTGGTAGCTCCAGAGTAATTTTTGGTAAAACATGAAATTTCCAGTTATCTTCAAAATCCGAACGATGAGACTGAATCCGAATCTTAGCTGAGTGTTTTGATGTTGTAGTCGAAAGTCCTATTCCGCTTATAGGAACTAGCTCTCTGCTGCGTTGAAGATTTAGTTGATGCATAAGGTGCTCCGAAACGAAGTTGAGCTGTGAGCCAGAATCCAAGAGAGCACGGGCCCAGATGAAATTGTTGGACGAATCGAAAACCTTCACTAGTGCAGTCGAAAGAAGTATGATTGCAGGAGCACGATGATGAGGTAGCGAAATGTGACTAGTCGAAAGGGCAGGGACCGTGGTGATTGGAGGTTCTGACGATTGACTGTTTTGACTTGATTGTTCAGATTGCAACGCATTGTTCTGAACTAGCGACGACGACGATGATGAATTTGATGATGGTAACGATAGAGTTTGGTTGAATTGATTAGGATTTGTATTACGATGCAACATGGTATGATGTTTTTGATTGCAAACACGACAAGTTCCACTCGGACAGTTATTAGCAAAATGTGATGACGATGTGATACAATTCATGCAAAGTTTGTTCCTTTTAACTTCATCGAATCTTTGGGTAGGAGTAAGTTGTCGAAAAACCTCACACTGATAAGGTGAATGTGCAGGATTCTTGCAGAAAACGCATGCTTGGTTCGATGTGATGGCTGAGTGAGTAGTTGCTTGTCTAGAAATTGTGGGAAAGGGACGCTGCGAAGGGGAGAAGCGAGGAGTCTCCGGTGTTCGGGGTTTGGAAGCTGCAATAGATTGGAGAACAAGCACATGTGAACGCAAAAATTCTATAAGTTCTGTGTAGGTTGGAACACTTGTCGACTTTCTGTGTGTCTCCCAGGAACGCATTGTTGCAGGATCGAGACGCGAGCTGAGCATAAAGACCAAAATTGTACTCCAGTTTTCAGGCGATTCCTCCATTTTTTTGAGCATTTTCAAGTTTCTTTCAAAGTCATCGATAAGTCGATTTAATGATTCGACACATTCTCTCTTGATAGGCTCAACAGAGAACAAAGCATCCACGTACGATTTTACAAGCAAATATTTGTTCTCATATCTTGACCTAAGAATTTCCCATGCAATGGAATAATTGTTAGCTGTAATTTCGATGACCTCGATCACACGCTTGGCATCGTTGGAAAGAGAAGCCACCAGATATGAAAATTTATCTACTTCACTGAGCATTGTGTTAGAATCTATCAGCGACAAAAATGTATCGCGAAACGACGGCCATTCTTTTATAGATCCATCAAAGGTGGGAAGTTTGATTTCAGGGAGTTTTACTCTAGACCTGGCAGAAATTATAGGGCTATTTTGAGCATACGTATCTATGTTAGACTGATGAGAACGCATTTTACTGGCGATTAAACCTTTTATTCGCATAAAGGTTAACTCAAAATTAGCACGTGTTTCATGGTTTAATTGGTTAGCTAAAACATCATCATCTTTTTCATACTCTGATTGATCTTTCAAAGAACGTTTTACAATAGCCTGGTATTCATCCGAACATTCTAGCTGCAATCTTGTTTCAGTGAAATCCGAAAAAATTCCATCCAACCGCTCTCTCCACCCTTCTAGCATGTAGTGGTCCCTATCATCGTCATAATTTGCAATTAGATTTTCCAAATTCTTAAGAGAATCTCTCAAAAAAGATTCGCGCTTTTCGAGCTTCTTAATACTCGAAGCCATTGTGTGAAAAGAACAATGAACCAAAATCCTACTAACCACGTGCCAATTAAAGTTTTACAAAATTTCTTAGCAACCAAAACTTTAAAATTTATTCAATTTGATTTCGATATCCTGCAGCTCCAGCTAATCAACTCCTCTGCTCAATAATGATGCAAGTCTACTTACAGTCTTCGATGATCAGTCAGAATCTACACCATGCGGTTTGCCCAAATCTCATCACCGATCGATGCCACCCAGCACAAGTAGTCGAGAGTGAAGCCTTTGTTCTTCGCCAACTGGGGCAATTGTAACCCGGTTTTTGGCGCCCAGCACACTAGGCAATAGCTGTTGCAATTAATGAGCACTCTCCGGCAGCAAGCACATGGGGTTGATAATTCAACAAATTTCAGGACACAATTTTTATATTCCGCTTGTCATTTACACGATTTGTACCAGTTTGTGAAATTCACTTAAATAGTTCACTTGTTTTGTTTGATCTTGTGAATTTCATCCACATTGTCCAATTGACTTGTTCGATTTTCACGTCCGCAAAGCTCAATTGGCTTGCTCACATGTGAATATAATTTCACAATATCACACAATTTTGCACAAAGTACACCAATTTCACTTCGAACCACGACACAAGAACAATCTCCGAAGGATGTCACTACTAACATCCGGCTCGAAGGACCACTTTTATGTTCAATATTTCGGCAGATTGTTCTTGTGGAGTAATGAAAAGACTAAATTTAAACTTAGCAAAATTCCAAATTTATTTGGCGAAAAGACGAAACGCGGTTCTAATGTACTGTGTGGCACTTTATTGGCTACTGAAGGCAAATTCCTATTCCACTGCCTTTTTAAAGATACTTCTGACAACGTTATCTACCTAGATTTAAGAACAATAGGCACGAACGTGCTGTTGATCGGATTCGATCGGGATAGAAATCAATTTGATAAGAGAGATAAGCTCTCTTGCGAATTTTATGGCAAATCGACATCCATATATTCCGCTATGCGTGAACAGCGGCTTTTTAGTTGGGTACCTACGTCAGATTGCTGTTGAAAATAGGTATGCTAGTGAAACTGTGACTTTCTGCTACAATCCCTTCCTATACAGATACCGAAAATTTTTCATTTCAGATTGATGGAAAATCCGAAAGGACCTGTGCTGGGCGACGTTCGATTCGGAATTTTATTGTTTCTCGAATGAATTTGTATTTGCGTTCCCGAGAATGCTGACGGACAGATAGAGTTCCAGCATGGTTGCAGTGCAGCAGATGTAATTCGCGCATTTCATTGAAGTGTGCGTAACAACACGCTCTCAAACCACTTGGACTCAAACACGTGGGAATTCTCTTTCTCAGTTTCTCATGTATAGTTAGCTATGTAGTGTAGAGCAAAGGCGGGACAATTCATGGGAGCTTTTCATCAACATGCCCTCTAGCCGACAATTCCAACACCTATGAAGCTTTCTCCTATTGGCGCACTAATGCCTGTCTATCCACCTTTATTTCAAATTTTTATAAGTAAATTCTCTCTAGTTTCATTCCACCGCACATGCCATTAAAATTATAATCAATATGTATAAAAAGCACTTACATGTAAATATTAATCATATAGAAAATATGATTATCAAAATCAGTTTCTGAAGTATGAAGCTTCTAGAATCAAATTTTGTTTGATTTGCACTTAAATTTAAAATTATCATAAAAAAATTTCGATTTTAATTGTAAAAACGAATGAAATAGTCACAAATGAAACAAAAATTTTAAAAAAGTCATTAATTCTTTTTTATTTTTCATGTAGGTACCTACACATAATTCTAAGTTTTTTGAATATTTTTGAATGATAATAAAAAATTGTGAAATGAAGGGTTCATTATGAAAGTTAATACTATTCTTTAGGGAACAGTCTCAAGCACTTGCAATTGAAATAGCCAAGCTTTCAGATTCAGAATATCAAACCTTAAGCTAAATTTTTAATTAAAATTTCAATATTATTGAGTAGATGAGCTGAAATCAGCATCAGCGACACAATTAGTGTAGATCTTGAAATCCAGGAGTGTTAGTTAAAAATCACTAAAAGATCTTCTGACTAATTGGCATGATAGATTGCCTTGTTGCCAAAAAATAGTGGAATGATAAGGGGATAGTTCTAATTCACCAGAGAAAAATTAAAGCAGAAGCAAACTGATTTCGGAAGATTTTTACGTCCCAAACTAATTTTTTTGTCAGATTTTTTTCCCCCTTCTTATTTTCTGGCGTTAAGTAATTTTAAAACTTAGCAGTTTAGAGTGAAATCGATCAATGATAATAAAGTAACTAACCTACATGAACAACAAAAAATATGTTCAATTTTTTCATTATCCTTTATTCATTCAACGATACAGATGATAGGGATGAATGCCACAAAGTAGACAATTCCCAAAAAAAAAACAATTCAGATTTTGTCTAGATAAAATATACAAAAAAAATTAACATTTATCTTTTGCTTTTGCTAACATCACAAAAAGAAAGTTGGTTTTGTTAATTATTTGTTACAGAAAATTTTGATCTTTTTCACAACTTTGTTGAACTACTAAGAAAAGTTACAAGTTTTTATAGAAATTCAAGCATTTGCGGATATTTTGTAACGGTTTTTTGCCGCTTGGGGTGGTGATCACCCCAGAAACGGATTCTGCCGTTTATTCGTGCCCACGACCGTCCAGTAATGTTTTGGCCGGACCTCGCAAGCTGCCATTACAGCAAAACGGTTATGGAATGGTACGCAACGAACGGGGTCAGCGTAATACCGAAGGACCTCAACCCCCCAAACTGCCCCCAGTTCCGGCCGATAGAGAAATACTGGGCAATCACGAAGCGGAGGCTTAAGGCAAAGGGAAAACTTGTTAGGAACATGACTCAAATGAAGAACTGGTGGAATCAAATCGCCAAAACGGTGGACGAAAAGGGTGTGCGCCGCCTAATGTGCCGTATTAGGGGAAAAGTACGAGAATTTCTTCGAAACAGCAATGAATAATTTTTTTAATTTTTTTTTATGAAAGAGTAAAGAAAATGCTACATTTGTATGAAAAACAAATTATGAATTCGTTAATAAATGACTGAACTACACGCAATTGTTTGTGTTCCAATATTAAATGAAGCAGACTTTAAACAAACACAACAGGAAAACTTCTTGGAGTCTAATACAAACCAGGACAATCGTAATTCATGACATGTAATGGGCGATGATTGTCCAGAGCTTCTCAACTCGGCCTCAAATCGAAGACCAATCTGAGAAACCTCCACGCGATTGAAAACCACACTGAAAGACTTCTTCACATGAACGCTTCATGAAAATATATATGAATTTTTGCCACCATGAATTTCATGGCATGAAAATCACGAGGAACCTACGTGAATTTCAGGTAGCAAACAGAGCTCGCACAGCAAGCAGAATTCACGTAAATTTCATATGCTTTGTATGTGAAAATAACGTAGATCGACTGTGAAAAAGGAATCGTTCTGCTACATGCGATTGGCGTAGCTTTCTATAAATTTTTAGAACGTAGGAATTTTGATCATACAATTTAAATTAAAAGGTTTTAATTCTAAAGAATTTTATTATGCCACATAATTTACATAACACCGTGTCATTTTTTTCCAATTTCAGAACTACTCTATTTCATATGCCCATAATAAAAAAAAAACAAATATGTTAATAGTTAGGAACAATTAGTGCCAAATTAGGAACATCGACGCAATTTAAAAAACACATTAGTTTACAAAAATTAAATCTTAAAATGATTGTTTCAAATTTTCACCGAGTTCATAAAGAAATTTGGAAATAAGTTACCAAAAAATTGTATGTCCTACAATCGAAGATTTGGCCTTTTCTTATCAAACCTAAAAATCCCTGACAAAATTTAACGAAATTAGGCACACCCAACCTTCTTGACATATATGGGAAATTGAATAAAGTATGTTTTGTGTTTAAATAAGTTTTTTTAAATTTAGTTTTTTGAGCTCGCAATCAAAGTATGTAGTTACATTCGAAAATCATTTCAAGGAATTTTTAACTAATTGATGATGATTTTTTTTTAAACTTCTTACCAAATTTTTAAAATCATGTGAAAAATCACTGAAATGAAACTAAACTTGATTGACTAAAATAATCATGCAGACATTTTTAGTTTATTTTGGTGTCATCTTAAAAATCAGAATATGAATTGTTTGTATTGAATAAAATGGTTTCGTGGCTTCCTAGAAAATCTTAAATTCGAAAATTTGGCCAGCTCTTTGAAAATGTGATCCAACCATGATCAAAATAAACGATTTGGCATATTAGGATATATTGACAGTTCTACACGAACACCACCTTAGCAGGAGGCCTCAGCCCTAATCTCAAACCATGGGAGAACAGAACCGATTTTTGAGAAGGACACACGATAAACGCGATTTCTGGTACTAATATCGACGAATTCGCCCTGTGGAAAAGCGAACATCTGTGTTCGTGTTTTGATTTTTAGGCTGTTCAGGAATGCCAAGTGCATTGGTATTTGGAAAATGAAAATATTTTTTTGATTGCATTGTTATTGAAAAACCTTTTCATGAGTACTGAGAATTAGCAATTTTCCCGTAGATTTCTATTCGAATCTGAAATTAAATGCATCATTTATCTGAACGAAATAACAACTTACTGAATCGCACACTTAAACGATGTAGCGAATTATTTGGTTATGTATAAAATATTCAGAGCATGTAGGCGATTATATTGAAAGTCAACATCGACGGAGCTTTCATTAAATTACTTGTTTGTAACAGTGAATGATTTTGCATTCGTTTAGAAGTAAGAAACAACTCTTTTTTAATCTTCCAAGTAGTACATGAGAATATATTTCAGATGTTTTGAATTCACCTTGCAAATTCATTAGCAAAAATGGCTTATCTTCATCCATTTAAGGACGCCCCCTAATGAATTCAACTGTTTGCTGTTGATAGTTGAAAAATTTATTCAACTCAGAAATATTATGATTAGTTTAAAACATGCAAATAGTGATTTTAGTAACGCACCTAGCATCACTGGTGAGGCCACCAGCAAATCAGAATTTGAGGTTATGGCTGAGGCCAATTTCTCGCCAATACTGTCGTCCGTATATACCCTTATATAAGAGTAAAGAACGAATTCAAAAAAAAAATTAAAACTTAAAGTTACAGACTGTAGATTTACGAGTAAGTAAGCATTAAACATCAGAAAAAATAACAAAAAAAATGTATTTTTTTCTGGACGGCAGGTAACGTCAACATGCAACACTTTTCAACATCAATGGCTTCAAAAAACTTAATGTCGACCGATAATCATACCGCTTGTGCATCGAATGTTCCAAAATTGATGGGACATCAAATTGACGTAGTTAGAAAAATTAATGGTTTCACACAATTATTTTTAATTCTACAAAAAAAAATGCGATTTTCACCCTACTAAGAAAAGGGGGTAAGTTGCAAGAAACTTTGTTTTTGATGACAAATCATATGAAAACGTATGAAAATTTATAGTTTTTTATATATTTTGATTAGGATTGGTCGATCTTGGATCGATCCTTGGAGGATCGATCTTTTCAACTCCGATTTTCGATTTTTTGGATCGATTCTTCGGCCAGGAAAAGATCGATTAGATCAGTTTATTTTCGATTCGATCTTTCGATCTTTTTTACACATTTAGGGGAAATAAGAGCATAATAGCCACATTAAGGAGGACGCTTATTTAACCATAGAAATTAGCTATAATATGTGAGTTATATCATTGTTTCGTGTTCAGACACTAAAAAAGTCAATTTCCTTACTGAATGAAACTTGAAAAAAGTAGACATAAACCTTTAAAAATGGATTTTAAATTTTTTGTGCCGAAATCTGAATATCAGTCACAGTAGGGGAGCCCTAGGCACCATCAATTGGGGCAAAATGAGCAATTTCTGCCGTAGAATCTAGCAGCGAATTTAATTTGATGAAGTTAACTGAAATATACACTTGAGTTATTCACATCTGACGATTAACCTATTGTTAAGGTGTCGGAGAGATAATCAGAAAACTCGAGTTCGATTCCTGGATTTTTTTTTCTTGAGCGTTCATGATCAGTTAAAAAATAATTTTAGAAGTTTTCAATTTATTTCAATACAATTTGCAAATTATTTCCAAACCTTGTGAATTGGGTGCAGAAAGGTGTTTGTGATTGATTTAAAATTAAAAATTTGCAAGAATTTGCTAATCCTAACTAATTATTTTTTTCAAAAAATAAATGAATTTGTTTTTTGAGTTTTTTTTTCTGCATATTTTGTTTGATAACCCTTATTTACATTACACAATCTTGATAAAAATACCTTAAAATATTTTCTTTTAATCTCTTGAATATTTCTAGTCAGTACATGTTTGAAAAATATCGAAGCGGTTCCGTGATTTTTTGATTTTGATTGGTGTTGATTTTAAACACTTACTCCGGTTCACCTTATATAAAAGCGCCTAAAATTTTATTCTTTCCTTATGTAGATGAATTATACAAATTTGAAATTTTGTGTCTTTTTATTGCAAATTTTTTTAATAAAAAGCAGTTTCCTTTTGTTACAAACGGAAAAGATCGATTAATCGGGGATCGATCTTCAAGCTTCGATTTTTTAGATGGATCAATCCCAGAACAGTTCATCTGAATCGATCTTGTAGATCGATCTTTTCCCAAAGATCGAACAATCCTAATTTTGATGACATACTGATTCAAGAACCAATTGTAGTAATTTTCGGTTTTGTTCGAAATAAATTTTACATTTTTTTCTGTCAAAAATGTTTTTAGAGAAAAATCGAATGGATGCTGCATACATTTAGGGGTAAAAATTACTACAACAAATTTTAAAAGCTGAAATTATAAGAATTAATGTTTGGATGGATGAAATTTTGAAATGAACAAACGCGTGATGCAAAACAAATCTGCATTTTGTTGCATTTTAGCCCAAACTGGTAACTGAATTATAAAAATATTTATTTAAAAAAATGTGATGATTGTCCGAAACCAACAGTGTTGGTTCATGATAATAAAAGAAATATAAAATTTGTAGGTATCTGCCAACCCGTTATACTGGGTAAAGTTTTTTAAGACATCGAAAAAGTAAAAATATATAAATCTATTGCTTGATTTTTTTAAATTTTATTTGAGACTCAAAGATTAAAAAAAAACTATCTCACGATGTTAAAAACTATATCATCATCAAATTGTTATCACCTTATAACACTTTATTTACATAAAATTTGAATGAATTGTGGTAAACAAATGTTAAAATGTTGCATCTAATCTTGCTGTTGCAAGATAATATTGATCACCGTGGTAGCTTTGATCAACATAGAAAAAATTCACACAATCATCAATAACTAAGTCTAAAGCTAAAATACCTCAAAACTTTTTTATTGAATTTGGAAAAACTTGGTATGTTTTTGAAAATTTCAAATATTAGTAAAAATGTAATTTCAAAATCTTGAAATAACTATTTTTCCGAATGCTCTCAAACAAACACCCTTCGGATGAAATCAAAGCGTTTATGCGTGAGTTCAACATTTTCCTTTAGTAAATGTATAGTTTTGGTGTAGTTTTTGTTGTATTTTAGAGTAAATTTTTTATATTCAAAAAAATAAGGACATTTTCCAAGAGTATGCCAGTCTTGGACAAAAGGCTAGAAACCCAATCAAATGGTAAAGTTTGAAGGAAAAAATAAAAGGGGAATAGTGCGAGGGCCTAGAGAATTGAGTGGAGGCAAAATTTTATGTTTTTAGTGAATATTTTACTAGTAATGTTGAAAAATGTAGCCCCTTAATTTGTCACCACTGTCCATCTTTCGATATTAATTGTTGTTCGGCCTTAACAGAGAACCGCGATGATGTTTTGTTTTTGACCGCGAAGAAATCTAAACCAAGAAATATCGAATTCAGCATTGTTTGTCTCAGAGTCCACAGGACCAATAAATAGTTACAAATTTGGTATCTTTGAGCCATCGAAAGTGTTGTGTTCATATTTTATAGTTTCAATTTCATTTTGTATCATTTGAGTTTGTTCCGAACTGCCGGAGCAATAGATAAACTAGCATTAGTAAATAAAATGAAGATGTTTTGTATCATTTATGAACAAAAAAACTCGTTAAAACCGTTAAAATAGAGACAAATTTCTGTTACCCCAAAGCATCAAATTCTAAACAAAGATTAATTTAAAGTAGTCCAATAAATTTCTGAAACCATGTTTTACGTTCATAGGAGTCCAGTATACTGGTTTTAAAAATGCAAAACATGTTTTTTTCTTTTTTGATAGGAGGTTAACCCGTAAGGGTTATTCTTCCTCGATGCGAAAAAGATGTAAAATTTTCCTTTACAGAAAAAATAATAGAAAAGTATTGAAAAAGGTGCTCAATCTAACCATACGGTACTTGAAAATTTAAGATTTTAGTTTATTTTCCGTGTGATGTTATGTATACGTCGTCTGTTACTTTGACCTATTTACAGTATCCTCACTTAAAAAAAGTAACATTTTTATCCCTTTCGTTGCTCTTAGTTTAATTGACGTCAATCGTGGAACAGTTCAATTTAAGAGATTTATTTCTGAAAAAAACGTACATCCCAAAATGATGTTTTTTCCTACGAACCCAATACCAATCATACCTGCAGGGTCCTTGTTTTTGCGCGTTTCAAAGAACGACGAAGGGATCCAACAAAAAATTTTGATGGAAAACCAATCAAGGATGGACACTCGATATCCTGCTGGGCTCTGAGCGAAAATGCGGCAACAAAAGAACGAACTGTCCACCCACCGATGACCGCTTCGATTGTTGCAGCCGGGCGCAAAATGTTGGCATTGTTGTTCTTGAATGCGTATTTTGCTCTTTGTTTTGTTTCGCTTGAAATTGTTCTAATTAAATGAAGCTATCAATGGCTGATTGATGTGCCCAGCAGTCACTTTACATCACAATGATTGAACATTAGTATGAAAAAGCGTTGAGGTGGGCTCCTAATTGCGATAGAAATTATTTTTAAAAAATTCAATACATTTCAGTGCCATACATTTCAATCATTTTGAGCAGTTTTCTCATCTGTTCGTTGTTATGCTATGTCCCAGCAATTGAAGCTTTGATAAGGAATTTCGATTGAATACGAGAATGTTCATGTGGAAATCTTCAAAGGAAATCAACACTTTTCTTCTTCACAGCAATACGCTTGAAGATAAAAACTCATGTGCAATTGCAAAGGAATTCATTCAGTACTTACAATTGACAAGAAATTCATATAATCATTCTAGAAGAGCTCAAGCTCGATACAAATTCTACCGGAAAACCTAAATATTTGCCACAATTATGCGTCACGGTTCAAATTTGTTTACCCAGTTTTCCAGAATTGAGCTGTTGTTCGGGCATCCACCTACGTAATCTCTGTCTGCTTACGAAAAACAAACTCGGTAACCGAAACACCGGTGTTTCCAGTCCTTAAATCCCCTGTAGGCCGGCACCGGAGATAGAAAAATGACAGTGCGCCGTTATGTCCGAGCTGCAAAGATGGTTAACGGAGCGATGCCTCACTTGAAAATTTCAAGGCAAGTATTTCAGATTTTTCGAAATTTAGAATTTAAAATTATAAAATGAATATTTATTTATTTAACAGTAAAAACTGACTTTTTGATTCACATTTCGTCACACAACTTTTGGACTTATGTATTTGATTTTTAAAGTGGCATCTGTCAATAGTGTCAAAATGATTTTTTTTTATCTTGAATGAGATTTATAATTTGAATTAATTCATTTTATTATGTTGATCTGCTTTTGCCACAATGATAAAATTGAGCTGACGATTGCGACCCTACTTGCTTACTTTCATATTAGCGTATTTGCTTACATGCTTACTTATTCACTTGCTTATTTACTTTTTTGCTCACTTGCTTAGTTGCTAACATGCATATTATTGGCTTTTTTAGTTGATACTTTTCGGTGAATTTGAAATCAAATAAAAACAATTCTTTTTACGTTTCGGCCTACTACCTTCAGCCATCCTCAGAAAACTATATTATAAACAGAGAAACTTAAATTAATACAAAAAATTTTATTCACCATATTCCATCACAATTTCACTGCACTTTTGCACTTACGATTTGTTTCGCCGCGTGCTTCCTGAACGGCTGTCTTACTTGCATATTAGTTTACTGGCTTACAAGCTTACTAGCTTACTAGCTTACAAGCTGACAAGCTTACTAGCTTACTAGCTTACAAGCTGACAAGCTTTCTAGCTTACTAGCTTACTAGCTTACTTGCTTACAAGCTTACGAGCATACTAGCTTACTTGTTCATTTGCTTGCTGGCTTACTTGATAACTTGCTTATTTGCTAACTGACTGACTTGCTTACTTTCGTAATTGCATTTTTGTTCACTTGCTTGCTTGCTTACTAGCTTACTTGCTTACTTGTTCACTCGCTTACTAGCTTACTTGTTCATTGCTTACTTGCTTACTTGTTTACTTGCTTTTTCGCTTATTTGCTCACTTGTACATTTGCTTACTTGCTCACTTGCTTACTTGCTCACTTGCTTACTTGCTTACTTGCTCACCTTCTTACTTGCTAACTCGCTTACTTGTTAACTTGCTTACTTGTATACTTGCTCACTTGCTTACTTGCTTACTTGCTTACTTGCTTACTTGCTTACTTGCTTACTTGTTCACTCGCTTACTTGCTTACTTGTTCACTTGCTTACATGCTTACTTGCTTACTTGCTTACTTGCGTACTTGCTTACTTGCGTACTTGCTCACTTGCTTACTTGCTTACCTAATTACTTGCTTACTTGCTTAATTTCTAGCTTACTTGCTTACTTGCTTACTTGCTTGCTTGCTTACTTGCTTACTTGCTTATTTGCTCACTTTCTTACTTGCTTACTTGCTTACTTGCTTACTTGCTTACTTGCTTACTTGCTTACTTGCTTACTTGCTTACTTGCTTACTTGCTTACTTGCTTACTTGCTTACTTGCTTACTTGCTTACTTGCTTACTTGCTTATTTGCTCACTTTCTTACTTGCTTACTTGCTTACTTGCTTACTTGCTTACTTGCTTACTTGCTTACTTGCTTACTTGCTTACTTGCTCTCTTGCTTACTTGCTTACTTGATAACTTGCTTACTTGCTTACTTGCTTACTTGCTTACTTGCTTACTTGCGTACTTGCTTACTTGCTTACTTGCTTACTTGCTTACTTGCTTTCTTGCTTACTTGCGTACTTGCTTACTTGCTTACTTGCTTACGTGCTTACTTGCTTACTTGCTTACTTGCTTACTTGCTTACTTGCTTACTTGCTTACTTGCTAACTTGCTTACTTGCTTACTTGCTTACTTGCTTAATTGCTTACTTGCTTACTTGCTTACTTGCTTACTTGCTTACTTGCTTACTTGCTTACTTGCTTACTTGCTTACATGCTTACTTGCTTACTTGCTTACTTGCTTACTTGCTTACAAGCTTACTTGCTTACTTGCTTACTTGCTTACTTGCTTACTTGCTTACTTGCTTACTTGCTCTCTTGCTTACTTGCTTACTTGCTTACTTGCTTACTTGCTTACTTGCTTACTTGCTTACTTGCTTACTTGCTTACTTGCTTACTTGCTTACTTGCTTACTTGCTTACTTGCTTACTTGCTTACTTGCTTACTTGCTTACTTGCTTACTTGCTCTCTTGCTTACTTGCTTACTTGCTTACTTGCTTACTTGCTTACTTGCTTACTTGCTTACTTGTTTACTTGTTTACTTGTTTACTTGTTTACTTGCTCACTTGCTTACTAGCTTACAAGCTTACTAGCTTACTGGTTCATTTGCTTGCTGGTTTACTTGATAACTTGCTTACTTGCTAACTGGCTGACTTGCTTACTTTCTTAATTGCTTTCTTGCTTACAAGCTTACTTGCTTTCTTACGTACTTGCTTACTTGTTTACTTGCTTACTTGCTTACTTGCTTACTTGCTCACTTTCTTACTTGCTTACTCGCTTACTTGTTTACTTGCTCACTTGCTTACATGCTTACTTGCTTACTTGCTTACTTGCTTACTTGCTTATTTGGTTACTTGCTTACTTGCTTACTTGCTTACTTGCTTACTTGCTTACTTGCTTACTTGCTTACTTGCTTATTTGGTTACTTGCTTACTTGCTTACTTGCTTACTTGCTTACTTGCTTACTTGCTTACTTGCTTACTTGCTTACTTGATTACTTGCTTACTTGCTTACTTGTTTACTTGCTTACTTGCTTACTTGCTTACTTGCTTACTTGCTTACTTGCTTACTTGCTTACTTGCTTACTTGCTTACTTGCTTACTTGCTTACTTGCTTACTTGCTTACTTGCTTACTTGCTTACTTGCTTACTTGCTTACTTGCTTACTTGCTTACTTGCTTACTTGCTTACTTGCTTACTTGCTTACTTGCTTACTTGCTTACTTGCTTACTTGCTTACTTGCTTACTTGCTTACTTGCTTACTTGCTTACTTGCTTACTTGCTTACTTGCTTACTTGCTTACTTGCTTACTTGCTTACTTGCTTACTTGCTTACTTGCTTACTTGCTTACTTGCTTACTTGCTTACTTGCTTACTTGCTTACTTGCTTACTTGCTAACTTGCTTACTTGCTTACTTGCTTACTTGCTTACTTGCTTACTTGCTTACTTGCTTACTTGCTTACTTGCTTACTTGCTTACTTGCTTACTTGCTTACTTGCTTACTTGCTTACTTGCTTACTTGCTTACTTGCTTACTTGCTTACTTGCTTACTTGCTTACTTGCTTACTTGCTTACTTGCTTACTTGCTTACTTGCTTACTTGCTTACTTGCTGACTTGCTTACTTGCTGACTTGACTATTTGCTTACTTGCTTACTTGCTTACTTGCTTACTTGCTGCTTACTTGATTACTTGCTTACAAGCTTACTTGCTTTCTTGCTTACTTGCTGCTTACTTGATTACTTGCTTACAAGCTTACTTGCTTACTTGCTCACTTGCTTACTTGCTTACTTGCTTACTTTCTTACTTGCTTACTTGCTTCATTGCTTACTTGCTTCATTGCTTACTTGCTTACTTGCTTACTTGCTTACTTGCTTACTTGCTTACTTGCTTACTTGCTTACTTGCTTACTTGCTTACTTGCTTACTTGCTTACTAGCTTACTTGTTTACTTGCTTACTTGCTTACTTGCTTACTTGCTTACTTGCTTACTTGCTTACTTGCTTACTTGCTTGCTTGCTTACTTGCTTTCTTGCTTTCTTGCTTACTTGCTTACTTGCTTACTTGCTTACTTGCTAACTTGCTTACTTGCTTACTTGCCTACTTGCTTACTTGCTTACTTGCTTACTTTCTTTCCTACTTACTCACTTATTCTCAGATCCTCTAAACTCACATTTACAACGAAGTAGTGCATCTTCCATATCGACCATCTTTGCCAAAACCGATCCAACCTGGTCATTCATCATCAGACCGACCATCCGCAGTTTTGCAATTTGCAGTCCACAAATCTTCTCTCGGCAGGTGAACCGGACCTGGTCCAAGTTTGCCCATGCAGCATCGAAACCCATCTGTGCCGGCATTCGTCACATCAGACGGTGGCTCCCTGGGATGGGTTGTCTATTGTCCATGGAAAATATGTTAATAGTAGGTAAAGGTATCACCCTTCATGTCGAGGCGTTAGATCTAAGCAACCCGCCCATATCGGGTTTGGTGAACCGTAAATTGTGGCTAGCAGCTGTATCATCCGAAACCAACCGAAGGTTGATACAACCTTCCAAACAATCAGGCATCGTTCTCCGCCTGAGACCGGTGCGTGTGCATCGCTAAGATAATTACAGAATTTGCTGATGCCGTACGTTGCATCAGCACTGAGCAAATACAGATGTTTTATGATAGCCTAGCAGCTCACCTTTGCAGATGGATTGGCGTAAATTTGGGTGCACAAAAAGCGACGGCACTCGTTTGTTGACCCAGAAGCAACAAACATTTCTTACTCCAAATGGGTCCCATGATAGTGAAATGATACCTGATTGAGATTGTTTGGGTTTCTGTTGAACAAACTTTAACAAGAATCCTCCAGTGACATTTCAACTTTGTTGAAGTTGTAGATGTTTTCTCTGGTTATATATGGATCGTAATTTTTTCCCAAAATCATGGTGTTAAAATTGCCTAACAAACGTTTCATAAAGAAAACCAATACGAAAAATGATTTGTTCTGACGTAAAACCTTATTTGCCGTTGAATGAATCGTAAGGTTTTGTCTAACAATAAGCAAAAAAATCGCGCAAAAAAAAAAAATAAAGACAAATACAGTCGTTAGGTGCATATTTTACAGCAGAAAATATCGTTAAAAGACTCATTTCATCAGTAAACATTCGAACTAACATAATTCAGTATAATTTTTGGGAAAAAGTTGTTCCCTTTCACTTACAACTTGCTGTGGTTGTAGTGGTTTTTAAAGTTGTTCCCTTTCACTTACAACTTGCTGTGGTTGTAGTGGTTTTTCATCTTCCTTTGTCTTTGATGGGAATTGAGATGGAATGAGATGAAAATAAGATGGGAATGAATGGGAAAGGATGAGAATGGGATGGGAATGGAATGGGAAAAGGTTGGGAAATGGGTTGGGAATGGGATGGAAGGATGGGAATGGAAGTATGGATGGAATGCGATGAAATGAGATGGAAAAGATTGGAAATGGGATGATGGGAATGGAATGATGAATGGAATGGAATGGAATGAATGGAATGGGAAGATGGAATGGAATGGAGGAATGGGAATGGAATGGGAATGGAATGAGGGAATGGAATGGATTGGAATGGGAATTGGAATGGAATGGAATGGAATGGGAATGGAATGGAATGGGAATGGGATGATGGGAATGGATGGGAAAGGGATGGAAGACACTTTTATCAATTGCCAGTTTACATATCCAGCATAAAGGTTGGAAAACAGTATGTTTTTTTTCTAGATTACTGGTTTACATACTCACACGGCACTCGGTACATCATTCGACAATTTTCTTTCTTGCTGATTGTTCCACCTTGCTTTGTCTTTGAAGGGATAAGGCATATGTTTTGTTGTTTTCTTTCAGACATACACAATCGCGGTCGTTTCGATTACAGTCGTTTACCATCTTTGTGGTATTCGGGACGTTATCAACGTTGCAGTTGGCGGACAATTATTGAAAAACTTATCGGTTTAACTGTATTCGTTGTTTCCTCTTGGGCTCGAGCTCACGGACATCGCTATAAAAGCAACTGACATGCACAAGCCCACAAGGCGGTTGTGCTGGGAACAGTGCTGCAAATTTTCTGAAAGCACGGATGATATTGACTGCGAGTTTCTTTCAGTGTAAAAAGCTAAAACTGAAATGAAAGGAATAGAAACGTCAACAAATATAAAAACTTCTGGACGGCTTAGTCATTCTCGTGTTTACGGAATGCTTTGTGAATATGTTTATAAATCAGTAGAAAGCTCATTCGTAAACCAGAACAAACTTGATTCACTCGACTGTTACAAAAGCGTCTTTCGCTAATCATTTCTGTCACTCACTATATTCGATAAATGAAAGCAGCTTTAGCATTCAATCAGTGTTACCGTAAGTTACTGATAATTTCAATAAGCATTTGTTTTTGCCAATTTTGCAAGTTGGGAATTGGGATTCGCCCAAAAACACAACTTGAAACCACTTAAACTATACGATTATTCAAAGGGGAACGAGATGTTATGGAATGAATGTAAATGTCTTGGGGATTGAATTTATGGCAATTAATAATTACAAAAATATAATAAATGTGGTAAAAATATGACAACAATCTGACAAATAAGACAAATTTATGAAAAAAAAAATTGACAAATGTGGTAAAAGTATGACAAAAATTTGACAAAAATAGACATAAATCTGACAAAAACTATGTCAAAAATATGTAAAAAAATGACAAAAATATGATAAATGTGGTGAAAACTTGACAAAATTATGACCAAGTACGTTAAAATCTGACAAATTTGACAATAAAATGACAGAAATCTGATAAATTGGACATTCGACAAAATAATGTCATAAATTAGAAAACCAAATTAACTTAAAATTGAAAAAAAAAACAAGACAAAAATCAAACAAATATGATAAACAATGACAAATATCACAAAAATATGGCAAAGATATGGCATAAATAAAGCTAAAAATAGACAATGCTATGACAAAATATGTCAAAATTTTTTAAAAATTATTGAAAGATTCCTTTAAATTCAACCACGGTAAATGAAAAGTTCATATACCGGTATTTAGATAGCAACTTACTACCTTCTTCAGTGAGCGTGATTCAGTTGAATTATTCAACCAAGTAGGCTCACAACACAACAGAGGGAAACATTATGACAAAAATCTGACAAGTATGCTAAAAACATGCCATAACTATAACAAGAACATGACATAAATTTTCATTATATTTGTCATATGTTTTGTAAAATTTTTGTCATATTTGTCAGATTTTCGTAATGTTTGTCATACTTTCACTAAATTTGTCATAATTTTGTCATGTTTTGCCATTTTACTGTCAATTTTTTGGCATGTTTGTGTCATAATTTTGTCATAGTTTTGTCCTCGGCACTGGCACCTCACGCTCCCTCGTCAACGTTCTTTTCGCCAACCAGCAGCAATTATTCAATTTCCTCAAGTCTTGCGAGATGATCCGTCCGAGCTTTGTCACCATTCAACTGAACTTAATGATATTGGAATGAGGCTTTTTTACTTTCAGCATTGTTTGCCTAAAACTGAAAATGATTTTTGGCTTATCTCATGAACCTGCAATGAGCCTGAATGTATACAACCTATGTTGTCGATTCGTGAATAAGTGTACAGAGTGCTTTCGGGATTGAGCTTTCAGTTAATTTTCGGATGAGTTCAGATGGAAATGACCGTTCACTGCAATAAACTCAATCGAATATTGAGAGCTGACATTGAATTTTTGCAGCCATGATTGGGAACACAATGCCAGCAATGAGAATGCTTATAAGAGCTAGTCCGGTTTAAAATTTTATGCCGATAATTCCATTTCCAAAGAAGGTAATTATTTGAGCAGATTCTGATTTATCGGTGTAGACTTTTTAGCCGATCATATTTGTCACTTTAACCGTGAACTGACAATCATTATAAATCCCAATTTATCACAAGAATCAACAAGAATTCTCAAAAATTCACAACAACAAAAAATTGAAAACTACTTACTTCTGATTATCTCTGATAATTTTTGAAGATTTCATGAATCTTTTTATAAGCTTTGCGGGTACATAGCATCGATAAGAAAATTTTATCACATATTTATTATAACCTTACCCTAAAAAATGTTGAGTGTTTTTGTTCATGCACACACTATTAAATGCTATCATTTTCGTGACGGCATATGTTAGTCTAAATTTGTGACTCTCAAATCTACATATGAAGTTCAATGTATGTAACATCCAACACTCATCTCAACTTTTCTTTAAAGGGTCACGACCCGGTTCAATGATGAGTTTAAATTCCAAAAAAATCGATTTTTAACCATCGTTAGCTCCTTTCGCTCTTCGCAAATGGTGCCACTGTTTCATCAAAATTCAAAGCGTGACCCGGGGAACGTTTTCCCAATGAACTCTGCGAAACGACTGGAAGCAGACAAAGATTAATTTCTTGGCTTACCCTGGGAACGAATAGGCACATACCCACTGGTAGCTCTGCTCTAATTCATAATTGATGAGGCCGCTTAAAGGGCAAAGAACGCGCATCATTGGAGTTGATCCATCCAGTTATTTGTGTAGCGTAGTTAGAGTGTTGTTTTGGAAATTATTTGCGAAAACGAAAACCCCTTTCAAAAGAAAAACTGATGATCATTTCATGCCAAACCTTGTTTACATTGACGTGTTTTAAGCTTGTTGACATCTTCTATTGGTTGTCAGTAAACATTTTTGTTTCCTTTTGAACGAAGATTGAAGAAAATCTCCTATATTGGCTCTCTGGAGCCACGATCATATATGTAAAAAAATTTAATTTCAATTTCTTCAGATTCAGATGTAATATTTTTTGTTAGGCTGCTTTACGTATCCAGTGGTTCGAATTGCGTTCCAATGGAAAACTTCAATTACTCTCTGGAGCCACAATTTACTTGTTTATGTTGTAGTAGGTTTATATCATAGCTACATATTATAATCAACATTGGTAACCCTCAGGGATTCTCAACATGCTTAAAACACTTCAGTAAGGACATTCACATCAAAACCACCTCATGAAGATTCTAAAAACACTCTAGAAGATTCAAGTTAGCGTGTTTTATCAAGAATTTTTTTTCATCTATCAATCTATTTTGTCAACAAAGTTTATATCTTTCTATTAAATACATAACAATACATACAAACATACAAATACAAATCCTACCATTTCATAGAGATTTTCAATATTAACATTCGCATTTCAGATTATCGATTACACCGATTGGAATGCTGAATGAAAATGCGAGAGAAATCAAAGGACTTGCTTTGACTTCAAACAAACTTAAATTACCAACAATGGCTTAACTTCGATCACCTCCAGATGCTTTCTAACATAGAAAAAGTTGGATGCAAGCTTTTTGTGGTCCGTAGGACGCTTGTTGTCATCGGAAGTTTGCAGATGAAAATTTATTAGGACTGAACCAGTCGGCGAAAGAGAGGAGGATTACACACATCGAGAGGAAATGTAGTGGCGGTCATCCGTTTATGCGGATGGGCTAAATTTTGGTGCTTGTATCGTTTAACTGCTAACGTTATTGTCATCCTTCAACGCATAAGCCCTGTGATAAAACAAGGTGGCACCAAACTATTAAGTGCGAAAAGCGTGGCTCCAGAGAGTAGTTGAAGTTGGCAGTAAAAGTTATATAGTATTGACACGCAAATCGAACAACTGGATGCGTAAAGCAGCTTAACAAGGACTGTCTCATGTGAATCTGAAGAAATTGGAATATAATTAATTACATTTATAATCGTGGCCCCAGAGAGCCAATATTCGAGATTTTCAACAAATTGTTCAAGAAGGAAACAAAACTGTTTACTGACAACCAATCGAAGAAGCTCCAAACATGTCAATATGTTAACAATTTAAAAAAAAATCAATCCTTTGTAAAGGTTCCATAAGATGTCCGAAGGTTAAAACTAATTTTTCCAAAACCCGACGACGGGTTTTTACAGAAATCGATCCACTTTTCTGAAGTTATAAATAGAACTAAACGATCAAATCTTCGTTGGATATTTCATGGATAGACGAGAAAAGTTATAACCATCTTACCATTGATTCCCTAATATATTGTTAAAAGAAAACGATGTGGAAGAGGTTTCTACATTGGGATTGGGACAGTCAAAAACTGCGAGTCGAATTCTCGCAAAAAAAAAAGCTTTTTTTGCAACTATCCTTTGTTTTGATTCGCTCAACGTCGTTTCTACTTTCTTTTTCGAAGAGATGTTTACTAGACCGCTGCAAGCTTTGTATGGACATTTCAAATTCTTAAAGTTTTACACCTCCCATAGCTTTTTTTGGTTATTTTTGGTGCCAGAAATAGCAATAAAAATTTTGGAAGCGATCCATCCAGCCCTGAATTAGCGAAACGAGTTTAAATTTTGTATGGAAATTTGTAAGGGAAAAAAAATTTTTTCTTTCAAAAATCGCAAGAGATGTTCTGAAAGTTCCAAAAATTACATTTCATGTGAATAAAGCACAAACGTAAATTGTACCCCAGAAAAGATGTTCAATGTTATATAAAATTTTTGTTTTCAATTTTTTTTTAATATTATCGTTTTTGACTGTTTTTGAAAGCTGTGTAACAGTAGGATGGAAATGAAAAATCTCAAAAAAACTGCTTTACATTGCCACAGAATTTATAGATTTTTATAGCCTTTGCAAAAACATTTCATGCAATTATTAACAGCTCTAGGAAGCAAAGTCTGCCATTTTAAAATACTTTTCAATGGATTCAAATTTTCTATTTTGAAATGGTTATAACTTTTTCCACGAAATTCTTAGCTACTTGTCATGTTGGCAAAAAATGAAGCTTAAGAATAGTTAAAACCAAAAATCAATGATCGACTTCTTTTCAACCTTATTTGAATTTTCTGGATGATTTAATGTGCAAAAATTTCTTCTTTCATACAATTTTCCATACAAAATTAAAACACATTGCGCTAACTTAGGAATCAACCAAATCAACTCAAATTTTACACTGATGCTTGGTGACCCAAAAGTCATCGAAAAAACATATGGGAACAAAAAGTCATTATTTGCAACGGTCTTATGTTTAATGTGATACAGTACTGTTCATAAATATATAGAAATTGGACGCACGTGCACTGTCACTTCGACTTTGAACTTCCGTAACTTTTTACTCTGATGATATTTTTTGATAAAATTTTCTTCGTAAGATAGTTCAACTGTCACAATATTATATCACAGAATTTGAACTTTCTTAAGTTTCTGATGCTTGAGATACATTAATTCTACGAAAATTGGACTTTTTAGGCTTTTACCATTCAAACTGCAATATCTCAGAAACTATGCTATGCTTTTTTGAAATTTTGCAGAATGATTGTTGAAATAACAAGTGAACATGTATGAATTTTTTCGAAAGTTCTATAGATGGGAACAAAAGCTTCGTCCGGTACAATAACTCAGGCATAAACCTAAAATGTGATTTCTATAGAGATTTGCACGAATGTTTCCATTTGAAAGTCCTATTATATGTTCAACAGCCAGAAAATCTATTTCAATCAAAAAATAAAAACAATATCATGGGATTCTGATTTCATAACAAAAATGAATCAATTTTCTTGCCTTTATTGCTTTTGTCAGACATTTTTTGGCTGATTTGTGGATGCAGAAATATTTTTTTCATGAATCGTCCAAAATTCTATAGAATTCAAATTTTCAGGCTAGCTCGCGTAACTTTTCATTCCATCGAAAGAAATTTTCAAAAATTTCAGACATACTAACTTTCAACAAACACTCTGCAAAATTCCAATAAAAAATGTAACATAGTTTCTGAGATATTGAAGTTTGGAATGGTAAAAGTCCGAAAAGTCCGATTTTTGTAGAACTTCTGTATCTCAGGCCACTCAATTTTTAGAAAGCTCAAATTTTGTGATATATTAGTGTGACACTTGATCTTTCGCAAGAAATTTGATCAAAAAATATCATCAGAGTAAAAAGTAATGGAAGTTCAAAGTCGAAATGAGAGTGCGTATGGTTCCGTTTGCAATACATAGTTGTAAAATTACATCAAATATGATGTAACGTAAAAGAAACATCCCTAGGCTCCCAAAATTCATTTTAAAATGGTGGTTAAAACAGGGTGATAAGTTTTTTCCTATTACATTTTAGCTTGAAAAATGCACACATAAAGAACAGTTAAAAAAATGACAGCAAATCTCAATATTCGAGTTATATTCTTTTAAAGTAAAAGGGATCTCGAAGGCTTCATTTGAAAGAGAAAATTTGGGGAAAATGTATCAAATATTCAGGAATAAACATAGAAGATTTGGTTTGAGGTTCAAATCAGATTTGTTTTCAACTCTTGTAAACTAGATACATTCCTGAATCTAAATTTGAAACTGAGATTGTCACCAAATTTTGTTCACGTACACATTGCATTACCTACTAGCTAGATTCAGTGGAAAACTCATCAATTTTTATCCACGTATTCAAAAGTTATTCACAAAACAAAGTGTTGCTTTTCTTTTAAATACACTCCTCAAAATAGCTGCTTATTTCGCCAAAACTGGCTCAAAGTGCTAAGAAAGAACAGAGAAGCTATGAAGCTATTGTAGAATACCATTTTTACAATTCGTTAGTGCTCATGGTCCCTTGGGTTAAACTTTTACATTTTTTTACCCGGAATTTTATAAATATGAATTTAATGAAGATATTCAAGTTTTCCTAACTAAACTTAAAGTCTTTATGATAAACATTATGACTTTTCACTTTTCCATCTTAATTATTTAAATTTCCGTTGGTTTTTTGAATTCAAAACCCTTTTCCCTCCTTTTTTGAAAATAAAATCTATAAAAAACACTGTAGTTGCTCAAATTGGACACATCGACAGTACTGAGTGTCTTTATTGAATTTCCATCCCAATTTCTGCCTTAACTTGAAATTCGAATTGAAACATTTTCAACTGATTGAACCATAATTTTATCCTCTACTGAAGTAAATATTCTGAATGCAGCATAACATTTTCCAAATGATCATTCTCATTGCTATTTGAAGACAGTATACTGAACTCTTCTCCAGTTCCTGTACACGTGTAATGTGTAGTATTTAAATTGTAGTAATGGAATCATAGCCCCCCCCCCCCCCCCCCCGAAAAATTGGCTCGGGTCTCCCGATGGCTTAATTCGGCCCTGACTGCACCAAAAATTCATGAACCTACTTCTTTTGTGAATATCTTTTGATAGCTTTTTTTCAAGTATAGTCGTAAAATATCTAAGAAAGAATTTTTTTTAAACTGTAGAATTGTGGATGTGGGATGAGATTTCAGAGTTTTGGCCTTTGTTCTGCTTCGAGATTGTTACTCTTGATTCACATTAGTCGTTCATCAAAATGTAATAAAAAATTTAAAATTTTGAAAAAAAAAAACATTTAGCTTGCCATTGTTGGACCCTCGTGGAGAGGTTTAAACCCCAAAACGGCCATTGAGGTATCATTAAGGTTTCAGTGTAACTACACTTAGCATGATTGTGTTATCCACATATAATAATTGAGACCCACATTTAAGCATTTTATAACCTTTATTCGGACCAAATGATACCAAATTTTACTGTCACGGCATGATAGCAAAATTAGGTAGGGGAGAATTAGGATACTTGATCCCTGAGGATACTTGATTCCTCAGCTAAATCTAGGAACTGGAATGTCTCACATTGAACAAATGTTCAAGAACATTTGCCAAATATAACATAAGAATACACTTGTTATCTCAAATAATTTCTAAAATTTCATTTTTTGAGTGCTATACACTTTGTTTGAAAAGTCTAACAAAATGTAACTTGAAGATCTGTTTTTTTATTCATTTTACAATGTGTCTACACGAAAAAATTATAATCAAAATATTTATTCCAATGTGTCAATCGTTAGAGTTTAATATGAACTTCTCAATGCTATATTTTTAACGCAATAGTTAACTCTTCATTCTCTAAGAAAAAGTTTTCCAAAAAGTATGTAATGCGTTCACTTGATCCCTCGAGTCCAAAATGATATATTTTTCTTCTGAATGGATGTTTATTGCTAAGCTCGAAATGTAAATATTTATCCAAAAGTCATTATCATAAAATTTCACAAATTTTGCTTCTATCTGAAAATTTGAAAATTGCCCCTTAAAGTATGCAGCTTAGACCTAATTTTAAAATTATTATTTTCTTACATTCAAAAACATTGAAATGATAAATAATGTGGTCAAAAAGTCAATGGAACTTTTATCTTAAGATTTTGTATGATTTTTGCCAAAGCTTGGCGAACTCTAATTGAAGGATCCAGTCTCCTTCAATGAAATATCAAGTCTCCTTTAACTTTCAAAATATCACAATTTTTTAGTTCCATGAAAACGCTTCTAGTTCATCTAGCTCTCCATGTATCGCTCTTACTTTTACTTCTTCTTCTTCTTCATCTTCTTCTTCTTCTGACAGCAACATGGCCAAAACTTGTATGCATCCTGGAAAATGAAAAACTTGCGTTCCTCATTTTTCTTTTCAACATAGTATCTAATACATAGAACATGCATTGCAGATACTGCTACGGCCAGGCCAACCATGTGATGATAAACGCAAAAGATTCAGGAACAAGGGAGGAATGAAGCGTGGAGTTCCCTGCCAAACGCTTCATATGATTGTATATGGTTTTGGTGTTAAATTTAAAATAAAATATAAATAAATAAACAGATTAAAAATAATACAGGACGGGCTCACCAAATCAAAGGGAAACTATAGTTACGGATGATTCAGGACGCAAGAATAGCTTTACTGCGGCAATAATTTCTGGAAACTCGGCTTGACTGGATCAGGGGATGTTGGGGAAACAGCTTGCTTTGCTTCTTCGCAGGAACCGAGGCTTACTAGTAGATCTTCTTTAGGGTGAGCCTCTATTCCAGAGTCCGGTCGGTTCAATTTTTCGGACTTTAGCCACCTAAAAGCTTCCAATTCCGAATATTTCACATATATCACAAATTGTAGTAAACTTTCCTGATAAAAAATAAACTGATCCGCTTTCTTCGCCCACAGCCTACTCGATTTCCCATGTATCGCTCTTACTTTTACTCGTACTTTTTTACATGAAATTACACGCTGTCATAAAATGCAAAAGTTGGTGATGTGCATTTTTTTTCCAACGGATATGATGAAAATAAGAAAAAGGAAGCAAGTATCCCTATTCGCCTCTTTATTTTCGCCATAAAGGTCTACTCGGGAAAGCACATTAAACGCACGAATGTTCGAATCTAGTTCCAATAGAAAACATATCTTCAATTCCTTCGGTATCCTTTACTCAGCCAAGTTTGAATGCTTCTCTTAAGTCGTTATGTGCCTTTTGGTTTTCTGCAAATTTACAAAATGATCGAATACATGATATGCAGCGAACTTAGCCGTCAAACTTTGTTTTGTAATGGAAGGGATTTTACTCGAATTTGTTGTTTATACAATTACATAACCGCTTCTGACAATTGCGGCAACGGATGCTGAAAACTGTTAAAAGTTAGTTTTAATTAGTTTTGAATAATCGCGTATCGCTTGTTTTCCCTCTCTCTATAAAAGTGCATGTTGCATGCTTTAATGAGCCAGCTTCGAAAGTGATTAAGAAAGTCATACATCTCCACAAAGCCAATATTTTATACCAAGAAATTGATCTCCCAACCGGAAGAGATTATTGCCACCATTTGTGGCAAGCGGCTGTGGTTGTGGCGCACGAGTTTGAATACAACACTTCCGGCTCTCGGAAGATGGCCTGCGTTCGATAACATATTGCACCAAATGGCTACACACATAAACATTTCGGTTCCTAGGGAGGGTTATCCGTTAGTGGAACCTCCTTCTCGCAAGGGATTGCTTTGCGGTTGAAGTTCCTTGAACGAAAAGGGTCCCGTACCTTACATGCAAACAGGACCAGTAAAGCTGTGAAATGCTGAAATATGGTTTCTCGCACAGCTTCCGGATGTGGCGAAAGTTGGGACGCCTGTTTGTTTCTTAAGGTATCGAGAAGATAAATGCATGCATATGTTTATATTTCGAGGGGAGTATCCCTAAATGTAGATATGGAATTTGACTTAAAAGAAAGACATTTTGAACATTCTCGTATTTAGTCAATTTGCTATCCTAATTTGAAATCAAGCATGACTCACTACCAAACAAAGTTTCCTCTGTCGCGGCCTTCCCTTGTTCCATATTCATGCAACGTCTTCAGCTGTTGCAACCCTGCAAAATTGCACGTGTTGAAAACACAGAGCTATATCGGTATCATGGCTACTGAGCGAGTTTCTTGTTGCTTGTTGTGATTGAATTTAGGACCCAGGGAAACAGTTCCAAGGCTACCGAGAAGACTAAATCACTTGTCCAACGTAAGGATAGGGATTATTAGGATGCGCCGAATCGCTAGAAATTTGAATGAAAAAATATCAATTCTTTGAAAACAATAAAAAAAAATGTATAAATTCGAGAAAAACATTACTTTTCCATAAAACTTCTATAAATCTTATAATAAATGAATCAACCAACTGCTTTGGAAAACCACAAATGCACACATTACGCAGTTTGATTGAACCAAAAATTTCGAGATGTGGTTATGAATTTGCAAGTGACGGTAATATCAATCCATACAGCAATCGATTTTGGTTTGACTTTCACGTCTGAAGCCGGCAGAGGAGACCTGATATGGAAAGTAATGCATCTCAAACATTTGCAGTTGCCAAACTTCGTAAGTTCATCAGTTTTGTCATTTCACTGTCTAACTTTTCCGGGTGAAAATCACATTGAGGCCATGAATAATGAAGGAGAATTAAAATTTAAATGTTGCTTGAAAATGGGGAAAAATAGAAAATCACTCTTATCAGCGGAAACTTTAAATGGCATATACGTCATTATGCTTTATCGGATTTATCACGGCAACATAGACTTTGTTGGCATGGAGTATACATTTTGGATCCGATATCAACTGGCAGCACAAATGAAACGATGAAAAGATGGTTCTATCCAACTATCCATAAGGCCTGAACCCGGAATTTATTCGTTTTTTGATGCGAGTATAATAATAAACTCAAAGATTTTCTAGTCTTATTCCCAATCTTTGTTCAAAAATTAAAAAAAAAATACATCGAACTTATTAAAAAAATTCGCGTGTTAAGAACTTAGTAAACAACAATGCAATACTATAGAATCGCCAACCGAAGAACTTTTAGATAAGTTAAATGTTTTCCTAAATACATAGTTAAATGTGATTGTGTTTTTTTAAATGGAAAGTTTGCGTTGAAGTTTCTATTTTAGCTACCGTTGAATATATTTGTGAACTTAAAATATATTTTTTGTTTAGTTTTCAGCACACTGATCGGCAAAGCGCAAGGCCAAAGAATCGGATGCGGCAAAAAATTGTTTGGAAACGGGTGTTGATTTGCTGCTGATAGTGACCATAGTGCATGTATGTTGTTAAAACCACTGGGCACAGATGCGAAAATCTCTACAGCTGGCCTCCCTGGACGGACGTAAGTGACAGCGGCTGGAAAAATGCGCGAAGACTGTTTTTCGTTTGCGATCGGAAGAGAAAAAGTTCAAGTGATAGAAAAGTTGTTTAAAGTAAAAAGTTAACTTCTATATTCCCGAAAACAATGTAAGTTTTTAAATGAATTCGTTTTGTATCCATTAGCTTAAAATATATTTCATATAGTCGATCAGGTAGCAGCAACTCACGAGTCCAGGCACATTTTTTTGTAGTAGCCGAAACTAAAACTGTAAGTCGGAAAAACTTACTTACACTATTAGAGCTATCAAATTGAATAAAACTTTATCTTTTTAGTTTGAGCTGATCCAAACGAGCAGCTACATAAGGCGTTTCACTTTCCCGAACATTTCTCAAAAGATTTATTGATGCATAACCTCACTTTGAGATGGGAAGCTGCAGCAAATGTGCCGAGCTGGACAACGAGGAAATGGTTGCCTGCAACGATTGTGATGCATGGTTCCATTTCGTTTGCGTGAGTGAATCACCCGGTGTGGAACACCGTGAATTTCGATACTCGGAATGCGCCGCTAAGAGGGAGAAAAAGGGAAAAAGTCTGGCAAGAAATGCACTGCCCGAACTCTTTCGAAACCCTTACCTCTTCAGGCGAATCCCGGCAATCAAGCGCCCACCGGAAGCAAAAATTCACCATCGAATCATAAAATCATCGCCGATCCGGGATGCACCCGAGCAAGCCAACCAGATGACGGCAAATCGATTGCGTCAAAAAGCAGCAAACGATCCACTTCGCGATTGGAGCTAGAAATGCGTCGAATGGAAGAGGAGTTCGCGATAAAGGAACGGCAGCTTGAGACGGAAAAGATTATCAGCGAGAGGCGTATGGAGCTCGAGCCGCAGCTAGCGCAGAAACGCTTCCAACAGGAAAAAGAGCTGCAAGAAAAACGACTGGCGCAGGAAAAAGCGATACTCGAAAGGCAGCTTGCTGATGAGATCGATTTCCAGTGGAAACAGCGCGCCCTGCAGGAAAAATTTCAGCGTGACCGCTACCAACTAGCGGTAAAAGAACTAGGAAGCGACGATGGTGCAGTTGGTGGAGAGCCGAACGATTTTTCTGAACGCGAAAGCCGAAAAAGGTGAACGATTGGCTCATTCACCGCATCGATCCAGAACCGGGCTTAAGATCTCAACGAGTTCGAAACCGAAGACCAGGAGGTTCGTGAAATCCGGAAGTACCAGCCAAGCGAGCGATAAATGATCGACCAACCGCACAGCACCATCAATCAACTCCCATCCAAGAGATGCGCCGGGCGAGCCCTATCCTTCTGTGGCAACCGGGCAACCGTAAATATAATCTGCAAGAACCAGGTTTGGGAACCAGCTGAAGACATGAGGAGGTATCGTAAACGTCGACAAATAGCTCTCGATACGGGTCGGGGCCCACCAGGACACAACGAGCCGCTCGTCAGGTCCTGTCCAAGAAACTACCGATTTTCACCGGAAGGAGCGAAGAATGACCGCTGTTCTACAGTAGCTACACCAGAACGACAGAAGCCTGCGGATTCACTAACGTCGAGAACCTCGTCCGCCTGCAAGAGTGCCTTAAGGGACCGGCACTGGAATCCGTCCATAGTCGGCTACTCTTGCTAAACTCCGTACCGCAGGTGATCGAAACGCTGCGCATGCTGTACAGAAGACCCGAGCAGCTGATTCATACGCTACTGAACAAAGTGCGAAAAGCAAAAAGCAGATGCACCGAAAAGCGATCGACTGGAAACTTATATTCCTTTTGGTATGGCGGTCCAAGAATTATGTGACCATTTGGAAGCGGCTAACCTACATGATCATTTGGTCAACCCGATCCTGATTCAGGAACTGGTCGATAAACTCCCGGCCGCAACAAAGCGTGAGTGGGTGCAGTGCCGGAGACTGACTGATCGTGTGACGCTCCGCACATTTGCGGATTTTGCTTCAAATATCGTAGCGGAAGCCAGCGAAGTTATTCTTGTCGTCGATTCGAAAGAAACAGCATCTACCAAAGCAGAAAATTCTAGGCCAAAGGAAAAGGGATATGCATAAAGCAGTGCCAGCAACGTAACCGTGAAACCCCAATTAGTCTGTTCGATCTGTAGGAAGGATGGACATCGGGTCAGGACTCAGGAATTGTGACATCTTTCGAAGTTTGAATATGACCGAGCGGTTGAAGAAGAAATAATAGCACAAGCTGTGTGAAAGGTGCCTGAATGAGCACGGAGGCTGGTGCAAATTCAAAATAACTTGCAACATTGGAAACTGTCGAGAACACCATCATCCTTTGGTGCACCGGAACGTAACAGCTAATCCAAGAGATACAATACCAACTATTATGGGACAACATCACGCTCATACGTCCAAGCAGCATTCCGTGATATTCCGGATTGTACCGATTATACTACACTTCAAGCAACGATCGATATCAACTTCCACCTATTTGGATGAAGGTTTGTCGATGACGCTCATCGAGGAGTGCCTCGTAGCTAGCATCCACGCTAACGGTCAACAACAACCACTTACGCTGCAGTGGACAGGAAACATCGTCCGACAAGAACCTAGTTCAGTTTGCTTGTCACTACAGGTATCAGAAGGCACATCGGGAGAGCGATTGGACCTGAACGAGGCACGAACCGTGAAACAGCTGTACCTTCCGAGACAGTGCATAAACTTCGAGGAAATTACCAGTCAGTAACCGCACCTTCACGGTTTGTACACGGCAGATCAAAACGGAGAGGAACCGAAGATTCTGATCGGACTCCGGGGAACTATCGAACCAGGAACTGCACGACATGATGCGCGGCCACTTCGCCGCCGAAGACGCTGGAGTCACAGTGAGTGAACTTCCGGAGTCGGATGAAATTCGCCGAGCTAGAGACCTGTTGCAGAGAACAACCGTACGATTAGAGGGCCGTTTTGAGACCGGATTACTGTTCAAGTGGGACGATATTGAACTGCCGGACAGCTACCCGATGGCGCTCAAGAGGATGGAGCGAGGATCGAACGACGGCTGAAAAAGGATTCCATACTCGAACAAGCTGTACGCCAAAAATCGTGGAATATCAAGCGAAACAGTACGCCCATAAGTTGACGGATGAAGAAATGTTGTTGGCGAATCCCAAGAAGGTTTGGTACCTCACTCTCGGCGTTGTTGTCCATTCAAACAAACCTGGCAAGATACGTCTGGTCCTGGACGCGGCGGCTCAAGTGAAAGGAACGTCGCTAAACTCCATTCTACTTTCCGGACCAGATCTTTTAACTTCGTTGCCAGCTATCATTTAACAATTTCGGGAACGACCGGTGGCTTTCAAGGCGGACATACGCGAAATGTTCCACCAATACCAGATTCGGGAAGCTGATAAGCACGTATTGCGTTTCCTCTTTCGAACAGACCCTACCACCAAGCCGGACGTGTACGTTATGGATGTGGGTACCTTTGGCGCAGCTTGCTCACCGATATCTGCCCAATATGTGAAAAATTTTAATGCGTCTCAACACGCCGATCAATTCCCGGACGTTGCGAAGGCTATTATTCGTCGGCATTACGTTGACGACTATTTCGACAGTGCCTATACTCCTGAGGAAGCCATCAACCAACCGAGCGAAGCAGGTCCGCTACGTGTACTCACGAGCTGCATAGCTGGGTTTCGAATGATAGATCGTTTATTCGAGCCCTGGGAGGAAAAGAAGACGACGAACGATTGCCGCTGCAACCAGAAGATGACAAAACAAAAGAACGCGTTCTGGGAATTATCTGGTGTCCCCACGAAGACATCTTTACTTTCTCGACCAATCTGCGGAAGGACTTGTCACCGTTCCTAAATAATGATCAGCGACCGACAAAGCGAATAGCCCTCCGCTGTTTGATGAGCCTGTTCGACGGATTCCTTTCTCCGTTCACAATTCATGGCAAGATCCTTCTTCAAAGTCTGTGGAGTACCGGGTGGTGTGATTGGGACAAGAAGATCGATGAGGAGAGCTATAGACATTGGTCACAGTGGAGAAACAAACTGTCGTCGATTGAAGAGGTGAGAATTCCCCGTTGCTATCTGCAGAATGCTCCACCGGAGGCCTATGAGTCGCTACAACTACATGTATTCGTTGACGCCAGCGAGCAGGCGTATGGTGCTGCAGCCTTCTTCCGGATCGAAACCGACGAAGGTCCACGATGCTCACTAGTTATGGCGCGAACGAAAGTGGCGCCACTGAAGCAGTTGTCCATCCCTTGCATGGAACTAATTGGCGCGGTACTAGTAATCAGATTACTAAAATTGGTTGAAGATAATCATGAGCTGAAGGTAACGAGGCGTGTGCACTGGACCGATTCGCAAAATGTTCTTTCATGGATTCGATCCGATCAACGGAAGTACAAACCGTTTGTCGCATTCAGGATTGGCGAGATTCTACAGGAGACGAAGATCGACGAGTGGCGCTGGGTGCCCTCGAAGGCTAATGTGGCAGATACACTCACCAAGTGGGGCAGAGGGTCCTGTCTAGACCCGGAAGGGCCCTGGTTCAACGGACCCGAGTCTCTCCAGCAACCAGAGGAGATGTGGCCGACGCAGAAAACACCAACACCAAACACCAGAATCGAGCCACATGTTCCACATTTTCAAGACGAACGAACCTATCATCGATGTAAGTCGGTTCTCACGGTGGAATGTTCTTCTCCGTACGATCTGTTGCGTTTACAGATTTATCTCCAACTGTCGTCGCCGTATTGCTCGAGCACCCATTGAGGTTATTCCGGACGCCACTGAACGACTGAAGAGATTGGTGATCTGTGACGTCGAATTGGTCGAAAGTACCGTAGTTCCCTTGAAGCAGGAAGAATACGAAGAAGCCGAAATCCTGTTGTGGAAAATAGCTCAACGAGAATCGTTTTCATGTGAAGTAAGTATCACACCGAAGAACCGTCGGAAAACTTGATTCCGATCGAGAAACACAGTGCCATCTATCATTGTAAGCCGTTCCCGGACGATTGTGACGTGTTGCGAATGGATGGCAGGATGAAGTTTGCAGAATTCATCCCATACGATACTAGATTCCCCATCATTCTACCAAGAGCCCACGAAATCACAAATCTACTGCTAGCTGACTATCATCGGCGTTTTGCACACGCTAACCGGGAGAACACGTATAACGAAGTTCGACAACGCACCAACCTGAAAGCAGCCAGCAAGGAACTTCAAGAACAGATTCGTCGGATCGGAACAGCTTGCGCTAACGTTTTCACCAATGCCAAAACGCGCTGGTGCTTCAATCCGCCTTCTGCACCCCATATGGGGGACATATGGGAGCGGATGGTACGAACGGTCAAGACGACTATGGCAACCCTGCATTCGGAACACCGAATGAGCGATGAAACACTATTGACCGTTATTGCTGAGGTCAAAGAGATCGTCAACTGCAGACCGTTGGTTTATATACCCCAAGACTCATCGGATGCTGAGGCGCTTAGGTCCCAGTACATCGCCGACGAGCTATGGAAACGGTGGCTAAAGGAATATGTGACGTCGTTGAACGTGAGTACCAAATGGTTAGAAGATTCAAGACCGCAGAAGCCAGGTGATTTAGTGTTTATCACGGATGATCAAAACCGCAACGGATGAGTCCGTGGACAAGTAGCTGAAGTCATCGTTGGAAAAGACGGCCGTGTTAAACAGGCGGTGGTTCGCACTTCCAGTGGACTGTTTTGGCGACCTGTGGCTAAACTCGCAGTCATAGAGATTGAGGCAATTGGTAAATCTGTCCAGGAAGCAGATTCTGGACCAGGTTTACGGGTCGGGGAAATGTTAAAACCACTGAGCACAGATGCAAAAATCTTTTCAGTTGGTCTCCCTATACGGACGTAAGTGACAACGGCTGGAAAAAGCGCGAAGACTGTTTTTCGTTTGCGATCGGAAGAGATAAGTTCAAGTGATAGAAAAGTTGTTTAAAGTAAAAAGTTAACTTCTATATTCCCGAAAACAATGTAAGTTTTAAAAAGAATTTGTTTTGTATCCATTAGCTTAAAATATATTTCATATAGTCGATTAGGTCAGATTAGGTAGCAGCAACTCACGAGTCCAGGCACATTTTTTTTGTAGTAGCCGAAACTAAATCTTTAAGTCGGAAAAACTTACTTACACTATTAGAGCTATCAAAATGAATAAAACTTTATCTTTTTAGTTTGAGCTGATTCAAACGAGCAGCTACATAAGGCGTTTAACTTTCCCGAACATATGTTGTTATTTCAAACGAATTTGACGAAAAATAAAAAGAAATTATAAAATATCATGAATTTTCATCATTAAACGTGACATTTCCTGTTTCCATAAGATTCTCTTATGAAAAGCATAAACTGCTCATTGAAGTTTGTGTTCATCTAAGAATTCATTTGGTCATACGACAATCTTAGTAATTTCAATGATTCTTCTTATGGCGCCACTTCATAAGAGAATCTTATGGCATACATAATAGTATTTTTCTGAGTGTAGGTTCGTGGCAAATTGTCCCCCGAATGATATTGAAATTCTTTCAAAGCAAAACAATTGAGTCGAAGTTTCTGCATTATACAAAAGGTACTATGTAAACTTCCCTCAGGGTGGCTCCCGGCAGGTACGGGCAACTTGCACTGATTTGAAATATTGCCAAAAGAGTCAAAGTTTTCGGCAGCGAAAGTTTTCCGATTGGTAAGTGTAAATTTATCTTATTCTTTCGCTAGTTTCGGGTTCGAAAATAGACGAAACTTCCGGGCAACGATCATGGAAATCTAGACTCGGAACAAAAGTCCTACATTGCTCCAACCAAGTTGACTAGTTCTGCGAAATGCTTCGCTTTGTGAAGCTGTCAATTATATGCGGTCTCGTCCTCCACGTGATGCCAATAAATATGCGCCTGGTGAAGCTTTCGCCACACAAATTAGCTTAGTTTTCCACATAATTAAAGTCATTTATTATTACTGCATGCTCCGCATCAAAGCCCAGAACCGTGAACGAAATAGACGCGATAGATCACGAGTCCTGCTGCAGACGATGGAGGTACCCATATACCTATTATAGGAACTACGTGGAAAGCCATTGTTGAAGACCGCCAACCGAAGCCAGAAAGCTGTGGTAGCACATCCACTCAATTAGCACCCGACGACATTTGACGCTGAGCACAGAGAAAGCCATTTTGTAACCGCCTTCGAACGAATAAATAATTCAATGTCACGGGTAGTTGGTTCGATAAATTAATTTACTATCCACCTTAACAGGAGAGTTCCGGCTCTCTCGGTAGCATAGAATGGAGGTCGGGTTAAAATTTAATTGATATGCTCCCCCAACATGTAGACATACTAACCGGCATTGATAATGGGTAGGAAATTCTAAACTTGGATAACTGAATAAGTGATACGATATAATTGGTTTTTCCTTCACCAAGACCGGTGATTTTTTTTTCCTCCGCAGGTTTTCGACGCAGATTTCAATTAACAATACACCCAAGGACCAGATGGCAAAATTTCAATGCCGATCGGTGCAAATTTTATGACGAAAATGAGTTGAAACGTGCATTGCGCCAAAGATGACATGATTTCATTGTGGCTACTCCAATTCTCGAGCAAAATTATGCATTTCCACTGCATACACATTCTATCGAAATAAGAAAAACATTTAATGAGATTTTCATCCAATTAAACGATTTATTATTCAAAAAAAAGTTAAAAAAAATGCCTACGGTAGAGTGAACATGAACTTCGAACCCGTCGCTCCAGTACGAATATTTTACCAATGTACTACCTGCCCAGACAACCAGAAGTCGTATTTTCTTTTACAGATTACATCGTATAGAATGTTATTTATACTCATTTTCTTAAAAAAAGACATACACCGTCTTAGCCGATTTAGGCTCACAGACTGAATAAACGTGGACAACTTAAGATTAACATTTAACACCCAGTACACCCAAAATTCAGCCTCTGTGCCAATGGCGTGTAGTCAATTTCATAGCATCATTGGTACAAGAAGATAACGCGACCGGCACTGATTCGATTTGCGCCCACCGGCATTAACCTCCCAGCGCAACCGAATTGCGTATGTCTGAATGAAACAAAATAAAAACGTTTTCGCGTCCCTCCCCATCGCATCACAAGCCGAAGAAGGATGGAAATAAATACCGGCCAACACCAGGCAGCCAGCGAACCGAGCACTGTGCGTGTGAATGTAGCAAAAGCAACAACAAAAACATCCTTCTAATTCAATCAACCGGCAAACACGGCTAAGCTGTGCGTGTGTATGTAGCAAAAGCAACAACAAAAACATTCCTTCAATTCACAGGCAAACAACACCGGCCAAGCTGCCCGGCTTTAGCAGCTGTGTATATGTAGCGTGTGTATGTAATAGCAGGCAGTAAGCAAAGCACAGTTCTCATTCAATGGGTTTCCCGTTCCTTCACTCCCGTTCCCTTTCCCGTTTCCATCTTAAGGCAAAGCAATGCATTGAAAGGAGGCCAAACGCCGGGAAGCTGCTGTTGTACGTTTTTTGTGATTGATCGGTAACAGAAAGCCTATTACAAATATACCTCGTCCTGCATGAAGCTCGAATAGTACACTGGTTAGAATGTCGGACTGGCAAGACGATACATTAGGTGATGTGAGTTCGATTCTCACTACAGCGCTGTGGTTTTAATTTTTATTTTCTTGTTTCTGGGATGAATTATCCAATAGGAAGGAAATCCCATAAAATGTTTTTCTTGTTTCGCTTGAATGTAGTGGTCATCATTTTGGTTGGGAGCCGAGTCCTTATGCCAGTTACGGTTTTTCAAACATACCGTCTTCGGCACAGTGCACATTTCAGAGCATTATCGGCACAGAGATTTGCTAAAAAGGCATTGGATTTTTGCAACCTCTTCTATGGGTGTACCAAGATGGGAATCGAACCCATGTCCCAGGTGGTCCATGCGATTACCGTGTCACCACGCTATCCACTCGGCCACCGAGACGTACAAATTTTCGTATATCTGCACCTACAATGTGCGATCCATACATATTCTTTATCGTATTTAAAAGCATTGCATGATTTTATTACGACAAGAAGAGAGACTCGTATTTATGTACATATGAACTCGACCTTTGTGTACGATAATTCGCAAAAAAATAGTGAAACGACCGATATACGGTGATCAGTCGTGACTGAGAGATTTTGTCGTGCTATGCATAAAATAATTCGAAATAAAAAACGTATATAACTGCATTGATTCGTAATAATGTGCATGTAATCGTATACCTTTGCAAATTAATTCGCATGTCTGATTTTCGTAAAACGTATTTGCTGGCAATCGTAAAAGAATACAAAAAAGTTCAATAAAGTCGTTTATGATAATGGGACACCGATGATTGGAATCGTATTAAAGGAGGCTTCAAAATGTTGGTCTATTTTTAGATCATCGATGACGTGTTCTACGATTTGAAAGATTTAAGTTATAGAAATATACGATTTGCTTTTGGTTTAATGTCTTTGAAACAAATCCCCTTGAATTTATATATTCCAGATAGCGTCGAGAACCATCATGAGCTGCAGATCATATGGTCAGGGGATCAAGTCAAGGTACTAACAATAACTTCATGAACGTTGAAAAAAATCAGCAATCAGGAAATTAATAAATTGGTACGATATAAACTTGAATTTGACAGCAAAAAACGCATTTCTTCGAAATAATCTTATTTTTATTATTTTTGGGGATGAATATTCCAATTGGTTCAAAGTACAAAAAAAATAATAATCTTATTTTTATTCATCTGACGGAAAATGAGAGCCCTGCACTCAAGTCGCAAAAGACGACCAAATAAGTCGTCAAACTTTCCATATTGTTATGAAAAATGTCGTATATTACAACCTCAATCATCTATATGATGATGTAAATTGTCATAGTATATTCCAAAAAGAATCTGCGTAGTCGTAAATGACGCATGACAAGCAGAGCTGCAAATTATCAGTGTCAGACAGCCAATGTCAGCCGACTTTGATACTGCTTTGCATGTCTATGTCATGCGATACTGATTTTTGGTCAGCGACATGTGCTTACAATGTCATGACCAAGTTGAATGAACGACATCATGCTTGCTACGACTTTTTTCTTCTTACGGCCAACAGCTACATTTTTTCAACTGTTGCGCAACTTATAAAGTAAAATCCCTCCCATAAAACCTAAAAAATGAAATAGAAAGATGATTCGTATGCGTGGTGCGAGTGGAGTGCAAAAATGTCATTCAATATTGACATTGCTGCCTGACCGACATTGTAGCTTGGTCATTCAGCTCGTAGATGACTTTGATATTCTTTCGATAACATTGACTACTAGACGTTGGTCGAGTCAAACGAAATTGACTGAAATTTGTCAGCCTTGATGACAAGTCATGCAAATCGTAATTTAATACAATCCAAATCAAGAATATGTTTGCTTATGTACCTATATGGCCTCCGAAATGATACGTATATACTGGTTTTGCTACATTATATACGATATGTTTACACGTATATTTGCACGTATATTTGCACGTATATTTGCGTTGCAAATTCGAAATACCCACCAAATGGTTGTCTGGGTGGGTTATTAGGAGATCGAGGGTTAATTGTCGTATACTCTTGGTCTTGTGATGGGATAGGGAGAGACGTGAAAATGTTTTTTAAGGTATGAGAAATGCGGTTGCGCCAACAGACTGCACAGTTTGTAAATGCCAGTTCGGCACGGCATCTTGGGCCAATTTTTGAATACCCCAAGGCTGTTATGATTTGAGTAGAATCTGATTTGTGGGTGTATACTTCAAAGTTCAATGCTTATTAAAAGTGTGCTCTCCAATGCCATTAAACTCTTATGGGACAACTCGGCCCTAGCGATGAAGCTACTATTTCAGGATCACTTACTGCGCATGTAATCATGTTAATTATGGTACACTTATTTCATAAATTAATGACAGTTTGGTGAGTTATTAAATTTGTGCAGAAAGAGTGATGAAATTGTGAGAGATGATGAAGATGAGCCGAAAGCGATTTGGACGGATGCTTTAAGCCGTACAAGACCATTTGTTTCCCACCGGCTGAGTGCACAGAGCACTGACATATAAAAATCTACTCCAATAAAAGCATTCATTTTTCACTTCTCACGTTTCACTTTCCACTTTTCATTTTTTACTTCGCATTTCTCTCTTCCCTTTTCTAACTTTTGACTTGACATTTTTTACTTCTCGTTTTAACTTCTCGTTTCTTACTTCTCACTTCGCACTTCTCAATTCTCACGTCTCACATATCATTTCTCACGTCAAAATCTCGAGCCTCACGTCTCACCCCTCACGTTTCACGTCTCACGTCTCACGTCTCTCGTCTCCCGTCTCACGTCTCACGTCTCACGTCTCACGTCTCACGTCTCACGTCTCACGTCTCACGTCTCACGTCTCACGTCTCACGTCTCACGTCTCACGTCTCACGTCTCACGTCTCACGTTTCACGTTTCACGTCTCCCGTCTCACGTCTCCCGTCTCACGTCTCACGTCTCATGTTTCACGTTTCACGTTTCACGTCTCACGTCTCACGTCTCACGTCTCTCGTCTCACGTCTCTCGTCTCACGTCTCACGTCTCACGTCTCACGTCTCACGTCTCACGTCTCACGTCTCACGTCTCACGTCTCACGTCCCACGTCTCACGTCCCACGTCTCACGTCTCACGTCTCACGTCTCACGTCTCACGTCTCACGTCTCACGTCTCACGTCTCACGTCTCACGTCTCACGTCTCACGTCTCATGTCTCACGTCTCACGTCTCACGTCTCACGTCTCACGTCTGACGTCTAATATTTCATGTCTAACGTCTCATGTCTAACGTCTCATGTTTCACGTCTCACGACGCATGCCTCACGTCTCACGTCGCTCGTCTCACGTCTCACGTCTAACGTATATCGTCACACGTTTCAAGTCTCACGTCTCACTTCTCACGTCTCACGTCTCACATTTCACGTCTCACGTCTAACGTCTCACATCTCACGTCTCACGTCTAATATTTCATGTCACACATTTCATGTCTAACGTCTCATGAGTCTCAAGTATCACGTCTCACGTCTCACGACGCACGACTCACATCTCACATCTCACGTTTCACGACTCACATCTCACGTCTAACATTTCACGTCCCACGTCTCACGTCTCAAGTCTCACGTCTCAAGTCTTACGTCTCACGTTTCACACCTCACAGCTTACGGCTCACGTCGTCCGTCTCACCTTTCAATTCGCTGGTCTCACATGTTATGCCTCATGTTTCTCATGAATCTCATGTTTAATGTCGTATGCCTCATTTCTCTGGTCTCAGGACTCATGTATCTTTTCTCTTATCCCAGGGTTCAGATATTCGATCACAATCTCTCGTGTAAGGTCTTATTTATGTGTCAGGTTTCATGTCTCAGGTCTCATGTTTCAAACCTTTTTACTGGCTCCAGTTTCAAAGCATTCAAATTTTAAAAGGATTTCGAAATTAGAATGCTTTTTGACACGGTTTTTTAACACGGATTTTTTTACACGGTGCATATACCCGTGTAAAAAAACCTTGATGTATTTTGATGAAAATCTTAGCCGTCCATGTTTTAGCAGGCATGGGCTTTCAGTGTCTAATCTTGTGACGTGTTTAATATCATTGTCCTGAAGTTTGCTTCTGCTCACCGAAAGTGGAAAGTTTACGACGCCCATTTCAACGATGGAGACTTATCCAAAAGTTCGATCTTTTAAATTCTATACAAGGCATACGAGATAAGTAAACACATCTCCGCGCGGTGATGCTAGTTTGATTTCTTGGGATAGTCCCAAATCCGCTTGTTTACGGATCAGAGGAATCAAATTCAGCTCACGATATCGAGGACTAAATGTGTGTGTTTGGCAAGAGCAAAAACAAATAAACATACCATGGCAACCACAAGATAAATCTTTATTTATATGTTTGCAAATTTACCGAAGCAAAGTATATTTTGATTACCTTTGTTTATGTCTGAAGGAATGATGGGTAGCGCACAAGTTGATGTCAAGCCCTTCTGGGAATAATCTTCAATACGACATATAAAGGTTCGCGGGAACGGTAACGTCTTCGAAGTTGATTTTGATTTTATCATTTTACCTTAATCTTATGAATTTTGTTCTCATTTTGTAACTTGCTACGAAATTTAAAAGAAATGTGTTTTATAGAAGTTTCAATCTGATTATACCTCATCCAAACGACTTCCCTTTTCAGTGGTAGAAAACAATCTACCGGTTCTTCAATAAAATATCACAAAAACGGAAATCATCCACTCGAAAACCCTTGAAGTGCAGTTCCGGTGACAAAAGTCTGTGAAAGTGATGTGCGACCGCCCGGAAAAATTTCTTTATTTCAGAAATTCTCTGTTCCTTAGTGGCAACAAAAAGCAGTAAGTTTCTTTTCGCTCCAGCAGTTCCACAGTTCCGAAATTGAGCTGCTCGATGATGGTTCTCTCTCAGGGATGTTTAAAAAAAATCTGCTGGAAAAAATGTCACTGCACTTCCTACTTCGTTTTATCTTTCAAATGCACGCTTCAAACGGTTGACTCAGTAAAATGCAGAAAAATTGCAAGTGATTCATTTTGGTAGTTATTTGATGAAAGTGTACGGCAACCGAACCAGACGAAAGAAAACAGCCAAATCAGGGAAAATACTCTTGGCAGTTTAAGTTGGTCATTTCTCCAATTTCTGCCATTGAGATGACCAACTCAAGAAATTTCTAGTTCAGCTTCTGAAAGTTCAATTGCCTCACGCTTCAGCCCTCCTTCCAAACCTCTCGTTCGAAGGAAATAAAAAGTGATAGCGAAAGAAAATAATGCGAAATTGACGTGTCAATGGCACTTGGAGTGATGATATTTGGGAAATGGAACCCAGCATCTGGAACGAACTTCAATTTCATTGTGCCGATGAAATTGGCCATTTGAAACATTTTTTTCAACGTCTGTCAATCATGGCAGCGACAGTTCGCGAAAGGCCCACCGGAGACATTCTCTATCAAGATTTCACTTAAGCTCTATTTTCCCCTGCTCTGATAGCTTTTCAGGAAAGATTGAGATAAGGCAAGCTCGTTTCTTCAAACAGGTGTCAGTTGTTTAAAATCCAATTGAAATATTTAAATTATCAAAGTACGACTTCGTTCTGTTGTTTTATTTTTTCCGTCTCTACATAAGAAGCATTTTTCTTTTAAACTTAGCATCAATTTTCTTTCATCCGTTTGCGTCATGTTTTCCACCAACTTCCATGACAATTTACTTATTACTTTGACTAGACAGAAACCGAAACCTACAATGAATGGTAGTCTTTGCTTTGCGAAGCACATCAACAAAACTAAACGACGGAAAAAGTCGTTTTTCAAATATCCTATCACGGTTCACATTCCTAAGATGATTCCTTTCAGGTCTGACTTTGAAATGCAAGAGCTCTCCGGTTTTGGAAGATTTTGCTACAGTTCAACTCTGCCATGCCAGGAGAACACGCGCTGATGGTACCACCTACTTGTTTATTATTCATTAAAGCAGCTGCAATTCAGCTGCTCAGCTGTGTCAAATGCCAGCTGAATGGTTTCGGCTCGTGCCAACATGGAAAACAGATCAAGATGTCACGTTTCCGGTTACGGGATATTTAGTTTTGACTTTAACAAATGGACAAACATGATATTGTACCAACCTTGCTGATTTCCTGAAAAGCGAACAATTTGAAATAGAAACTATGAAAGTGACCCAAAGCCAAAGCTCATTTTTTGCACAATAGCTTACCATACCCAGTATATTTTTGTCATCCCATTAAAAATGAAAAGAAATTGAAGAATATAATTAGAAGCTAATGATAGTAGCAAAAGTACGAATCGAGGAAGAATGACCTAAATGGGTTAATTTCCTATAAAAAGGAAAAAAAAATATGGGTCATTTTATCGAAGCAGCACAACGAGATAAATTCAATTCATTTCAAATTCAGATTCAAAAATAAGAATCAGAGTTCAGTTTCAGATTTCAGATTCAGATTTCAGGTTTAGAATTCAGATTCAGATTTCAGATTTCAGATTCAGATTTCAGATTCAGATTTCAGATTCAGATTTCAGATTCAGATTTCAGATTCAGATTTCAGATTCAGATTTCAGATTCAGATTTCAGATTCAGATTTCAGATTCAGATTTCAGATTCAGATTTCAGATTCAGATTTCAGATTCAGATTTCAGATTCAGATTTCAGATTCAGATTTCAGATTCAGATTTCAGATTCAGATTTCAGATTCAGATTTCAGATTCAGATTTCAGATTTAGATTTCAGATTCAGATTTCAGATTCAGATTTCAGATTCAGATTTCAGATTCAGATTTCAGATTCAGATTTCAGATTCAGATTTCAGATTCAGATTTCAGATTCAGATTTCAGATTCAGATTTCAGATTCAGATTTCAGATTCAGATTTCAGATTTCAGATTCAGATTTCAGATTCAGATTTCAGATTCAGATTTCAGATTCAGATTTCAGATTCAGATTTCAGATTCAGATTTCAGATTCAGATTTCAGATTCAGATTTCAGATTCAGATTTCAGATTCAGATTTCAGATTCAGATTTCAGATTCAGATTTCAGATTCAGATTTCAGATTCAGATTTCAGATTTCAGATTCAGATTTCAGATTCAGATTTCAGATTCAGATTTCAGATTCAGATTTCAGATTCAGATTTCAGATTCAGATTTCAGATTCAGATTTCAGATTCAGATTTCAGATTCAGATTTCAGATTCAGATTTCAGATTCAGATTTCAGATTCAGATTTCAGATTCAGATTTCAGATTCAGATTTCAGATTCAGATTTCAGATTCAGATTTCAGATTCAGATTTCAGATTCAGATTTCAGATTTTAGATTTAAGATTTCAGCTTCAGATTTCAGATTCAGATTTCAGATTCAGATTTCAGATTCAGATTTCAGATTCAGATTTCAGATTCAGATTTCAGATTCAGATTTCAGATTCAGATTTCAGATTCAGATTTCAGATTCAGATTTCAGATTCAGATTTCAGATTCAGATTTCAGATTCAGATTTCAGATTCAGATTTCAGATTCAGATTTCAGATTCAGATTACAGATTCAGATTTCAGATTCAGATTTCAGATGCAGAATTCATTCCACATCCGAATGTGAACAACATTACATCAGCCATAGCCCAAACTGCTAAACGCTCCATTCCACGTACGACTGGGAAAACTGCACCAAAGTTTGCCTCATGGTGGACCGAGGAAATCGGCGCTCTCATCGAAAAACGGAAGAAAAAGTGGAAAATTTTACGAAGAACGAATAAATCAGCTAGTGAATGGGAAGAAGTAAACGATGATTTTCGCAAAGCCAGAGCCGAAGCAAGAACAGCAGTTGAGAAGGGAAAGAAGCAATCTTGGAATGATTTCTGCAGTTCATTCAATCCTTGTACTTCGGTTTCCGAAATGTGGCAAAGATTCAGTAAAATTACCGGAAGAAAAGCGAACCGAACAAGGAGGAAGTCGATCGAAGGAAAGTTTACCGATGACCCACAAAAAATAGCGAATCACCTTGCAGACACATTCGAAAAAAGTTTCAACTCAAGCGAATACCCTGATACGTTAGCAGGATATTCACCCTCGCCTTCAATTCCAGAGAACCTTGATATGGATGTAGATTTCTCAGGAATAGAACTGACCATAGCACTCAGCAAATGCTCCGGTAAATCAACGGGTTTAGACGAAATCGCGTACATCATGGTTAAAAATATGCCCCCAGAAGCAAAAAAAGTCATCCTGGAAACATTTAACAGCCTTTGGCAACGAGGTGAATATCCATTGGAATGGAGAAAAAGTATTATCGTTCCAATACCGAAACCAGGAGAAACTGGCTGTTTCCGACCAATTGCTTTAACATCCTGCCTAGCAAAAATTTACGAACGAATAGTGAACCGAAGACTGCAACATTTTTTGGAAAAAAACAACATAATACATCCAAACCAACATGCATTTCGAAGTGGCAGAGGTACTACCAGTCACCTTAGCCAACTCAAAGACGTACTTACCGAACATCGACATGCTAAATTACATTCCGAATTAGTCTCGCTGGATCTTTCAAAAGCTTTTGATCGGACATGGAGACCCGGTATCCTGAAAGCGCTTAAAAAGTTCAAGTAGGGAACCGGATATACCAAGTAGTCAAAAATTTTCTTAGAGACAGAACATTTTGCGTATCAGTTGGTGGTGCTTTTTCTACAGATCGGCCCCAAGAAACCGGAGTCCCGCAAGGATCAGTGCTATCTCCAACACTCTTTATTTTGGTAATGAATGATGTGTTTCAATTCATTCCAAGAAATGTATCGGTTCTAATCTATGCAGACGACATCCTGTTGGTTTGTGGCAGCAAATTTGTGGCAATTTGTCGAAAAAGACTACAAGTAGGAATAAACCGCATTCTATCGTGGGCTGAGAAAAATGGGTTTGTCATTAACGCCAAAAAGAGCACCTTGTTGCACACTTGCCAAGGCACAAAAGGCCGACATCGTTTTGGAAAATTGAAGAAGTTGTCGGCTGATGGATTGGAGATAGCGCAAACAAAGACAGCAAAAATTTTGGGAGTACATATGAATCAAAAAGGAAACGCTAATCACCATGTTAAAATACTCACAAAAGAATGCAATGCACGAATCCGTTTCTTAAAAATTATAACTGTCCTAGGGAGCAGGGAAACCTTGTTGAAAATTGGGGTTTCAACAGTTATGTCAAAGCTGTTCTACGGGTGGGAAATATTTGATCCTGTCGATATCATGGGCTTGAAAACAACATATAACAATATGCTAAGAATAGTGTCTGGCGCATTCTGCTCAACACCTGTAGAAGCTCTTTATGCAGAGAATGGCGTAGCTCCTTTTGAATATCTGGTAGCTGAAAACTGGGCAAGAAAGTCAATTTGGATTGCAGAAAGACCAATCAATAGTGAAAATTTCTTACTAAACCGAGCTAATCAAGTACTTACAGCAATAATTAACCAACGTATTCCACCGATACATCGCCTCACTTCTGAAATAAACAAATATTGGAACGAAAATCCGCCAAAAATCGATTGGACAATCAAACAACATTTTAAAACAGGTGGCAATAAAAGATCTGCAGTTGCTATGTTTGCCAATCTAAAAGCCACAAAATACCAATTCAGAAGAGAAGTTTACACCGACGGTTCACTAGCAAGAAGAAAAGTAGGTTTTGGTATTTACAACCCAACGGAAGAAAGCATGTTCAAAAACCTACCGGAAAAATTATCAATCTTTTCGGCGGAAGCTGTAGCTATCAATATAGCAATCGAACGAGCTAATTCACCCACGGTTATATATACGGATTCCGCCAGTGTGTTATCTGCCTTGGAATCTGGAACAAAACATCCGATCATCCAAAACATACTACACAGCAAAAATCTTCAGAACATCACATTGGTCTGGATTCCAAGTCTCGTGGGTATTTCTGGTAATGAAGAAGCTGATCGACTTGCAAACCTAGGTAGAAATGGAGAAAGGCACACAACAAAAATTCCAAAAGCGGACGCGCTGAAATGGATGAAGATGGAACTGAAAATGCAACACCAACAGAACTGGCGTAACCAGCAGAATATTAAACTTAAAGAGGTAAAACTAACAACGGAGAAATGGAATGATGTGAAAAACAAGAGAGAGCAGAAGGTCCTTACCCGATTAAGGAACGGCCACACATGGATAACGCATAAACATCTGATAGAGGGAACTGAAACACCAATATGTGAAACCTGTGGTACCGAGCTGACAGTGAAACATATTATATTAGAATGCCGAAAATTCGATAAAAAGAGACGAGATCTACTACCAGAAGGCAGCCTTGCAGATAAACTGGAGAACAACCGAGAAAAGGAAAAACAAGTGATTCGTTTTTTAAAACAGTGTGATCTTTTTAATGTAATTTAAACTACCACTTTTCTTGAGGGTGAAAACGACAGGTTAATCCCTCGTTAAATAAAGCGTACAAAAAAAAAAAAAAGATTTCAGATTCAGATTTCAGATTCAGATTTCAGATTCAGATTTCAGATTCAGATTTCAGATTCAGATTTCAGATTCAGATTTCAGATTCAGATTTCAGATTCAGATTTCAGATTCAGATTTCAGATTCAGATTTCAGATTCAGATTTCAGATTCAGATTTCAGATTCAGATTTCAGATTCAGATTTCAGATTCAGATTTCAGATTCAGATTTCAGATTCAGATTTCAGATTCAGATTTCAGATTCAGATTTCAGATTCAGATTTCAGATTCAGATTCAGATTTCATATTCAGATTTCAGATTCAGATTTCAGATTCAGATTTCAGATTCAGATTTTAGATTCAGATTTCAGATTCAGATTTCAGATTCAGATTTCAGATTCAGATTTCAGATTCAGATTTCAGATTCAGATTTCAGATTCAGATTTCAGATTCAGATTTCAGATTCAGATTTCAGATTCAGATTTCAGATTCGGATTTCAGATTCAGATTTCAGATTCAGATTTCAGATTCAGATTTCAGATTCAGATTTCAGATTCAGATTTCAGATTCAGATTTCAGATTCAGATTTCAGATTCAGATTTCAGATTCAGATTTCAGATTCAGATTTCAGATTCAGATTTCAGATTCAGATTTCAGATTCAGATTTCAGATTCAGATTTCAGATTCAGATTTCAGATTCAGATTTCAGATTCAGATTTCAGATTCAGATTTCAGATTCAGATTTCAGATTCAGATTTCAGATTCAGATTTCAGATTCAGATTTCAGATTCAGATTTCAGATTCAGATTTCAGATTCAGATTTCAGATTCAGATTTCAGATTCAGATTTCAGATTCAGATTTCAGATTCAGATTTCAGATTCAGATTTCAGATTCAGATTTCAGATTCAGATTTCAGATTCAGATTTCAGATTAAGATTTCAGATTCAGATTTCAGATTCAGATTTCAGATTCAGATTTCAGATTTCAGATTCAGATTTCAGATTCAGATTTCAGATTCAGATTTCAGATTCAGATTTCAGATTGAGATTTCAGATTCAGATTCAGATTTCAGATTCAGATTTCAGATTCAGATTTCAGATTCAGGTTTCAGATTCAGATTTCAGATTCAGATTTCAGATTCAGATTTCAGATTCAGATTTCAGATTCAGATTTCAGATTCAGATTTCAGATTCAGATTTCAGATTCAGATTTCAGATTCAGATTTCAGATTCAGATTTCAGATTCAGATTTCAGATTCAGATTTCAGATTCAGATTTCAGATTCAGATTTCAGATTCAGATTTCAGATTCAGATTTCAGATTCAGATTTCAGATTCAGATTTCAGATTCAGATTTCAGATTCAGATTTCAGATTCAGATTTCAGATTCAGATTTCAGATTCAGATTTCAGATTCAGATTTCAGATTCAGATTTCAGATTCAGATTTCAGATTCAGATTTCAGATTCAGATTCAGATTTCAGATTCAGATTTCAGATTCAGATTCAGATTTCAGATTCAGATTTCAGATTCAGATTTCAGATTCAGATTTCAGATTCAGATTTCAGATTCAGATTTCAGATTCAGATTTCAGATTCAGATTTCAGATTCAGATTTCAGATTCAGATTTCAGATTCAGATTTCAGATTCAGATTTCAGATTCAGATTTCAGATTCAGATTTCAGATTCAGATTTCAGATTCAGATTTCAGATTCAGATTTCAGATTCAGATTTCAGATTCAGATTTCAGATTCAGATTTCAGATTCAGATTTCAGATTCAGATTTCAGATTCAGATTTCAGATTCAGATTTCAGATTCAGATTTCAGATTCAGATTTCAGATTCAGATTTCAGATTCAGATTTCAGATTCAGATTTCAGATTCAGATTTCAGATTCAGATTTCAGATTCAGATTTCAGATTAAGATTTCAGATTCAGATTATAGATTCGGAAACGAAATTTGTAAGATAAATTTTTAAATTAAAAAATAGATCTTATTTTACTGATTTTGCTAAAAGTTTTAGAATTCACCGGACCAAATTTCACAAACATATTAAGTTACCAAACTCAGTATTAAACTTATTAAATTTGAGTTATGCTTCTGCAAAGAGCGAAAAAAAACAATATTCGAACGAAAATAAGTGATTATGGGATAAATCTATATCTCTAGACTGCTGAAAATTGCTCTTAAATTTAAAAATTAATTTAAAAATATTTTGGAAATTTTTTGGAAAATTGCTCAACATGACAGTTTACCCACAGATGTCTTTCCTTGAGATGTTTTTCCCGGTTTCCCGGTGATGAGCTGAAATTTCAAAGTTTTTCCCGGTTTTCTCGGTTCGCTAGCCACTGATTTATGATTTTAATTTTGTGTTGAATTCATGTTTTTTATTTCAATGTTGATATCGTTTCAGGTCGTCGAATTTCAGAATTTTTGATTTCAAATGCCAATTGCGAATCAAAATTTGAGGAAACTATAGATAAAAGCGGACCTGAATGACATTTATGTTAAAGGGTCAGTATTATTATAGTTGAAGAATGTTTAAATTTTGTTTTAAAGAAGGTTAATTTCTCAAGTTCAAGTTAATCTCAAGTTCTTATGTTTATTACATTGAAAATGGTTTTTAGTATCCAGTCATTATCGATCTCGTAGTACTATTGCTATCTCTATCAATAACTCTAACGAAATAGTGGAAAATACCACCTTGGTAACCTTCGGAAAGTTATGAATGTAACACCGTAACAAGTTACTCCCCGGTTGGCAAATGTGGTTGAACATGGCTGCATAAGTTGCAACCGGTTGCTACATGTGGGGGATAGTGTTACTAAACGCACATACTTGGGAGCATACTTCTTTTCTCCAATATTCCAACAGATAGGTGTCTGAATACTTTATGCAAATGAGCAGACAGATCCATATGAGCAACTTTTATGTTTAAATCTCTCAAAGATTTAGAAAAAAAGGATTTTATAAATTAAATAGTCAGAATAGCCTATTTCCAAACTAAGAAAGAAAAGCCACAGGCAAAAGTACACATGATTTTTAAAGTTTTAATTAAAGTTTATTATATTATATAAAAATGTTGCAAAACTTTTTTTTATGCTTTCATCATTTAGTTTTTTTTTTCATTATAATTTATGCATTTATGCCATGCCTTGTGATGTGATGGGACAACGCTGTTCCCCTCAAACTGGACTAAATAGCTATGTTGATTCACTTCCATCTGTACCGTTGAACCGTCAACACGTACGCCGGAGCATCATATCGTTGCTGTGTACCTGCAGGAACATTTTACATTATTTATTTTTTCCTTACCTGTATTTCAATCAGCACTTTTCAGTGCTAAAATTGTTTTCATTTTCTTTTATTCATATTTTCTCTTTTCTTTCCAGCATGGGGAAGTCATCGGCCGGGTCAAGGGCCGGAAGAAAACGGATTGCCGAACCTAATTCAGGTCCATCGCCCAAAAAAGTTGAAATTTCCAATTCATTCGATGTCCTTCATAACATCGGTGATGAGGAAATATTCATATTTAATTCTGATAAGAGTACTAAGAAACCTTCTTCTTCTTATACTCTTAAAAACGAAAAGATTCCACCAATAACGGTCACGATTCCTGACTTCAATGCCTTTCGAAAAGAAATCGTCACTTCCGTCAAGGATGTGAAGATTTCTTTTCAGATCGGTCGAAGGGGAACTGCTCGTATATTGGCGGAATCTTTTAATGATTTTCAAAAGGTTTTAAATTATTTGAATAATAAAAAGCACCAATTTTTTACGTACGACACTAGAAGTGATCGTCCATTTAAAGTTGTACTTCGTGGTCTCACTGGCGATCAGACACCGGATGAGATCACAGCTGAATTAAATTCTTTGTTAGGTTTTTCTCCAATTCAAGTAATTCAAATGAGGAAAAGAACCAACACGAATAATACCAGTAGTGTTGGTTTTGCTCCTGAACTTTATTTGATCCATTTTAAAAAGGATCAGGTTAATAATTTAAAAATTCTGGAAAAGGCTCGTCTTATGTTTCATTGTCGAGTAAAATTTGAACCTTTTCGTAAATCTACTACCAATTTTTTACAAAATATTACGCAATGTCGTCGTTGTCAAGCTTTTTGTCACGGCACTAAAAATTGTAGAATGAATGCCAGATGCATGTTTTGCGGCTCATTCGATCATGAAAAATCTAAATGCCTTTTTGGTGGTGATAAGCCAAAAACAGAATTTTTTAAGTGTGCGAATTGCACAGGTAATCATTCCTCGAATTCTGTAGACTGTCCCATCAGGGCAAAAATTATTGCTTCTAGGAAAAATCCCAAAGTTTCCAGAAAAGTTTCTTCTCCTCCTTCCTCTTTTTCGTCTTCACACGTCGGGCCGGCAAACAACCTGCCTGTTCGCATCCAGCCTCGGTCTACATTGGAATCACGGCTGGGTAATACCCGAAGTGATTTTAATGTTACCTGTGCTGAATCTGCGCCCCAGACTCGTTGTTTATCGTTCTCAGAGGTGGTTGAAAATGGGTTTCCCTCTTCAGGTTTAACTAATAAAAATGGGAAAAAACCAAGTCTCAACGTTCATGCGAAGGCTTGGGAAAATCCCCGAAATTCAAATACTTGTTCTTCTCCTTCATTTTCTGATCCTAACAATTTTGTTGATTTGGGTGAGATAACTGAGGAAAAATTAAAATTTTTGCATCAAAATTTAATGGAAATGATGCAACTTATGTTGAAAGCAAATTCAATGTTTGAAGCTTTCCAAACTTCTTTTAATTATGCTAACAAAATTATTATGACTTTACGATTCCCTCATGGATCCAAATAGATGTTTAAATATTATGAATTGGAACGCTAGATCTTTGCTGGCTAACCAAGATGAATTCTTTTTATTTTTGAAAACTCAAAACATACATATTGCTGCCATCACTGAAACTTTTTTAAAGCCAGACAATAACTTGAAAAGCAATGCTTTCTTTAAAATTTTACGAAATGATCGACTTGATCGACAAGGTGGGGGTGTAGCTATTGTCATCAATAGTCGTCTCAAATTTAGACTTCTTCCTTCTTTCAATACAAAAGTCTTAGAAACAATTGGAATTGAATTAGAAACTTCTATGGGGAAAATTATAATTGTTGCCGCATACTTGCCTTTTCAATGCAGCGGTGAACAGAAAAATTTTTTGAAGGGAGATTTACAAAAACTCACCAGAAATAAATCTAATTTTTTTATTATTGGTGACTTTAATGCAAAACACCGATCTTGGAATAATATTTCATCAAATTCTAATGGGAATATTTTGTTTAATGATTGCTCTGCAGGTTATTATACTGTTGAATATCCTAATGGGCATACTTGTTTTTCTTCGTTTAGAAATCCTTCCACAATTGATTTGGTTCTAACGGATTTAGGCGAGCATTGTAGTCAATTAGTTACTCATGCGGACCTCGATTCAGACCACCTTCCAATAACTTTCTCTTTATCCCAAAGTCCCATTGAAAACCCTTTAAAATCAACTTTTAATTTTCAAAAGGCTAACTGGGAGCGATATATGAATTTTATTGAACGTAATTTAGATGTAAACGTTCCACTGAATTCAATAGAAGATATTGATTTGGCTATAGAAAATTTGACAACTTCAATAGTCAATGCTAAAGCCGCTTCAATACCTAAAGTCAAACATAAATTTAATCAACCTTTAATTGATGATGATCTTCAGTTTTTGATACGACTGAAAAACATTCGTCGACGCCAATATCAACGTACTAGGGATCCTTATTTAAAATTTATTTATTGCGACCTTCAAAAAGAGATCAAACGTCGTTTAAATTTCATTCGTAATGAAAATTTTGCTAAAGCAGTAGAGGACATAAAACCCTACTCAAAGCCTTTTTGGAAATTAACTAAAATTCTGAAAAAGCCCCAGAAGCCAATTCCTACTTTGAAAGATGGGGAGAAACTTCTTTTAACTAATTCAGAAAAAGCTAAAAAATTAGCCCAACAATTTGAGTCTGCTCATGATTTTAATTTAAACGTTGTAAGTCCAATTGATGCTCAAATTTCCCTTGAATTTGATGAAATTCTTTCTAAACAAAATGTATTTGAAAGTTCTTGTGAGACAAATATTGATGAACTTAAATTGATTTTCAAAAAATTTAAAAATATGAAAGCTCCGGGGGAAGATGGAATTTTCTATATTCTTATTAAAAAGTTGCCTGAAAGCACTTTAAATTTTTTAGTTAAAATCTTCAACAAATGTTTTCACTTGGCTTATTTTCCCAATAAATGGAAAAATGCGAAAGTAACTCCAATTTTGAAACCTGGAAAAAGTGCTTCAGAGCCATCAAGTTATCGACCAATTAGTTTGCTTCCTTCTTTAAGTAAACTATTTGAGAGAGTTATTTTGAATAGAATGATGATTCACATTAATCAGAATTCTATTTTCCCTGATGAACAATTTGGTTTTCGTCATGGACACTCTACTACACATCAACTTTTGAGTGTAACTAATATGATTAACGCTAGCAAATCTGAAGGTTATTCAACTGGTGTTGCTCTTCTTGATATTGAAAAAGCTTTTGACAGTGTTTGGCACAAAGGTTTAGTAGCTAAATTAGCTCGATTTGATTTTCCTGTATATCTCACCAAAATTATTCAAAATTATTTGACTAGCCGAACCTTACAAGTAAGCTATCAAAATTCATGCTCTGAAAGGACTCCCATTAGAGCTGGGGTCCCTCAGGGCAGTATACTTGGGCCAATTTTATACAATATTTTTACTTCTGATCTTCCTGATGTACCAGAAGGAAAAGGTAGAAGATTATTTGCTGATGATACTTTGCTTTCAGCCAAAGGTCGAAATTTACGGGTGGTACGCAGTAGATTGCAACAAAATTTAAATTCCTTTTTGAATTACTTGAAAATGTGGAAAATTTCTCCTAACGCTTCCAAAACTCAACTTATTTTATTTCCCCATAAGCCAAGAGCAAATTTTTTAAAACCTAATGAAAATCATTCTATAACTTTTAATGGGGTTTCATTAGAATGGTCTGATCACGTGAAGTACTTGGGACTCACACTTGATCGGAATCTTACTTTTAAAAATCACATTGAAGATATTCAATCTAAATGTAATAAATACACTAAATCTCTTTATTCTCTCATCAACAGGAAATCCAGGTTGTGTCTGCGAAACAAGATGTTAATCTACAAACAGGTCTTTCGACCAGCGATAATGTATGCAGTTCCGATTTGGTCTAGCTGCTGCGCGACGAGGAAGAAAGCCATCCAGAGGATTCAGAACAAGGTTCTGAAAATGATTTTGCGGCTTCCACCTTGGCACAGCACCGAAGATCTTCATCGGATTGCAGGCATAGAATCGATCGAAGAGATGGCCAACAAAATCATCTCCAACTTCAGAGGCAAATCGATGCAGTCTTCCATCGCAGAGATTCGTTCTCTTTACAATTAAGTTAGTTTTTAGGATTTAGGATTAAGTTTATACATCTTTTTTTTTTTTTTGCTCAACAGGATATTCTCCTTTAAATCAAATTATTTATTGCTAAAGCAAATTTAAATCAAATAAACAATGTTTAAAATTAACTGTATCAAAGAGTTGAACTGATCATAATTGATCTGAACACTTTAATTTAACTTTAATAATGTAACTTAAATGTAATGATTAAAAGACTAATAAAGACATATTAAAAAAAAAATAAAAAAAAAAAGCTATGTTGATTTATCAGTCATTTTGTCAATCGACAGTATGCGCATATTACCCACTATGTGCATTTAGGAATACTTCCCCCTATACGTGCTACGGGTGAAGTTATCTACCGGAAAATTGGTTCATCAAAAATGACTGAGGTCCAACTTTTGTGCCAGCAGCTGGAAGCAACTAGGTTAGGAAGATCCGGATCCAGGTTTGCCATTTGGTATTCCTTTTGAATCGGGTAAGATACTTACATACAGTGCATGCGAATATTCTACCTATTCCAAAAGTTTCGTAGCCAGGTGGGGGTGGTTTTGGAACAAGGCTTCTGGAGAAGATCTTTGCAAATAGTTGTGTTTTCCGCTATTACTTACATGTGCTTTCCCCTCCAGCTAGTAGTTTCCAAATCCTAGTAGCAGCATATGTCAGCAAAACGCATTTGATGATATGATTGGGCAAGTTTTTCGGAACGAACACTTCCTAATGAATATGATAATGTTCATCAAGAATGGCTATCATGAGGTGCAGCTTCCGGACAATTTTGAGAACCAATTTGAGGTACATGGAGTCAAAACATTGAAGTAGCACATGCTATCATTGTCGGATACATAGGTGTAGGTTTTCGCCTGACCTGGCTCATAAAACTTTCACATTTTGCTTCAACATATTTATAAGAACTATTTACACACATAATGAAATACTAAGAGCATAATTTCTCCCTGAAGCCAACTGTACTAACTTTCACTTTCCGCAGTACTTACAGCTGTAGCCTGGTAATGGACGATTTGGCAGAAACACATTTTCATTTGCGAAAGTGATTCCACCCGGTTGATGGCTTGCTGAAATGTATGCAAATTGTTGTCATTCCGAATGAAAACCCTTACCCTGCAGGCAGGCAATTGGATTAGGTTTCCTAATTGGGTCTAACTAAAGCAATTAAAGGCGGAACAGAAGCAATTTGCATGTGCCAATTAAAAGTGACAGGAATTAATATTCCGGTAAGATTTGTTGGTCCTGCTGTCTCCTGGCTGATGATACATGAGGTTATGGATGCGAAACGTAGTTTCTCTGATACGGTTGTGGATACCGAAACCGGAGTTTTCATTGCTCTATCGAAGATTTATCTATCATATTCATTTTTATGAGGGGCACTTCCCTTCATATTCGAAATTCATGAAATTGAGGTTTAAAAATATAGAGTTCTCCACCTGAAATCTAAATTGTTCGTGTGCTAACTGATTGTCAATTTAATACCTTCAAAATAGTGGAGAATATTTCGCCTCGAAAAGAACAGATCATATCCATGAAGCTATGGTAATTTGATGAAGTTGAAACGCTTTTCCAGGATGGACCTAAGAGATATTTGGCGTTATAAAATACGTGAGGTATTCGAAAAGGTCATAAATCGAAGCCCCGTGAATAAAGGGTGATACGGTTAAATTTGGTCTAGGGAAAACGCGTGTAAATCGGTGAAATCGTTTATTTCAAAATTCAAATTAAATTTATTTTTAAAGTTTAATTAGTATAAAATTCAGGAAAATATACAGTTAGGCTTCCGCTTTTCCAAATCCGAATTGCCGGGCCTTACGCTTAACCCTGCCATCAGATTTTGTACAGCCATCTTGTCCACCTTCTTCGCCGCAGAAAGCCAGTTTGCCTTGAACTGTCGCTCGTCCTTAGCAGTTTTTTTTTTGGTCTTCTTTAGGTTCCGCTTGACAATAGCCCAGTATTTCTCAATTGGGCGGAGCTCTGGCGTGTTGGGAGGGTTCTTGTCCTTGGGAACCACCTGCACGTTGTTGGCGGCGTACCACTCCATGGCCTTTTTACCGTAATGGCAAGATGCCAAATCCGGCCAAAACAGTACGGAACAACCGTGTTTCTTCAGGAAAGGATGCAGACGTTTATTCAAACACTCTGTTAGGGCCAATCCCCAAAATTCTCGCTGGTTCGGAATCACCGCGATAGTTTCAGACGTATGGGAATTCGAACGTAAATAGATAATACGACACAAGTGATACGATCACGGGAATGTTTATTACATTCGAAACGAGCGCTCAAAATACAACAAAAATGAAACAATAGTGGACTGTATCTTAAAACTACCGACCGACACGGGTGATTTATTGGTTCTGATCTGAGTAGCATTTTTCTACCTATCGTTCACAATAGCGGATCGAGTCCGTTCGATTATCGCCCATTCCTTTTCCTACGGTACTGGCTATAGCTATACATAGGTACCTATTAGGAACATATTGCTGCACACACGCACTGCTATCTATCTATTATCACTGCAGATGCGTGTGGCGCGGATAAATCGATTGATGGTGTTTTTAGGTTGATCAGGATGTTATTGCGCTCGGCTCGCGCTGCTGTTTTGGCGCGAACACACTCTTTCACGTAAATTTCTTGGTTGAAGTCAAGTCAAACATCGCGCGCCATCGCTGATAAGTGTACTTACCGTCTCCAATTCTGTTGACCGTTTTTTCGTCGAAATTCTGTGCTTCTTTCGTCCTTTTCCCGTTAACACTGTAGAACACTCACTCGCGAACAAGTGGAAAGCGGAGTTTCCCCTGGAAAACGTTTTTCCGACACGAAATTTCCCGCAACATTTTTCGTTCGCGCGACACGTTGTTTTGTTCGTTTTGTTTTTGTTGTTTTACTTCGCACGGTGTACGCAAGCGGTACGTTATTCGACCAGGTTATTCAATGCGAAGTTGTGTTATCGTCTATCGCTGCTAAATTTCGTGCTTGCGAAGACTTTTGGAATTTGTTCGAATTTGCTTAGTGTCGACGTTATGGCCAACACTAAGGAGAAAAAGCAGTGTGGAGAGTGCCAATTGGTGATTAACGACCTAGAGCCGATCGGATGTGGTTTTTGCGGCAATTTTTTCCACATTAGTCAGCAGTGCTGTGGATTTAATATCCGTCTCAACAGGGAGCTGTTTACGCAGGGTAAGGTGATTTTTATTTGTACTCCTTGTCGTACAGAACTCAACGGCCGAAACATTCGCCGTTATATAGATGATCACTGTTTAACGGATCCTACTGCAAAAAGCGACTACCCTGGTAATGTCCTTGAAAAGCTCACTCATCAGCTGGACTTACTATCCAAAAAAGTCGACGATATGGCTCTGACTCGGAATGTACCTACAACTTCGTACGCTTTTCCTCCATTGAATGGGACTCCACAAACATTCCCATTACCGAACTTCAAGCGTCACCGCTTGAATGATGGAATATCGCAGCTTTCTTCAACGATGACTGGAACAAATTCCGTTGACCTAAGCGACCTTTCAGTCCCGTTTATCGTACCTCCACCCCCGACACCCAAGTTCTGGCTGTACTTAGCTGGTCTTCAGCCCCAGATCACGGACGCAGGCGTTGAAACAATAGTTTCTTGCTGCCTGGACTTAACCATGCCGGTAGAGGTGAAACGATTGCTTCCCAAAGGCGTAGACGGCTCCACTAGAAGATATGTTTCTTTCAAAATCGGACTGGATCCAGTGCACAAAAATGTCGCTTTGAGTCCTATGACCTGGCCTTCTGGAATACTCTTTCGAGAATTTGTGGACCAGCCAAAAAACTACAACCGGCGACCTTTGACTCCTGTACCATCAGTTCAACGCATTCGGTCAGTTGGGGAACCGGCTACCACGAATGTAGTGCCAATTACGCCCACGATCGGACCAGTTTCCTTGAGGTAGTCTCATCTAGTGCCTTCGAGGATTGTGGGAATCATCTGGCTCCCACTTCAGCTGATAACGACGATGGGACCTCAGCTCTCTTGAGATTGTATTGCGACGCTTCACCGGTTCTGAGTGGATCAGACATTACTTGTTGGGTTTCTACACTGGGACGCAACGAACAAGGCACTTGGGAGACCTCAGAGCCCCTCGACTCAGTCGCGCAGCTTCCGGCCAGCGTCATCAGTCGTCCCAGCCCTGAGTTCGATTGTGGCGACGAGGTTCTCCAGCCTGCATCTTCAGGCAAGTATTCATCTGGTTTGATAACTTTTTCCCTGTGTGATGAAGTTTCACCTAACCACAGATCCTGCATGCGCTGTCAACATGCCACGTCCGTTACTTCACCTGCCTTTATTTGGGGTTCAACACCAGGACGCATCGAATGGAGCCTTTTGGAGACCCCGGAGCCCTTCGACTCAGTCGCGCTGTTTCCTGCCCGCGTCATCAGTCGTCCTGGCCCTGAGTTCGTTGGAGGCGACGGGGTTCTCCAGGCCTCTTTTACAGGCAAGTACCAGTTTATGTCTAGAACTTGCCATTCGCGTATCCTGTTTCCGTTCCACCACAGATGCATCCCGCTAGATCTTCCGAACCTTGTTAATCCTACGACTTCTTCCGGGCTTCCAGCACCGGGACGCAACGAACTAGGAACTACGGAGACCCCTGAGCCCTTCGACTCAGTCGCGCTGTTTCCTGCCAGCGTCATCAGTCGTCCCGGCCATGAGTTCGTCTGTGGCGAAGGGGTTCTCCAGCCAGCGCTTTCTGGCAAGTATAATATCACTAAGAGTTTTTCCCCTTGTGATGGAATTTACCTTTCCAGTGATCATCGATCCCGCGCTACGTTCGAATCGTCCGAACCCTTAAACATTTTCTATCAGAACGTCGGTGGTGTTAATAGTTGTTTGATTGACTACTTGTTGGCGACTTCATGTTCTTGCTACGACGTCATTGCCTTCACCGAAACCTGGCTCAACGACCGGAGTGTTCCGTTGCGACCGTAGTCCTCGTAACAGCAAAAAGTCTACTGGTGGTGGAGTGTTACTCGCCGTGAAATCTACGTTTCCAGCTAAGCCAATTGAAGACGATTCCTGGGCCAATTTAGAACTTGTTTGGATTCGCATGGATTTCGGAGATCGGAAACTTTATTTGTGCGTAGTGTACGTGCCCCCTGACCGTTCTGGAGACTTGGCTTTAAATGAATCTTTTTCGCTCTGCCTCTCTGAAGTAAGCTCGATTTGCTCTCCGGCAGACGACATACTCATCATCGGCGACTTCAATCTACCCGGTTTGAAATGGTGCTCCTCCCCAAGCGGCTTTTTATTTCCGGATCCTGCTCGTTCTTCATTCTCAGCATCCTCTAATATCTTCCTTGACTCCTTGAGCACCGCGACTCTACGACAGATCAACAAAATTGAAAATGAAAACGGCCGTATGCTTGATCTCTGCTTCGTGAACGAAGGGATCAAGAATCCGACGATCGAATCTGCTCCTGCTCCTCTGGTTAAAACTGTCCCGCATCATCCAGCCTTAGTGATTTCACTCGATATCACTAAAATACTTGGCTCAGAAGAGAAAACTGCGTCTTTCTATTACGATTTTAAGAACGTTGACTTCGAAGCCATATCCCTCGTCCTGCAATCCATTGATTGGGAGGCTGAGCTCGATTTTTCTAATCCCAATGCAGCTGCCGAAACGTTTGCGAACATCCTGAACTATATCATCGATCGCCATGTGCCGAAACGTAGCACGGCTACCAATCTACGGACCCTAGGGTTACTGGAAGTCTTCGTAGACTTAAGACGGCTAAGCAGCGCGCACTACGCAACTACAACAAACACAAGTCCCTCTACACTAAGGACAAATATCGCAAATTGAATTCTGCCTATAAGAAAGCCATTAAGCGTTGCTACCAGAATTATATTAATCGGTTACAACAGAATTTCAAGAGCAGTCCGAAATCTTTTTGGAAGCACGTGAAAAATCTGCGGAGAGAATCAGGGCTTCCGTCTCACATGTTCCTGAACAGCGACACAGGGAACTCTGATCCCGAAATTTGTGATCTATTTGCCGAGAAGTTCTCCAGCATTTTTACAACTGGATCCATTTCTCCCGAGCAACTGGCTAGAGCTGTGAGAAATATATTGCCTACACCTTCTTCGTTTAACGGTATCACAATCGACGATGCATCCATATCGAAAGCGACAGTTAAGCTGAAAAACTCTACATCTTTGGGCCCGGATGGTATACCTGCTACTTTTTTGAAGCGTTTTATGCCACTTCTGCTGTTTCCTATTCGGCATATTTTCAAATCATCGCTGGATGTTGGAATCTTTCCCTCACTATGGAAGGAAGCCTACATGTTTCCTGTTCACAAGAAGGGTGACAAGAGAGACGTTAACAACTACCGCGGAATTTCAGCTCTATGCGCGATGGCCAAATTGTTTGAATTGGTTATCCTGGATCCCATTAATTCGTTCTTCAAGCACCAACTTTCCAATGATCAACACGGGTTCATGCCTAAACGATCCCCGACTACCAACTTACTCACCTTCACATCTTTTGTGCAAGACAGCTTTGCTATGAAAACCCAAACTGATGCCATATATACTGACCTATCTGCTGCATTCGACAAGGTGAACCACGATATCGCTATCGCAAAGCTGGGTTTCTGTGGATCCCTTTTGCACTGGTTCCATAGTTACTTAACAGGTCGAAAGTTTTCCGTTCATATTGGTGACTCCTTTTCAAATCATTTTCTTGCCTGCTCCGGCGTGCCTCAAGTTCACATCATAAACGGCCAAGAGGACATCAATTTCCTGCAGCAGCAGTTCATTGTGTTTGCTCAATGGTGTGACCTGAACTGCCTGCCCCTGAATCGCAGTAAATGCTCGGTCGTATCATTTTCTCGTAAGCGACACCCTCTTTATGCGGAGTACGCTCTCGGAGACGGAATCATTTCTCGGGTTGACCACATCAACGATCTGGGCGTTATTCTCGATCAACGGCTGGAGTTTAAGACTCACACAAACTACAACGTCGACAAAGCATCCAGAAACCTCGGATTCTTATTTCGCATGGCCAAAGACTTCAAAGACGTGTACTGCCTGAAGAGTCTTTACTGCTGTATAGTTCGTTCCATCCTCGAGTATGCTTCAGCTGTTTGGTGCCCTTTTTACCAGAATGGGGCTGAACGAATCGAGGCCATCCAGCTTCGCTTCATGCGGTATGCCCTACGTCATCTGAACTGGCAAGACCCGTTCCGTTTACCAAGTTACGAGAATCGCTGCCGCCTCATAAACCTAGATACGCTTCAAGCTCGCAGAAACGCTACGCGCGCTCTAGTTGTTGCTGATCTCTTAACGTCCAGAGTCGACTGTCCCGTTTTGCTGGAGGCCATTCCTCTCAGCGTGCGTCCCCGAGGATTGAGAAACCAGCTTTTGCAGCTCTATGTACCTTTTCGTCTCAACAACTACGGAGCGAACAGCGCATTTATCGGCATATTGAAAACGTTCAATCGCTTTTCTGAGCATTTCGACTTCGATGTTCCGAGGAACGTGTTCCGGACCAAAATTTTAACTGTTTCAAGAACTGTATAGAACTGTGTTAATTTTTTATCTTGTATTGTTATTATCTACTATTAAGTTATCATTAGGATCTACATATGATCCGTTGATTTTATTCTAATAAACAATAAACAATAGACAGTCCCAGAAGCTATGAAAATGCTGCTTTTCAAGCCACAGGTACAGATGGCTTGCCAAACCAGATAATACTTCGCGAACTTTGACAGTTTCATGTGCTTGAAAATATCAGCTACCTTTTCCCTTCCTTTTGCCGCATAAAACTCCTGTCCCGGAAGCTGCTTGTAGTCGGCTTTGACGTAGGTTTCGTCGTCCATTACCACGCAATCAAACTTCGTCAGCATCGTCGTGTACAGCCTCCGGTATCGCGCTTTCATCAAGTTATGTCGTGAGTCGGCAAACTACGAAAATGCTCATAAACAGAACTGATATCAGTCATCGTCATGAGCCGTGAAGATGCGACTGCAGCGACTTTTGTTCCATAACACTCATTCGACTGTTCCTCAAATGGGTTCCCCTTTACGTGCAGATCACTCGTTCTGCACTTTGCAGATTCTGGAGACGATTTCACTCAATTTGTACTCCCGCTGATCAGCCTTGTTGTTCTCTCTGCGACCAGCAGTGCTTCCAGATTGCTAAGAATCGCATGTAGCATTTGAAAGAATTGTCCAATGAGGGCAACAAATATTGTCGCTGCTAAGCTTGCGCTCTCTTGCATACTTTTAGGGTATACGAATCAGGCGTCGAGCATCGTCCAATTTGTATAGCTCTTATAGCTGTAGCCAGAAATTTAAAATATGTATGTGTATCGTCTCCACTTAGTAGGTGTATTCTATTTTTTAAGTTTCATACAATAGTTCTATAATTGTTGAGCGTGTAAAAACTGCGCGACTCGTCAGCCCTTGTTAGAAAGTGTGCGCGAGATAGGCCATCACGAACGGGGGAAAAAACATAAACAAAAACAAGCGGGAGATAGTCGGAAATTTGTAGCGTGTGTAGTACGGAGTATTAAAACTTAAAAGTATTTCCTAATCCTAATAGTACGGATATTTCTTAAAACTAGTAGTACGGGAGTGACTGATTATATTTATTCAAACCTCTAAAAGGTGAAACAGTGAGTACAAAACGAATCCGCTGAAGAAATTGTTTGCTAAATGTAATTAAACACACATAGGTCACGTACGAGGAAATTAACCTACAAACTAGGTTCAGGACGATTTCGATCAGCTTTAATTATAGCCAAACAACTGTATTGTAAATCGGAAGTAGTAAACTTATATTCTAAATTAGTTGTCCTAACAATTATGTTCTTAAAACTAAGGTTCCGGACGGAAATTAAGAAGCGATTGTCATTCGCCGATCCGAACAAGTGTGAGCAAGTGTGAGAGCCCGAGTAGAAGAAAACTAAATGTAAGTTTTCAGCTAACAATTGTTTAGGACTCTAAATAAATAAAATGTGAAATATTTTAGCTTCAAGCTGCTACAATCGAGAAAGGCTGCTTTGAGGATTCTTTTCTTATCCGAACAATAATGTATATGAAACATGTAATAAAGTTGTTGAGAAATAAACATACAAAAATGTATGTATCGGCTGAGAGTACGTCAGATTCTATGAGTGAAACTACACGGATAAGACCTACCTGCTGCGTGGTAAATTGCCGTGATCGAGATATGACAACTGATTACTTAATATCGTAGAAAAAAAACAAGGTATTTCAATACCTACCTTCCACGATATAAATACCATGGGAGACCAAGTCGCTGAATCTGAAAGCCTAAACCGTTACGAGAAGACCCTTTTAACGGAACATTTTAAGTAGAGAGCGTTCAATGCCACGACTTCTACTGTAATGATGAGAGTCGATCTTCTGCGCAGATGATCTTGTGGGTAAGCCGCGAGCGAGGTAGAATAGCTCCGGCGTCGGGGAGTAGCCGTTATTAGCAAGTGAAGCTGCAGGGATAAGACGAAAATTTCTATGCCATGGATTTAGCACACGAACGAGTTTTTGACTGTTGAAGATTGCCTAATTAGTATGGGCATAAAATAGGGATCCTAATATCACGACATGATAAGTGAAGGTGACACAGAGCTTAACATTTCGATATATGTTACCGCGGAGTTCTGAAAAAGAATCCAATTACCTCTATTTCGATAATACGCAACCTGTTAAAGACTGCAACATTCATCGGGGCAAATAGAAATCGTCAAATATGAAAACCAAGAATCATAACTGTAAGATGCGGTGAAAATTGTACCATAACACTTGAACGGCACTAAAGGATACCATCGGATTACCCACCAAGCCACCCGGTAGGAGAGCTTTAAGGATACACTATCTTCATGAAGCCAAACAAACTGGTAGAAAATCAACCGGCAGGGAGAGATGCATTCCCCGAGGGATGGGGTGGGAGAGGGAGGTGGGTCTTCAGATGGATAAAGGATGGACATGTCGGAACGTATATTTCACCCGAGGCAACACGATTCAATCCAATCATAAAAGTTTCCATTTGACCTCTTTATGGCACTTTGAAAGCTGGCTTGTTTGTGGCGCAGTGATGCACAAACAAACTGTTTTCGTTCTTCTCTTGAAGTTGTGTTGAACAGTCTAATTTTAACTAGAAAGCTGAGCAGTCAATTTTAAAAACTCAAACCATTGAACTACCAATTAAAGGAACATAAATGTTTGGATTTTTTTTTAATCTAAATGTAGAAACTTAGTTGTGAACCTTAACATTCAGCTACGTATCGTATTGCATTATACTGAGTCGATTTTCTCAAACCTTGGAGTCTATACAGCTTCGTTTAGGCTCAAAACTCATCCATAATTCACATGAGAAAATTTAGGTTTGTATGGGGAAATTGAATATTCTGTTCTGAAAACTCATAATCGATTTTATTACCTCTGTGAAGCCGAGTCTGCTATTGGTTTTTATGCCAATTTATATATTCTCTAAAGGAAATTTTTCTTCTGGATAACATTGTCGAAGACCGTAACTTCGTATCTTATTAGTCAAGAAAGATATAAGCTGTTGAAAGCTTGTGGTTTTTTGCAATGAAAAAACAATCAATTTAGCTGACATCACTGCTGGTACCCAGCGATGTAATTCTTGAAATGAAGTCATGCAATACCTCACTAGACTTCAGCAATGATGTCAGTTGAATTGATTGTTTTTAATACCAAAAGTCATACCCTTATTCAACAGGTTAGAACTTTTACCTTAAGTTCATTTCTGCCTTCTATGCCTGCTACGGACTACAACAAAGTTGTGGAGCAGAAAATTTCCTTAAGAAAATTTATGTCCAAATGTATTCTTGTTTTACAAATACAATAAAAAAAAACTCAATAGCTCAACGCGAATTGTCTCCGTAATCGATGTCTTCACGTTTGTTTCGATGTTCATTTTCTCCGATTGGCTTAAAGGCATGAACCTTTATTGTATCACTAATAGGTTTTCCTGCGATGACATAATTACGTCGGGGGTGAGTGGTTTTCGTTTAATTAAGTCCTTTATTACTACGACGTTCACGCGTACTTACACTTGTGGAGTACCGGAAGAATAGAGATAACTACGGGCCCTTTCGCGGGTACCATTAATGTTCAACGCATCGAAGAGCTGACTTTATCCAGTTAACAATCAAAGGAACTTGGAATGGTGATGTATAGACTAGAGGATACAGGTGTTCAACAGGTGTTTACAATTAAAACTGAATTTACTTTTGTGAGCAATTTCAACAAGACATTTTAGATGGGCTCATTAAGCGTTGAAAGTAAAACTGTTTTTGTAACTCCCAATTCAAGTTCTCTCAAAGTTCTATATAAAACATGCAGGACAAATGGTCTTTTACGGCAAGAAGTTTTCTCAAATCACGCTCTTGGCACATTTTCGACACCTTTCATGCTTCCAAATCTAATCTATCCGTCTATAATTTTAATTACTTTCATTTGAAATTCTTCCTGTTAGAATGTAAACTTCACCGAAATGCCATTGATCATTAAATTAAAGTTATATAAAACATGTCAAGAGTTCTGTAAATCAATTCAAACACTTACTCATATAAGCAAAATTTCTTCTACTGACATGAATTCATAGCTTCTTTGATATATTTCAAATTGACCATCAAAACACCTATAAATATCCCTTGTAAAACAGAAAGCTATGAACAAAACTAGAAAGTATTATAAACAACACATTTCTTCGGGCCAATTCTTCCTCAAGAAAAAAATATGCAAAGTCATACCTAACGGCATAGCCTCTAGAAAGGGTGATACGGTCAAATTTTAGTCAATATCAACTTGATGTATTTCTTTCAATTTTGCATTTAAAAAACCTGAACACCCCTCATTTTGAAGGTGTGTGTGTGTGTGTGTGTGTGTGTGTGTGTGTGTGTGTGTGTGTGTGTGTGTGTGTGTGTTTAGAATGTTGCTCCTATTTTGATTTTGGAATTCACTCTTCAGTTGTCAAAATGCCGTCCAAGGAAGAAGGGCAGCGTATCAAAATTTTGCTCGCGCATCGCGAAAATCCGAGCTACTCGCACGCAAAGCTGGCAAAATCGCTAAAAGTTGCCAAATCAACCGTGCCAAATCAGTTGCCAAATCAAATGAAATTAAAGTGTTTGGGGAACGTTTGTCGACAGCCAGGAATTCTGGATCGGGGAAAATCGAAAACCGGAAGCCGCTGCGACGACAAAGAGAGTTGCCGGTAGTTTCATGCGAAACCCTAACCTCTCTCTCCGAAATGCCGCAAATAAGCTGGGTGTATCGTCTCCAACCGTGCATCGAGCCAAAAAACGAGCCGGACTATCGACTTACAAGAAGGTAGTGACTCAAAATCGCGATTATAAACAAAATACGACGGCCAAAGCCCGATCCCGGAGGCTGTACACGACGATGCTGACGAAGTTAGACTGCGTGGTAATGGACGACAAAACCTACGTCAAAGCCGACTACAAGCAGCTTCCGGGACAGGAGTTTTATACGGCAAAAGGAAGGGAAAAGATAGCAGATATTTTCAAGCACATGAAACTGTCAAAGTTCGCGAAGAAATATTTGGTTTGGCAAGCCATCTGTACCTGTGGCTTGAAAAGCAGCATTTTCATAACTTCCGGGACTGTCAACCAAGAAATTTACGTGAAAGAGTGTTTGAATAAACGTCTGCTGCCTTTCCTGAAGAAACACGGTTGTTCCGTACGGTTTCGGCCGGCATCTTGCCATTACGGTAAAAAGGCCATGGAGTGGTACGCCGCCAACAACGTGCAGGTGATTCCCAAGGACAAGAACCCTCCCAACACGCCAGAGCTCTGCCCAATTGAGAAATACTGGGCTATTGTCAAGCGGAACCTAAAGAAGACCAAAAGAACTGCTAAGGACGAGCAGCAGTTCAAGGCAAACTGGCTTTCTGCGGCGAAGAAGATGGACAAGGTAGCTGTACAAAATCTGATGGCAGGGGTTAAGCGTAAGGCCCGGCAATTCGGATTTGGAAAAGCGGAAGTCTAACTGAATATCTTTCCTGAATTTTATACTACTTAAACCTGAAAAATAAATTTAATTTTATTTTTTAAATAAACGAATTCACCGATTTACACGCGTTTTCCCTTGAAAATATTTTGACCGTATCACCCTTTACTGATGTGTTTTTATTTGACTTTCGTTTTTTATCATTTCCTCTTTAACGTTCATTTGGTGTTTGTGTTGTGGTGCAAATTACATAAGGCTTCAAATTTTATACATCCAAGGTTCAATCCAATGGTCGCACAGCTTGTAAGTACCAATTTGGCACAGCATCTTGCGCCAATTTCTCAACATTTATAAGATGTCTGGATTCGATTGGAGTTTGATCTATGGGAAGAGGGTGCCTGATTAAAAGAGACTGATAAACTATAATTTTTCCCTGATGTTCGGGAATATGGAAGTCTGATTTTTGTTATTGAACCTGATTTCCTCGGATTTTTGTGAATGTGATGTAAAATAGGTAGTATGGCACTGCATTAACCCTAACCGCACTTGAGTGTAAATATGACACTATTGGAAGTTTGACAGCTTGTTACTTTAATCGGGGCATAAAAAAAAAAAATCTTCGGGGACCCTCAAAGAATTCTTAAAATCTTCAATTTTGCATCATTACTTTTTATGGACGCACCCCTAAAGCCCAGGAAAAAACTCCATAATCTGTGCCAGCATTGGCATAGAAACTCCAACTCTCGAGCAAAATTATGCATTACCACTACAACATTCAATAAAAACAAAGCAATTAAAATGAATAACTTAAAAAACAAGAAAAACATTAAATGAGACTTCCGTCCTTATGTAAGATTCATCACAAAAAATATATTTTGAAAAAAAAACACATTAGCGAGCAGCAAACTCAAAACAACATTCTAAACTAGTCTTGCCAGCCGGACCACTTTTTCAGTGAACTTCCTGGGTCAGTTGGATAACGGGGTTAAATGTTTCAGACTTTCGCTTGTCACTCTCAACTTTCTAGTGATGGGATTTGAAGAGAGGTAAAAAAAACTGAGGCAGGGCTAATCCAAAGATGCACAGCTTGTTAATGCCCATTTGGCATACCATCTTATGCCAATTTTTGAACACCCCAAGGATATCATGATTGGAGTACAGTCCGTTCTGTGGGAGTTGTCATGTGTCAGATAATGTTGTCTTGTCTATTTTTTCTTTGTTTGGTGACTCCCTTTAGAAAGTGTTCTACAAATTCCAATGAAATGAAGAAAATTCTACATGTGAAATTTTCACAACACAATTTTATTTTAAGGATGATGCCATTGCAAATCACAGCATTTGGTGCGAGTTGATAGCATTTAGCAGGCTTAAAATTATACAGTCGGTAACATGGCGCGCTATATGAATTTTCCACCTATGGGACCGACTTGCGATCATTTGTGCAGTGGTGCAAATGACTTGGGTTATTTTTATATTTATCAGAAAAATAGTACTGAATACAAAGTTTTCCTTGAAACAACAAATAAAGTTAAAATGATTCCAGCGATAAACTTAAAAAATGATAAAAACGCGAATGTGACTAACTTGCCATGAGCGGTAGAATTATTGAATGATGTTTCTCGTCTTGTAAACAAAATGGCCAACTCCAATACACTTTTTCAATACGGCTGATCGTGCGTTTTGACAGATTGGACCACCTTACTTGATTTTCTTTTTTTTGGCATGAATCACGAATTTAAATCATCTTCCAGTGCTTTTAACTGGTAAGGATTTTACAACACCGGTGGCTAATGTTTCTTTCTTTTCTCCACAAAAATGTTCCACAAGTTCGGCCAATTTTTCAATCACAAAAGTTGAGCATTTTTACGGCTTTTCCGCTCCAAGCGGAAAGAAATAAAATCTCATAGAAGTGCATTCAAGTGAAACACTACTTATTGTCGGAATCATCGCTGAAACTGAGCAGCATGGGTGGATGCGGAACGCCGGGGGAATAAGAAAAAAAATATTAAGATAAAAATGTCTTCATAAGTTGTTTGTTTTGGTTGGGCGTTCTCCGTTTGTGTCATTTTAAGACGGCTGCAGGAGCAAAACTGAAACGCTCAAGTTTTTTCCCTTACTCCCACCCCTCGAGGATGCAACTGACTTTTCGGATGAAAATCGTAAACGATCCAACGGAAGCTGTAAAAAGATGATTGTTTCATACTTGTGTCTTTTGTAACAACTTTGCAACTTTACCATCAGCCTCCAGAAGTTTGCTGAGGATTATCGAAGTTTATCTGCCAGACTACGGAAGCGGAAAGTGGAGGAGCGAATGGTGATGAGTGATGAATTTTTTGTTATCAGCTCAAATTAAACCCAAAAAAAGGGGGGGGATTTTTTAAGTTTTGGAGGTGTTGAAATGTAAGAAGATAATGCTGGCGCATCCCAATTTTTTGTTTCGAGGGGAGAGGATTTGACGTATTTTTATATAAGTTTTAGATTTATGAGAACAAATTGAACTTCTTTGTTAAAGCACAACAAAGTGAAAAACTTTAAAGAATTTCCATAAACAGTCCATACACATATTAGTAAACCTGTTTAGCGTTTCTTGTATCCTGAACGCATTTCTCCTGAATCCATTCCTAACCAAACAATGTCCACGGACTGAATAAAAAAAACAAGATGATCAACCCAATGCCTGAGCTTTCCGTTGAGCCGTTGGAAACAGTTCACTATTTTTATCAGGAAAAATAATCTCAGCCCACGGGCGCTGCTTTTTCCAATATGGACACAAAGTTTTCTAATATCGAAAGATTGAAACCCTACTATTACCCATTGATAAAGAGAGAGAGAGAGAGAGAGAGAGAGAGAGAGAGAGAGAGAGAGAGAGAGAGAGAGAGAGAGAGAGAGAGAGAGAGAGAGAGAGAGAGAAGAAAAAGTGCGCGCAACATGTGTTTCCGACAGGACTTCGGATGCTTTATCCACCTATGGCGTAAAAGCAACGATGACCTTTACGAAGAAAAAATTGATTGATTTTGGATTTATGGCTCACGTGTCAAACCTTTCTCATTTTTAAACTAACTTTCTTAGAAAAGGACCGAGGTTTAAGCTTTGACAGACGGCATGGTTACGGGAACCCTTTTCTAGTTTTTGGATTGGAGTGTTTGGGACGCACGATTCATCTACAAATAGAAGTTTCTTTTGAACTCAATATTAATGTCAACACGAGCACAAAATAAACTGTTGAATTAAAAAAAAACAGCATTTCCTGATCCCCTGCGTTAAGACACATAAAATATGTTATGCCTTGAAGTTTTTAAAAATGAACTCGTGTTGTTTTTTGTTGGTAACCACAGGTGGTAAATCCCGATTTACGGATTGTGTTCCAAGGCACGGCGAGCCACCGTGTGCCCCCAGTTTGCTACTCTGGGTCCATAACTACAATGGGAAGACTCCCGTGTAAACGTTCTACTCCCTAACTTGGGGCCGCAGACCTGGTTCCCACCTCGAACTGTTAAACACACTATGCTTCAATAGTGAGAGGTCTATTCGCGCTAGTGCGCTCCAAGGCAGTACTCATTGACGAAACCACTTTCAGCAAAACCTCTCATCCTTACAACTCGACGTCCGAACTCTCTTCTAACGACTTGAAAACCGACATCTCCTGGCAATAACTCGAAATTCCCACATAAACCTCTCCTCTTTGCGACTCGAGGCCTGATCTCTCCTCTCACGACTCGAGATCAGATCCCTCCTCTCATCGACTCGAGAACCGATCCCTCCTTTCATCAACTAGAGGTTGACCTCTACTCTACACGAATCAAGGCCCGATCTCTTCTCTAGCGACTTGAGATCTGACCTCTTTTCGTAATGATTCGAGGTAAACACTTATACCCCTCCTCTGGGTTGACAACACCAACCTCTTTTCCTGAAGACTTTAGGCCTGACCTCTCCTCTAACGACTCGAAGTCCGACTTCATATCTGCAGGATTCGAGGTTTGCCACCTTTATGACCGTCGTGCGCCGGTCGAGACCAGCTTATCCTAAACAGCACACGAGCAGGACTTAACAGAACTTCTCGGATTCCCGACGATGACGTCATCCTACGCAGACTCGAATGACTCACCCGCGTCGAGAACCACTCTACCTGTGGGTATTCCCCGATCGTAGAATAACCCTTTGATTACGATTACCACTGCAAAAGAGTTTTATCCCCGCAGCTTCGATTGCTGGGAACCAAACTACTCAGATACTCCCGAGAAGATAGAGCATTCAACGCACGAGCGCGGCGTATCAACGGCATCCGCTACGCAGAAGATGTTGCCTTATCTTTGTAGCTTAAAACCGTGAGGTCGGACGTAGCCGTTGTCCGGTCTTCTTGTATCCCTTTGGCTGGCAACCCTAGGATTTTTGGCCCACGGCTAACCGTCGTTAGCCAGATCGAGAGCAGCTTATCCTGAACTCACACCTGTCACGGCACACATTAGGGACTTTGAACGCTACGACCCAGATGTTTCCCGACAGTAACGACATACTACACCGACTTGAGAGGCTCGTCCGGCATCGAGAACCTCTCTACACGTGGTTATCCCCCGACAGTTGTTTACCCCTTTCCTACGAGGAAGGTATTGCCATTGTGACACCAACTGCTTGCCTCTGAACCACAGCAAATGTGCGGTCATTTCTTTTTCTCGCAAGCGGAACCCTCTTCAAGCAGAGTACACTCTTGGGAACGAAATCATCACCCGGGTGGACCACCTCAACGATCTGGGCGTTATCCTAGACCACCGGCTGGAGTTTAAGACTCATACGAATTACATCGTCGATAAAGCGTCTAGAAGTCTTGGCTTCTTATTTCGCGTAACAAAGGAGTTTAAAGATGTGTACTGCCTAAAAAGTTTGTATTGCAGCATAGTTCGCTCAACGCTTGAATATGCATCTGCAGTTTGGTACCCATTTTACCAGAACGGAGCTGAACGAATAGAGGCTATCCAGCGGCGTTTCATACGTTATGCCCTGCGACACTTGAACTGGTTAGATCCGTTTCGTTTACCCAGTTACGAAAACCGTTGCCGCCTAATTGATTTAGACACGCTTCAAATTCGTCGTAACGCTGCACGTGCTCTAGTCGTAGCGGATCTCCTTGCGTCGAGGATTGACGCTCCCATGCTGCTGGAGGCTATTCCTCTCAGTGTGCGACCCCGAGGATTAAGGAACCAAAATCTACAGCTCTATGTTCCCATCCGGCTGAATAACTACGGAGCCAACAGCGCTCTTATTGGGATTTTGAGAACTTTCAACCGCTTCGCCGAGTACTTCGACTTCGACGCTTCAAGGACTACTTTCCGAAGAAAAATTTTAATGGTTTCGAGAACTTTGTAGATTTAACTAGTTTTTAACTCATTATTTTATTAAGTTATCATTAGGATCAACATGTGGTCCGTTGATGTTTTTACACAAATAAACAAATAAACAAATCCCCACAGTTTCCCCCGTAGGGAACGACTCTGCTCGGATACTCCCTGGCATTAGGGTACCCTAAACACGTTCGCGGCGCAGTCATCACCTCCTCTACGCAGAAGATGATACCTTATCTTTGTAGCTATCAAGGAGCTTTGTAGCGATCAAGGGACCAGACGCACACTACTCAGATGCTCCCCGGCGATGGAGTCATGCCGTTGCCTCCAACTCATCTGCAGGGCAGCCATGAACCTGTTGAACCCATTGCTGACCGCATGCCAACTGTTGGAATCCGTAGACATCCTCTGCACCACGTTGTCTACTGTCGTGTCAGGCCCACAGACGGCAAATTTGTTTGTACGTACAGCCTCAAACCTCGGACAGGCAATCACCACGTGTTCGGGTGTCTCCTCTTCGTCTCTACAACCTGCGTAATATGGCAAAGCCACATGTCCAAACCAGTAGTGAAACTTCTTGAAGCATCATTCAGGAATTGCGGGATCAGATGATGGGTCCACCTTCTTCTCGCTGACCTGTCCCACAACTGCTGCCAGTTGAACATCGTGTCCTCATTGGCGAGAACTCGTACGTTGGGCGTGTCTTTACACAGCCGTAACAATAGACATCCTCGTATTACAAAACCGAGATGGGAAATGATCATGACGCCCGCTTCTTCGGACAAGATAGTCTGGTATCCACTGATAATCCGCAGGTTCATCAGCCGCTGAACGCTGCTAAGTCTCTGCAGGCTACACTGTCTTCCCAGGGCTTGCCTCCAGCCCACCACTCCATACCGCAAAGTTGACGTGGCCACACTTGACAGTGTCAACCTCATGTTTCTTCGGATTGTCGAAGAGCTCGACATCATCCGTGTGAGTGCGGCGTGGCCATTGCCGCTCTCTTACACACGTAATCGACAAGGCTTGTGAAGCTGAGACTGTCGTCAATTCGTCAATCATCACCTCAGGAACTGAATTGCACGTTTGGACACGATATTACACGGTCTAACTGCGACGGTATCTGCCACTTGGAGTGCATCCAGCTTTTGACTGCGTGGATAGTTACTGTGACTATATAGTAGCTGTACCTACGCTGTCGAGGAGCCTCTCGCCAAGAGTATTACATCATCCACAAATCCACGAGTTCAGCTCCCGATACGATCCTTTTTGCCTACCTAGCTACGCTAGCTGCTGCCGCCTAATGGATATCAATACGCTGCAAGCCCATAGGACTCCTAATCGGGCCACTTTAGTTGCTGAGGTGCTGTCGATATTAACCGACTGCCCCGCACTTAATACTGGAATCAGTGGAATCACTTCAATTCTGCGTGCGACCTCCTGGATTGAGAAACAGGAATCTCAAATTCTTTGTTCCTCTGCGTCAGAACAATTACATGGCCAATGCAGCCCTTAATGGTGTTGTCAAGACATTTAACCGTTTCTCTGCGCTCTTCGACTTCGACGTTCCGAAGGATACTTTCAGTGTCCGTTGATTTGTACCCAAACTAATAAATAAATAAATACTTTGCGATTTTGTTTTGACAGGTCTCACGGGTGTCTTTGGAGACATCTGGTGACTCAGCCAAAAATCGAAGATTTGTTTTAAAAAGGACGTTGGGGTTTTTTTTAACAAATTTTGAGGATTAGCTTGTACGCATGTTCCCTCGGGCAATAATCATAAAATTTCTAGTTTCAATTATGTACCTCTCTATCAGGATATCGAGAAACGAAATTTGTTATAACGCATTGAAGGGCGAACATGAAATTATTGCGACACATTCAACAGGGCATTGCTTTTTTTGCCATTGGGTAAAAATTAACCAAATTTTGCACACTTTTTCATTGATGTGTATTGTTTACGTGCTGACAAACTCGAAGTCGTGTTTTTCGATTCAACGAAAATGGAGGTGAACCAACGCGAGCCGAGAGAACAAATTCTTTCCAAACACCTGGAATGTCCTGACCTGTCGCACCAGCAGATGTTAAAAATCTTGAACATTCACCATTCAACCTTCTCCAGAGTGTTGAAGCGGATCCATGACGTTGACGTTGGACCACGGCAAAGGGGCTGGAAGAAAACCGGGTTCGGAGAACAAAAAGAAGGAAGAAAGGTGAAGCGGATGATTGAAGCAAATTCCAACGTCTCAAGCCGTGATTTGGCTCAAAAGATCGGCGGGTTGCAGAGCTACATCCAGAATGCAAAGAAGAGAGCTGGACTACATACATAAAAGGTGCAGAATTTCCCAAACCGACGGCTAAAACTTGGGCACAGAAGCTCTTCAAGAAGATGCCGACAAAATATGGCTGCTGTGTGATGGACGACGAAACGTCTATAAAAGCCGATTTTAAGCAAATTCCGGGGTTGGAGTTTTTTTACCGGCAAGAGCAAGTTCGATGTGAACGACTAATTTAAGAAAAAGAAAATTTCGAAGTTCGCCTCCAAATATCTCGTTTGGCAGGCCATCTGCTCTTGCGGACTGAGGAGTGACCTTTCGTGGCAAAGGGCACAGTTAATGGCGATATATCTACAAATCTGAGTGTCTCGAGAAGCGCCTTTTGCCGTTCTTGTAGCAGCACGACGAAGCTCCGCCATTTTGGCCAGATTTGGCATCATGCCACTATTCTAAAATTGCCCCGGAGTAGTAGCCATTTCTGTCCATTTTGTTCCAAAGGACATGAACTCGCCAAACTGTCCGGATATGCACCCGGTGGAGCAGTACTGCGCAATAATGAAGCGGGATCTTCGGAAGAGCAAGAAAACCGTCAATGACGAGAAGGACATGTTTAGAAAATGGGATAAAAAACTGAGAAACTGGTACCGGATGACACTTAATGGAGGACATCAAGCGAAAATGCGTTCAATTTTACACTCAAGGCTCCATCGATCAACTTTTCTTTTGATTTTTAAAGTAATTATATGTGTTTATAAAACCACCCTCAAATTTTGGTTTGATTCTAAACATTATAAGAAAATTGGCATGGCACTTTCGGTGTCGCAATAATATTGTGTACGCACTTAAGTTAAAAAAAAAAAATTGGCGACTACGCTGCATGATTTCAATACGTCTTAAATCTTTTGCATTCAAAGTGAAGAAAGATAAAAATGCAAGTAAAACACTGTCACGTGTATTAAATTTTTGATTTAGTGTCTTCAGTTTTGTTTCCTGCTAAGAAAGTTCCTATCCAACTTGAATCCAAAACAAGCATTTATTTATGCAACAGCTTCGTCGGCATTCAGCCACAATCAAGCATAATCATTCCATCAATCAGACGGCGTAACCTTCTAATCTTATTCGAAAGTTCATCGCTGCCACCTTCTGACTTCGACGTGTCGTCTGTAAATCAGTTCACAATCCAAAACCGGATGTTCTATTTACTCCATAAAATATCTCGCTCCAAAGTAGACGAAAATTCTCATTATTTCTAGCCCCCTAAATCCGGGAACCGAAACAACTTATGCCCCGGTCAGGGCGCCCAATCTCTTCCTGCCTTCCCGTTCTGCTTTGCTTGGGTTCCTAAGTCACCGGGCGGAAGTATCCCGACCGGAACGAATAATTTCCGGCTCAATCTTTTTAGCTACCCGGGAGAAGGACCTTTCTTAATCATTCGCGTAACGCAAACACTTAATTAAATCATAAACAGAAGACGCCGTTCATTGTAGCAGTAATTAAGGTCTTGTAGCTTCGGCCGCCCTGACTGGTACTGCTTCCTTGCGGAAGCTGCAAGTGACAAATATTTCGAACCTTGACATTTCCCCCCTCTGAAGGCGGGAAGCAGCAACTAGGGCACGGTGAAATGGGTCGAAGGAAATCTGTGCTCGATTCTTGTTGACCGGTTGAATAAGCGCCACCTTTCAGTCACTTTAAGATGGCCGGCTGGCTGTGGTCGGGGGGATTATTTGGAAAGATTTGATCCGTTAAAAGTGAAATGAAGTGGAAATCAATTTTTGCAATTACTGCTGGCAAATGAAGTCATGCTCAATCGGTTGTGATTAATTCGATTACTAATCACTGGGATTCGGTGCACTAAGTGACAACTTGAACAGAATTCTGAATAGTGTTGAATAGGTATACTCTGAGATAGCAGACATTACTTAATTTCAAATACTGAATTAAAGTTTGCTTCAAACATTCACGTAATGTTTTCAGTGAAAAGTGGATCAATAAAAACATAACTTTTATGCATAAACCAGCTACTTTTGGGCTATTTAAAAACAACAGCTTATTCAATATGATTGCTTATGCTTATGCTTATGATTCATACACAGCCAGATTTTTTCAGCATCCTGGTGAGTAGCAAATAGTACATTTACTACTCATTTTAACACGGCCGGGCCCACTGTGCAGTATTGGACGCAGAGATAACTGGAACACAGGGGAGGAAGAAATGTGGACAACAGTACCATACGTTTTTTGTTAATATGATATTCATTCGTTGGAAGCATAAACGCTAAGATATTTCTACGCTCCTTGATGATCGACCTTGCAATTCTTCCTTCTATGGATGGGAATGAAGTTTTTCTACACAGAAATCCAGAATTCAACAATACAAGAATTTGAGGAAAATTCCTTAAAAATTATACCCTGTTCGATTCTGGATTCTTTATACCATCATTTTGGGTCATCGACCATGGTTATAGAGCCATTACTCGCTAGATTTGAAAGAGCAAAGAAATGGTTGATATTGCACTGAAACTTTTTAGATAGTTTCCCTTTCTGAAAGACATGACATTAAACGGTTCTTGATTACATTTGTTCATTGCATATAAAAATAACGTCACTAAGAAAGGGGTACAAATTTGTAGAACAATTTTGGATGACAAGAGTGTATCATTCAAATCGAATAGCATATAATTTAAGACCAGGTAAAATCCTGACACTTTACACTCTGTGTATGTGATGAGAAGTACATCGAAATCCAAATGAAAGAATAATAAAAATAATAAAAAGGAACGGGCTCACAAATTTAAATGCGCACGAGTAACTCAGCTTCCAAAGTCAGGGAATAGACTAGATTTTCTTCTGTTGCGCATGATTTGATAACCAATCACAGCAGTCTGGGTTTTCGTTGGTAAGGGCCTCCACACACGTGCGAGCAAAAGTAAAAATGGAATAAAGCATACTAGCCAATTTGGCCTTTATTTTCAATTCAAGATTCAATTTCACTTAATTTATTTCAAAGCTTCGGATAAGTTTCAGATACAAGTAGACACCACTTCAAAGAAAGCTGATTTTTCAAGATTTCTGTCTTAGACCTCCGTACCACAACTTGTTAACACACGATATCGATTTCATCCACTGCGCAGAACTTGGGCCATACTTTGGTAGGTAAACTTTACTTCACACATCGTTTGCTGAATTATTTTCACCATAAAGAAACCGGTATGTCACTTGAAATTTTCCAACGTGTTGGCCACTTTTATATTTCTTCAAAAGGAAATCAACTCTAGATCCAAAACGTAAGATAGAAAAAAAAACCCAAATACAAATCCAATCCTCGGATAGCAATTTTGCTCACATTTCACATCATTAAAAAAAACAACAGTTTATTCAATATACAGATTAACTTTAATTGAACCCCCAAACGCCTCACAATTGAATAATCATTGTTGGCTGATAAAAAAATCAAATAGGTACTTACATTAGAGTGCTCCCGAAAAAGGGATGTGTTCCGAAATCAAAACTGTGGGTAGGTACTGAAATCGTTCCTTGGCCAACCAGAGACCACATTCCCAGATTTTAGGGAATTTGGTTAACTCTAAACGGTCGCTCAACGGCGCTCAAGTTTTTTCATGGACATTTGACATAATTTGTTCTTTCAAAAATGCAAAATAGGCTTTTTCGGTTATAATTTTTATGCACATTGGACCGCTGAAAAAAAAATGACTTTTTGCTCCCATATGTTTTCTCGATGCCTTATGGGTCACCAAGCATCAGAGTAAAATTTGAGATGGTTTGGTTGTTTCCTGAATTAGCGCAACGCGTTTCAATTTTGTATGGAAATTTGTATGGAAGAAGAAATTTTTGCACATTAAATTGTCTAGAGAATTCAAGTGAGCTTGAAATGAAGTCGGTTTTTGATTTTTGGTTTTGATTATTTTTAAGCTTCATTTTTTGCTCACATGACGAGCAGCTAAGAATTTCATGAAAAAAGTTATAACCATTTCAAAATAAAAATCTGAATCCATTGAAAAGTATTTAAAAATTGTAGGCTTTGCTCGCTAGAGCTGTTAATTATTGCATGAAATGTTTTTGCATAGGTTATATAAATCAATAAATTCTCTTGAAATGCAATACTGTTTTGAGATTTTTTATTTCCATCTCACGGTTACACAGCTTTCAAATAAGCAGACAAAAACGCAAAATAAAAAAAAAAATATTATGAAATTTTTTTTGTATAAAATTGAATAACTTTTCTGGGGTACAAGTTAGGTTTGTGCTTTGTGAACATGAATTGTACTGCAAGAATCAAAGAATAGTTTCCATCCAAAGTTGAATTTTTTGGAACTTTCAGTACATCTCTGGCGATTTTTGAATGAAAAATTTTGTTTTCCCATACAAATTTCCATACAAAATTAAAACTCGTTGCGCAAACTCAGGACTGAATGGATCGCTTCCAAAATTTTTATTGCTACTTCTGGCAGCAAAAACAATCAAGAAAAGTTATGGGAGGTGTAAAAACGTAAAAATTTGAAATTTTCATACAAAGCTTGCAGCGGTCTAATGCACATGTCTTGATTGGTCTTCTTGATATAGACGTAACACGTTACGATACGAATTGCGACATGACGGTATTAGGATGGTATGCCTATGTTTGGCTGAGATTTTTCGCAAGTGCTTAATTTGAACTTTTGAATGAACATGATGAAAGAAGTGTTATAACCAATAGTACACAGATTTTGTGGGAAATTTAACAAACACTTTTACTAAATTAAAAAGAACCTGGCTAAAGAGATTCCAATAGATACTGAAAATGATCATTTGTCTCAAATCGAACAAGTAGAAAATACAATCTTCTTACGGCTAGCTAATGTTAACTAATGTGACCCATGTTTGTGCGTTCTATGGAACTACTAGGCGCATTGAGTTTGTTTTTAAGGGTGATACGGTCAAAATTTGGTCAAAGGAAAACGGGTGTAAATCAGTAAAATCGTTTATTTAAAAAATCAAATTAAATTTCTTTTTCAAGTTTAATTAGTATTAAATTCAGGAAAAATATTCAGTTAGGCTTCCGCTTTTCCAAATCCGAATTGCCGGGCCTTCGCTTAACCCCTGCCATCAGATTTTGTACAGCCACCTTGTCCAGCAAGCCAGTTTGCCTTGAACTGCGGCTCGTCCTTAGCGGCTTTTTTGGTCTTCTTTAGGTTCCGCTTGACAAAAGCCCAGTATTTCTCAATTGGGCAGAGCTCTGGCGTGTTGGGAGGGTTCTTGTCCTTGGGAACCACCTGCACGTTGTTGGCGTCGTACAACTCCATGGCCTTTTGACCCTAATGGCAAGATGCCAAATCCGGTCAAAACAGTACGGAACAACCGTGTTTCTTCAGGAAAGGCAGCAGACGTTTATTTAAACACTCTTTCACGTAAATTTCTTGGTTGACAGTCCCGGAAGCTACGAAAATGCTGCTTTTCAAGCCACAGGTACAGATGGCTTGCCAAACCAGATATTTCTTCGCGAACTTTGACAGTTTCACGTGCTTGAAAAAATTCTGCTACCTTTCCCTTTCCTTTTGCCATATAAAACTCCTGTTCAGGAAGCTGCTTGTAGTCGGCTCTGACGTAGGTTTCGTCGTCCATTACCACGCAGTCAAACTTCGTCAGCATCGTCGTGTACAGCCTCCGCGATCGCGCTTTGGCCGTCGTATTATGTTTATCATCGCGATTTGGAGTCACTACCTTCTTGTAAGTCGATAGTCCGGCTCGTTTTTTGGCTCGATGCACGGTTGTAGACGATACACCCAGCTTATTTGCGGCATCTCGAGAGAGGTTAGGGTTTCGCTTGAAACTACCGGCAACTCTCTTTGTTGTCTCAGCGGCTTCCGGTTTTTGAACCAACTGCTGTACTGATGCGGTTCAGGACGATGTTGTTGACGCCCATCACGATCTCGTCCAGTGCCTTGGAGTCCTCGTTTTTGCGTTTCCGGAGGGCTACCAGGCGCCGTTCCTCCTCTGCGGGCTACTTCATCGGAATGGCGCAGTCGTCTTCCTCGGGGGTTTGCACCATGGTGTGGATGAGGTTTTCAGCAACGAATCAGCGCTCAATCCTCCACTTCCATGCTGTGAAGGTCTCCTCTCGGCCGTCGAAAAGAAAGTCACGCATGCTACCCGCAGCGTGACTGGTAACGTCATCGAGAGTACCCCTCTCGGAAGACGACCCTCCTCGGGCAGGGCAACTGGCGGAGTCGAGAGTAACCATCTCGGAAACCAACCATTCCCGGGCTCGTTCCTTGGCTGCTGGTTCCTCCGGATTCCTGGTGGACTTCGCTTCCTTCTTCGGGACCTGGGCATGGTACATCTGTGCTGACCACCCCGGACCTCGACTGATTCCTGAATGACCTCTACGGACCTTGGCCGACCTCTTCGGACCTTTGGATGACCTCGTGGAACCTCTGGCTGACCTCTTCGGACCTCTGGCTGGCTGGCTGGATTCCAGGAGCAGTCGCTAACCGCAAGTGTTCGAAGAATTTCTATTGAGAGTACCCCTCGCACGCTATCTCCTATTCTTCACCAGACGTGTTTGGGCCCATAACCGGTTGAATTCAATGATTTAGCAACCGAGGTTTGGTTTGGAAATGAGATACCGTTTACTCATTTCTGTTCGTCAAATCCTTACAAGCTAACTTAGACCTATAGCGATAACAACCTTGTCGCTTATCCTAAGTGATTCTCAACTCTGAATCCTTTCCTTAAATACTATCATATTCTGGGCTAACCACCAGAATGAACTGCCAACCCTGCAGGGTAACTCATAACCACAAGCTGTGTTGGCTGAGTTTAGCGTGCATGATGGCAACATTTATATTGCTGTCATCATCATTGACCATCATCAACTGTCAACCGCTATTGTTCTCAATATGCGAATTGACGAAAGAGAATGAAACCAAAACAATCGGTTTTGGTTTTGTTCAAATGTGGCCGCGAAAGATGTAGTCCGGAAAAACTGTGAGTATCAACAAGAACAAATTGAGAGAAGTGAAAAGCTGCACTCTGACATGGACTGATCGAAATACATTCCTGGAACGGAGAGTACTAACGCGGCTACGCATAGATCACATTAGATTGACACACGGTCACCTAATGGGCAACGAAGATCCTCCCGAATGTCACACTTGCAAAGTTCCCTTAACCGTCAAACACATCATCATTCGGTGTCCGATATATTACCAGGTCCATTTGGACTGTGGACTAGCTCAAAACCTACGGGAAGCACTCTCAAATGATCCTGAAGACGAAAAGAAAATGTTACGCTTCTTACGATTAAATTGTTAAGAGATTTATAGGGAAAAAATAACAACAAAAAAAAAACAGATCTACAACACTGGCAATACAAGACGCACTAGACACGGCAGAAAAGGTGATGAATAACGCCCAGGCATTAAAATCCCAGAATTGAATGAAGAATAGATACTGTAGGTTCCACAGAAGAATTTGTCATGAAAATTGTTCTTTGGAAAATTCGTACATACTTCCGTGAAAAAGAGGGGTGTCTATTTCACCGGGGCTGCTCGCAATACCTTAATTTTCCCTACTTTTTTCCAAACAATCGAAAATGCTTACTGCGATTCAAATATCATCGTTCAATTCAAAGGTTAGATATTCGCTAGTGAATGAATGAACTCATCAAATTTCAAATGATTAGAAGTGAGTCCATTTGTGCTCATCAGAAAGAAAGGTACTAATCGACAAGCTTCGTACACTGAGGAGGGATAGGATGAAGCAAGCAGAAAAACTTTGTAATAAAATCATCAGCTTGATCGCAGTGATCATCATCATCATCAACAATCGGTGTGACTAGGAGAGTAATTAACGGCTCAAAGTTTTCTCTGCCATTCGAGCCATCCTTCCCGGACACATATCAGGATTCAGACGAACTTCTCTCGTACAGCTAGTTCGGGCAGATGATGAGAAGTGTCATGAACCGAACGATGATGTCGGTTCCGATTGCTGCCGACAAAGTTCATAATTTAATCATCCGATTAGTAATTAACCGGGACACGTGGATTTGGGGTACACCTTCCAGCTTTTCTTCCGTATTGGCCGGAATTGAATTACACACTTTCGTTTTAGCAATGAAGGACGGTGACCTAGATGCCCGGGACAGATAGAACTTTGCCCCCTCCAGACGAGGACCAACAAAAAGCGCGCAGCCCCAACAAGTGTTCGGTCGGATGCTTTCTTCTGATTCCGTTTTTGCTGTACCGTTCTTTTTTTTTTTTTTAGTCGGCTCGGAAAATAAAATTCCATTTTATCATCCACCCGGTAATTAGGGTCACAGGTATCTTTTGGAGTGGAATTTAGTTTTTTTCGGTTGTGCACTTGCCGGTTTCATTTTATAGCGCTCTGTTGCTATTTTTTCTGATTCGCTGAATGTTATTTGTGTAAGAATTCTTTTAACTTTAATTCTTAAGGAGGCGAAACCTTGTGTAACAATAAGCTTTTTTGCCAGAAAGCAAAGAGCTTAAGGGTACACATGCCTCTGTTGAGATAAATCAACCATATCTATTCCTTATCTCGAAAGTTTTCCACAGGTATTCCTGTATTTTTGTCAAAAACTCAATGAAACTAGATAACGAATACAACAATTCCAGCCTCCCTTCGACTCAAAAATGTGTTCGTTATCACGTAAAATTTAATTATCCCCATCCCAAAGGTTGTTTTTCTGATGTCTAAAAAATACTGGCTCACAAAAACACATATGAAACTTTATCGGAAAGGTGCTACCAGTAACATTAAGCTGCCATCGAATTAGCGCTACTTTAAGTGAGCCAGCACAAATGAAAACAAAGCTTTTTTGTCCCTCGGGGTGTTTTCGTGGAAGGCAAGTGTTCGGAAAATCAACAAACGATGGGAGCGAAGATTTTCCTCTTAAAAGCTACACGGAAAAGCGTTGAACCACGTGCCTCAGCAATGATTGTTTATTCTCACATAAATACTCCCATAAAAGTTTAAACCGGGGGTTTTTGTTCCCACACACGTAAGCGGCTCCATGCTAGGGCTGTTCTGATATGGGAAAACCGACTCCTGCCAGACCATCATCCGGGAGCAGCCGATTGAGATGAAAAGAAAATACGGCAATTGGTTCGGCTTAAATGGCGAGGGGTGTGCAGTTAAACAGCCAGAATTGCTTTTGTTTCGAGCACCAATCTCGTCTAATTTGAAAAGGTGAAAGGGCTTCTCTGCTCTGATGGAAGAGTCAGGATTTAGCCGGAAGACAGACGGCCTACACTTTATGTTTATTTCAGCTTTCGCTGGAGTATCATTTGGGCTAATGTTCGTGAGAGCAAGATTTTTAGATTTTCCACTGGATGGTAAACAACGCTCGCTCAGGAAAGCTTTGATTTCGCTCGAGGGGGTTCAAACAAGGGAAAACAATACCGTTATCAATTTTCAAAAGGTTTTAATAGACAAGCGATAGCTTTGATAGCAGCATAATTATAAGAATACATGATGCGGCCTGGATATAAACGGCAAGGCCATGCATCATTTTTTATTAAATTGGAAACATTTTTCAACTTATTTGCAAGGTAATCATAATCCGGGGCGGCGTACGGCGTGCCATAACGTCCTGGTAAACGGAATTAGAAACGACAAGTTCAAGTTCAACGCGGTGATCGTTGCTCTCGGTTCGCGCGCCAAATTTGTAAACACAGTGATTTCCAAGTGCAACGAAGCGAATACTAACAACAGATACGAAACCTTTGAATCTGCTGTGGTTGTAAATATCCGACCCTCCGAAACGCAGCGGTTGACTTGCTTGTTCTCTGGGATGTCCCGGGGGACCAAAAACCTAGCGTTCTTTTGTCCGAAATGCGACGCTTAGATGGAACGACAAAATGACCGCCCACGTAGTCGTTCGTTCAGTCGTTATTCTACTTCAGCCCGAAGCAAGACTCCTTGCCGATGGATCTGCTGGTTTCCCATCCGGACCTGCATCGAAGGCTATAGCCGAGATGGCAGACCAAGTCCGCGCTTAAGACACATTCCACGCGCTTGTACCGCTCAAAAGTGATTTTTATCCGTTCGCGTATCAAAAAATCTCAAAATTGTCTATAATTTTGATAATTCAAATCACACGAAACCAATGAAAAAAGAGAAAAAAGTTTTTTTACACATGTGTTAGATGATTTTGAAAATCAGTTTTTTTGTTGAAAAAAGTGGTGTTTTTGACAACTTTTACAAAATCATTAATTTTAATATATGGATGATTTTTTTTCGGAAATATTTTTAGTATGTTCAGAAGCCAAAAAACACGGCTTCATTTTGTAGAAAAAAGAATTTTTTTAATATCCAATATAGTTGGCTTGAAAAGCGAACAAAAACAGTCGCAAATGAGTGAATTCACGTCACAAAAAAGGGAAGTTTTTAATTTTACGAGAAAACTCAGACTTTTTTTAAATAAAAAAATGAGATTTTCTTCAAAAATGATAAGACGATTCTGAAACACTAAAATTTATAGAAATCGGTCGGAATCTAGCTGAGTTACAACAGCGCGAATGAGTGAATTCACGTCACAAAATTTGATTTTTCGTTAAATTGTATATGAAAATGTGCTCTGAAAGCTGTTTTGACCCTCCAGATGGTCGGATTTTGACAAATCGAGCATAATTTAGTTAATTTTTTAATAAGTTCATTATTTTCAAATAAAAATGCAAAAAGATTGAAAAAAAAATAAAAAAAAATTGTTTGGTTAATCTTTAAATAAAGACAGTAGTTATTTTAACACATGATCCCTCAATATGTTGCTATTCAAGTGCCAATCAAAATAAGGAAAAAGTTAGGTGCAGATACTAAAAAATTATGATTGTAAAAGTCGGAACAACAAAATATCGTTTTTGAAAGTCTACATAAAATTTGAAGACTCCAAAGAATGGTTCAGTATCGCCACAGTATAACTTTATATTTCGTGACGTGAATTCAGTCAACTACCCTGTTCTGTTTGAACTGAGTGAATTCACGTCACAACTTCAAATCAGCATAACTGTTGTTCAATCGAGAAGTTCTGTACATCAAATTGTAGGTAATTATTTTCTTTACAACTCATTCGAAGACACCGATATTCTATTTCCACAGAGAGAACAGGAATTCAAGGATGTATGTACTAAAGTCCGAAATGGTTAATTCTAGCGTGAATTCACGTCACAAAAGTAATAAGTCACAACAAAAACAACTTAAATTTTTAAATGACCAAATTATATTCATTTTGAAGGAAATTCAATTTGCGACCGTTTGCTAAAATTTTTTTCATTTTCAAGTAAGTCGGTTGACTTCTAGAACGATAACAGTGCAGAAAAGTCCGGAAAAGCGATTTCACGTCACTGTGGAATGTGTCTTAAGCGCTCATCGGCTAACTCCAGTTCGAGTCAAAACTCCAGCATATATACCCTGCCTCTAGCTACGGTTCAGGACTAAGAACCTCTCCTCTGACGACTCGAGGTCCGGCCTTTACTCGCAACTCGAGGCTAGCTTGGTTTCCAAGACTATCGTCCGCTTCGCCTCTGTTTGAGACCACTGCAAGAGACCATTGACCTCTCCTCTGACGACTCGAGATCTTGGCTCCGAGGCCCTCTCCTCTTTGCCCTCTTCGAGAGCAGCTTATCCTGGACACGCGCCTGTCACAGCACACGTCCGGGGCTTTTACGAAAAACTACTCGGGTGATTCCCGGCGAAGAATTCATCCTACACCGACTCAGGGGATTCAGCAGCTGACGACGTGAAGTCACCCTACCCGAGAGTATTTCGCGGCGTAAATACTCTTCCCCCCACGAGTTCGACTGCGAAGAAGGTAAAGTCTTATCTCCGCAGCTTCCCTCGTAAGAAGCGCGTTTTACTCAGATACTCCGCGGCGGTGGAGGTATCCTACACACGTTCGCGACACGTTCGTCTTATCTTTGTATGCTTTACTGCTAGGATCGGACGCACACTACTCGAATGCCCCCCGCCGAAAGGGCATTCTACTCCGACCGTGGTCCGGTCTTCCCCCTCCCTTTTAGCTGGGCTTTTTTCCCGCCCTGTGCCGAATCGAGAGCAGCTTATCCTAGACTCGCGCCTGTCACAGCACACGTACGGGTTTTAAACGTTTGCGACTCAGATGAATCCCGATGGTGATGTCATCCTACCCGACTCGAGTGGCTCCGCGTCGTGAATACTCTTCACCCTACGAGTTCGACTGCGGAGAAGGTCGAGTCTTATCCGCACAGCCTCCGTCGCAGAGGGCGCGTTCGACTCGGATACTCCACGACGGTAACGTTGGAGGTATCCTATGCACAAACGCGCGACGTACCTAGCAGCTCGGTATACGCAGAAGGTAAAGTCTTATCTTTGTATGCTTTACTGCCAGGGTCGGACACTACTCAGGTGTACACTCGAAACAAAGATCAGTAGTGATCCACAACAGCAATCTTCAACCTCCCGCAGAACTTAGCCCACTCACCAGCAGCTTCCTGAACCCGAACCCAAACACGAACATCCAGCGATTTCACATCTTCGACACGAAAAAGTCCAATCGATTCCTCATCGACACAGGCGCAGACGTCTCCGTCATCCCACCATCTTCAAGAAAACGTCTCTCACCGACAACGTCGCATCAACCTTCCGCAGCAAACGGCACCCAAATACAGACATACGGCACCAAAAGTCTTACAGTTGAACTTGGCCTGGGACGATCATCGGAGCGGACTTTCTCAAACACTTCGATCTGCTTGTGGATTTGCGAAGAAACAAGCTGATCGATAACACCACACATCTAGAGGTCTAGAACATCACCACGATCCATCACCACGTCAACGTTAACTCTCCATTTTCTGAAATTCTCCACGAATACCCAAACATCACTGTTCTCGATATGAAACACAAGCCGACCAACACCAGCGTCGGCCGTCCATCAAATCATAACAACTGGTCCACCTGTATTTTGCCGTCCTCGTCGATTGCCGGTGGATAAATCAAGAAAGCGTAGGCCGAGTTTCAGTTCCTTATGGAGCAAGGAATTTGTCGTCCGTCGAAGAATTGTTTGGCGAGCCCTCTTCACCTCGTCAGAAAGTCAAACGGCCAATGGCGTCCATGCGGAGATTATCGAAATCTCAATGCGATCACTGTTTCTGACCGATATCCTGTGCCACATATTCAGGATTACTCCACCATTCTGTACGGTAAGCGTATTTTTTCATGTATTGACTTGCAACGGGCCTACCATCAGATACCAGTAGCCCCTAAAGACATACCAAAAACAGCCATAAAAACTCCTTTTGGCCTTTTTGAATTTTATGCATGACTTTCGGACTGAGAAATGCAGGACAGACTTTACAAAGACACCTAAATGCCATCCTAGGTGACCTCGATTACGTTTTTCCCTACATTGACGACCTGTGCATAGCATCCGACACTATAGAACAACACAAACAACACCTCCGTGTAGTATTCGATCACTTGCGACAGAATGGTCTCGTCATAAATGCATCCAAGTGCCAAAGCGGTCAGCCTTCTGTCAAATTTCTTGGCCACGAAATTACGCCCGAGGGGATTAAGCCGAAGTCGAGCAAAGTTCAAGCTATCCTAGACTTTCCTAAAGCAACGATCGCTTAGCAACTTAAAAAAATTTCTCGGCACCATAAATTTCTACCGACGCTTTATCCCCCGAGCAGCAATCAATCAACAAATTTTGCAAAAACTTATCCACGGCAATATTCGAAACGATTCCACTGTGCTTGTGTGGAATAGAGAGTCAAATGAAGCATTTGAGCGATGTGAGGCCGACCTTGCCAAACTTTCCTTGGACGTCGATGCTTCGAATGAAGCTATTGGATCGGGCAAGCAACATCCGGTTTAGGATTTTGGTTTTTTGAAAAACGAACACACACATAGAGGATCTCAGTGAAACTTCATGTTTCTTTGAAGAGATCTAAATTCTACTTTAGACTAAAGCGTACATCTTTCAAGGATATAATGGCTAGCATCTTACTAATGCTAACACCACCAACCCACAGAAATAGTACTATGTGTGCCGTGACCGAGACTCGATCTCATGACCTCTGACTTAGAAGACTTGAACGCTATCCTCTAGGCCACGGTCGGCGGCCAAAGGTCGGTCAACCCTTAAAAGATCCTATCACAATTAATCACAGCTATTTCGGAGCGTCCAAAAGTGCGGAGAGTATTGTAATTAAAGTTACAAAAAAGTGTTTCGAATAAAATGAATTCATTGAAAACTCAAATCACGTCTTTGTTCCCAGAAGTGTAATTTAAATAAAATAAAATAAACTGAAACACAATTCAGTTTTCAATCTTTTGATCTTTGGTCTACGATAAGCTTGTGCACAGACAAACATAGAACTTTTTTCCATATTTCTCTGATTTTTTATCTCAAACACCTGGCATCCCTGGACCCCTTTTTTCGTAAACACTTAAGCCAAATGTCAAAACTTTTTTTAATATGGCTGAACGTGCGATTTGGCATGTGAGACCACCATACTAGATTTATCATGGGGAAGACAACAATCGTGCACTCACTCTCCTTTCCGGCTGCTGTTAGTTTAAAACTGAGCACGACCCCCTGTAGGTGCACTTCGGTCGCACGCAGCAACATCCGCACTTCTCCGTTGCCTTCGCTTGACATTCTTAGCTGTCACCGTTCGCTTGAACAAATTCGGCAATGTCGTGCTGGCTTGCTCCGACAATCGTGATCGGTCATCAACACCCGAAGGAATGCCGAGCCGAGGTGGCCACACAGCGCACTTCCGGAACTCCTTCCAGAAGATACTAATGGTGCACTTCCCTTTCTGCCGACCGTCGAGGAAACAGTGAAATTGCTCGATTCCTGATAGGGCTCTCCTCCTGCCGATGTCCCAAGAAAGAAGCTAGGAGCTGGCACGTGTGTCGAAAACGGAAGCGTTTCGAGGAACCAATGGCTTCGAAGAAATCTTCCAAAATTACGTGGTACTTCGGCCAACGACACCGCAACAAAAGGCTTTAGCGTCTCGGCAAAAAGTAGTGAGCCTTCCGTAGAAAAGGTTAACTGGGTTTGCTGGTACTTTGGCAAGCTGACCTAGGAGTAATCGCCTGCTGTCCACAGGTTAACTCCAATCTGCGTCGCTCAGTAGTGGAGCAAATCTGTTTTGCGGGAGCGATGGTTAGGTTGGTGAAAACGGATATTTTGCAAGGGATTTCGCTTACCTTCAGCGTCTCTGATTTTCCCCACCACTTTGCACGGCTTTTTGCCCAAAAGTGTTGTGCTTGACAGTAGAAATTTTGCCAATGTTCAAGCGACATTTTTTTTTGTAAATGACGATTTTTGCGGTGCGATTTTCCAATGTATCTCAGAATCAGACCACTATCTGGTTTGGGTCAAAATGAGTATAAAACTTTCCGCTGCCGACATAGAGCGAGCTTGACGAAGCCTTTCTCGAGGACGCCGCGTGAACGGTAGTAATGCAAAGAAGCACCCTTCGAAATATAGAAAATCACCGACGGCGGAAGAGGAAGGGAGTCCAAATTTTCCAGGAGAAAAAGTGCCGCCTGGAAGAGGAGGAGCTCGAGGAGCTGGAGCAGTTGCATTGTTCCCAGGAAACACGAAAGTTCTATCAGAAACTCAACACAGCCCGCAAAGGCTTCGTGCCGCAAGCCGAAATATGCCGGGATGAGGACGGAGGCATCTTGACGGACAATCGTGAGGTGATCAAAAGGTGAAAGCGTCACTTCGATGAACACCTGAACAGGAAACCAAGACGATGGAGAGAAAAACATCGCCGGCGTAGCCAACAACGAGGTGGAGGGACAGTCAACGACGGATAAGATATTCACATTACGACCACGAACTCACACAACTCTGCGGCGAACCCAGTATCCAAAAGGTGTTGAAGGCTGGCCGGATACGCTGAGCAAAACATGTTGGGAGAGTGCCGGACGACTGTCCTGCAAAACAGGTGTTCGCTATGAATCCGATTGGAACGAGACGAGCAGGGGCGCAACGAGCGAGGTGATTAGACCAAGTGGATCGTGATCTCGTGAATGTGGAATGTCCGAGAAATTGGAAAAACGGTTGCCATGGACCAAGTGAATTCTCGGAATTTTGTTCGTTAAGTTACGTCGTGAGACGGAATGCTACGGAAATAAATGAAAAAAAAAAATAAAAATCAATGAAAAAAATACGGCGAATAATATCTTACACTGGTCAGGTCTTTAAAAACAGTGCGTCAATCAATTTTCTGCGCGTTTTCAGAGAGTCCAATCTTACCAGAATGCACAACACTCGATACTCCGCCAGTTCTGCTTGCCATCCAAGGTTTCTCAAGGCGTATCTCATGAATTATTTTTGAACTCTCTCTAGTCTTTTGATATGAATGTTATAGTATGGACGCCAAACAAAACTGGCGTACTCTACTGTGGTCCGAACCAATTCGACGTAAATTGATACAATCGTATAGGGATACTTCAACTCTTGGCTAATTCTGTTAACCATTCCAAACATTGAATTAGCCTTTGTTACAACTTTTTCTATGTGTTTCAAGAAGTTTAGCTCTGAGTCCATTTCAACTCTTTCGTTGAGGCTTGCCTTGCAACAATCAAGTCATTTCCCAGGCGGTATTCGTCCTGATGTTGCTCATTTTCCGAGAAAAAGTAATAACATTGCATTTAGAGTCATTGACTTTTAATCCAAACCTTCTGCAGCATTCCGCAAACCTGTGTACCTTATAGGCGACGATTTGGCAGAAACATCTTTAAATTTTCGGCATACACAAGTACGAACACATCAGATAGCACTTCAGGAAACTCGTTCATAAAAGCGATGAAAAAATGGGTCCCAAGTGACTCCCTTGTGGTACACCACTATTGACCGAGTAAGTCCTGCATCTCACGTTCTCCAGCTTTACGTATTGCGTTCTTTCGATTAAGTATGAGCGAAACCATTATAGGCAAGTGCTGCTCATTCCATTTTTGCACAGCGCCGACAGAAGAGCGTCTATGTTGATCACATCGAAGGCTTTGGACATGTCGGTGTATAAAGCATCGATTGGTAGACCTTCCATCATCCATTGTGAGAATCTTGAGACAAACTCCGTTAAATTCGTCACGGTTGACCGCCGTTTTGAGGAAGCCATGTTGAACATCTGAAAATTTTATTTCTATCCACGGGTATATCTGGTCATAGACCATGCTTTCGAAAAGCTTGGGTATAGCTGAAAGGATTGCTACACCACGATAGTTTCTGACGGAGATCCCCGAATCGCTCTTATGTATGGGCACTTTATGTGAAGTCTTACAGAAATTAGGAAAAACTCCTCCATGAATCGAGGCAGTAAAAAGAAACAGTAAGGGCTCTTCGAGCGCATTCATGCATTTCTTAAGTTGTGAGTTCGGAATTTCAACTGGGCCACATTCTTTTGGATGCGCCGAGCATTGAAATTTTTCGTCGCACATCTGTCATTGGAATGGTAAGGTCAGGAAAAGTTACGGCTGGCAGAAGAGATTCCTGACTTGTTCTTAAAGAATCCAAAATATACACACTGTGGAAGAATTCGGCAAAAAGTTCAAAGGAATCTTCCAACGAGAAGGCTTTGTTTTTTTTTGAATGGTAAAATTTGTTTCACATAGAATCTGGTCGGATAAAATAGATCATTTCTCCGCAAAGAAATAACGTACAACAAAAGTGAAAATGTCATTTTGTAGGGTTTTTATTGCACTTTAAGGAAAAAAATACATAAAAATCATTCGTCTGCTTTTCGGATGAATTTTCGAACTTTTTTTGTGACACCACCTATCTTTTTCTGCACAGTACTGCTGGCAACCTCATTCGCCATCTTGTTCCACCACTTTTCCATTTGAGCGGGTTTTTCCATGGATCTGCCACATTTCTTCAGTTTGCCCTTAACTATTGCCCAATATTTCTCGATGGGACGAAAATCCGGACAGTTTGGTGGATTGACACTTTTTTCAACAAAATCGATCTTGTTAACGACATCCAGGCTGTAGTGGCAGCTTGCCAGGTCTGGACAGAACTTCACCGAACCTTTGTGGGACCGAATGAATGGCAAAACCCTCTTCTGGAGACATTCTTCTTTGTAAACATTTCCATTCATTGTGTCCCCAGTGATGAAAATCTTAATCTTCTTCCCACAACTACAGATCCCTTGCCAAATAATCAACTTACGAGCAAATTCATCTACAAAAACCAACTTGAATCTAGCCGCAACATTCCCTTTACGCTTCGCAAGGTAAAATTTGTTACCGGGTATTTGTCCAAAATCCATTTTGACGTAAGTTTCGTCGTCCATAAAAATGCATCCGTTGTACTTTGTCAACACTTTCTCGTACAACTTGCTTGCCCTGGTTTTGGCAACCAGGTTTTGTTTCAGCGTCCTGTTGGGGTGTTTGCTTGCATGATACGACCACAAGCCTTCTCGCTAACAAATTCGTCGAGCTGTACTGTGGATCGTCTTGAACTTTTTCTCCAAATCACGCAAGGAGATTCCTGGTCATATGTTCCACTTTTACGCCTGGTTTGTTTTGATCGATCCACCGTAAGGGTCTCCCGGTAACGTTGCAGCACCGAATTTACAGTCGATTTTGGATATTTCAGGAATTTCGCGATCTTTACCCCTGACCACGTCGGTTTCTCTACGTGAGTGTGCAGAATTTTCTCTCGCCTTTCGCGTTCCATCGTCGTTTTCGATAACTTTTGACTGACTGCTTCAATCTTGATGAAATTTTCACCACTAAGTAAACAAACCATCCGGATCAAAACACTGTCAATAGATTCGCGATGTGACAACTAGGAGCGCTGCAGTAAATGAAAAGATGCAACCAGATTCTATGTGAAACCGACTTTATGAAACATTTTTCGGGATCAAGTTCAACTTTCTCTCGGAGTTCACATTTTTCCAGAAACACTTTGGTTCAGTTTGGATATTTTTCTGAAGGTCATTTAAATACCTACATCGCTGAGCTCTGTGCAACCTATTGAACAAGTTAGCCGCCATTCGGTAAATGAGCGCATGAGTGATTGAATGGCTACAATTCTCCCCGAATCCGTTAAAACCAAATCAATTGTGAAGGGATTTTTTTTATTAAAAAGAAACATACGCTGTACCTGTTTAGACACTTGGAAGTTGTTTGATAGAAGTCTGATCAACATTAAATGTCGACGGCGTGATATTAACAAAAACTCCGGTTTGGGGGCCTTTATCTCGAAAAACTATCCACAATCATAATTTAAACAGTAACACATCAATTCAAAAAGTTTCTTTTATACTGTTGTGAAACCATGCTAAATAGTAATTCTCATATGCCATTCCAAACATACCATGGAAAATACATTCCAATCAAACATCAAAAACACAAAGCTCTGAATTACCCATTGAATCAAATTGGATCCTACTTTCCATAGAATGGCCATGAATGGCACTGCACAATACAGACAAAATAAACAAAAAACAAATCGATTCAATCCAGCTGACAAAACACCGAGGTCCTTCCAAAAGGGCACCAACTAGAACAGGCCAAAAGTCATTTCCCAAATGGCGAGCCTGAATTGATTACGGTTTGGGGCAACAAATTCGTGGGCCGGTGCCGGAGCACATTGGCCCCCGCACAAAAAAAAAACGCTCGCTGAACTAATGAAGCCACAATGAATAGAATTGATGGCACCGGTGCGACAGCATACAGTTTCGTTCTGTTCAATACGGTTGCGGCAGTTGCACAGTTGTTCTTCGAATCGATAACGTTCTTTGGGAATTGGGACAAATGTTTGAGTTTACAACGGTTTCCGTTATCTTGTTAAGAAAAAAATATATTCAAGTTCAAAGTTGAATTAATAGAAGACCCGTATGACTGGAATTTTGAGCAAGAATCATTGTTCCAATTTTCTAGAATGATATTTCAATATTAAAATAATTGATGTATGTTATAGGTTTATCCACTTCTAACCGCAATCAAACTCCTCAATTTGCCGGAAGTGAGCGGCCTCAAGGGAATACGTATCTATTTAATTGAATTATTCAGAGAGCATTCCAATTAGCCACTCCACACCCGCTAGGCCAGTGATAGTGATTTTGTGTATACCGTCCTAATCCTATAGAGCCCAGACTGAATGAACGGTTTCCAGGATCTAGCCCAAGCGCCCTTTCTCCCTGGATGCCGTCAGCATAACGATGAATGGGGGCATAATTCCTGTAAACATACGATGTGCATCGAAAAGCTGCATGCCTGTTCGAGAACTTGCCTGCTCAACTCTGCCGCTTTGTGGGAGCAAAAATCGTTTCCCAGAACGGTCCGGTCAGGTGGTCGGTCCGATGTTGAAATTCTTGGGCTCCCCTCCCAGTAAAATCAACCACAAGGGCCATTCAGACGCTTCCGATGTGCCGTTGCAGCTTCCGGTTGGCTCAGAGGTGAACCCTGGAGAATTACTGCGACAATTTGAGGTTAAATATCTTATATTTTTCTTTTCATTATGTGAAAAAATAGTTTATCCCTTTTTTCGAAGGACTTGAATGCAGTACGTATTTTATCGAAAGCATAATTAAGCAATCAATAAACCTAATCCGCTATGAATGTTGCCATAGCAGTCATTGTGTGATAATTATGACATTGTTCCATGGATAATCAATTTAATAGAGTTAATCATTTTGTTCCATCTCCCATGCAAAATAACCACAATTTAGCCATGACGTGAAGCGAATTGAAATTTTAGACATGTATTCTCATTGCTAAATGGAAATTTATGTAAAACGCTCAATGCTATTCAACCAGACCAAATAAGTCATTTCTGAGTAAAAAAAAACATGGAAAAGTAGACAGGTACCTTTTTTAAACCATCATGCGTTTATTCTCTAACAAATCAATTAATCATATAAAAAAAAACAAAACAAAGTTTAAGCTCTCGCTTTGAATATATTTCTCTGATTATGTTATGATAAATTATTTAAAAGAGAGAAATAGTGCTTAAGTGGTCTAGCGCATACACAGTAAACAAAAATTATCGAGTTCGGTAATTTTTTTACCAAAATCCTAACATGTGCAAATCTTTCGGTATTTTTTTCCATGGCAGAAAAGTGACAGCTGTCAAAGATTTCAGACCTTTTTCGGTTAAAAAATATCGAAACTCGACTGATCATCTGTCAAATTATTGACAGTTGTCAGCGTGATAGCTTGTTAGATTACCGAATAACCGGTTTTGTTGAACCGAAATGACTGTAATTACTACCGAAATACTTGTAATAACTATCGGAATATCTGTAAGTGTTACCGAAATTCGGTGGTTTTATTTACCGAAAATTTGTAAAAGATTGATAATATTTACCGAAGAACCGGTAGATTTTATCGAAATATCAGTGATATTTAACGAACAATTGATGAAATTTACCGAAAAACCGGTAATTTGAATGAGGGATAATCGACAATTTCTACTGAAAAATCTGTAATTTTTACCGAAAAACAGGTAGTTTTCACCGAAATATCATCTACAGGGTCTGGCAATTGAACTGCTGCAAAACTTTAGGAGTGATTATTACGAAGTATACAAAACCGAGTTAAATGACACCTAGTCACCTTGTTAACATTATGTCTAAGATGTCAGAGGATATTTTTGTTAATTTTGTAATCAAGTGTTTTATTTTTGTAAAAATAGTCCTTGAACCTGAACGTAGTGCTTTGATTGCCTAGTTCCAGGCTGTGAAACGGTAGAAAGACATATTTCGTGAGTTGTTCAATGAGTGTATGTATTTTTTTTATTTGGGTCGCACATGGAAGATACCTGGAGATCAGAAGTACCCAAGTGTAAGGTGGGGATCGTCAAGCTACAGTGGCGACACCTACCATGGCCAAGATCATCAAGATGCACCCTGAGAGAATTTCTTGGCGTAGTAACACACAGTAACAGTAACAGCAACACATAATACAATTTAATACACCGGATCAAAATCACCGTTGGATCTTGGAAGATGATCTCTAGGCCCAGCCTTACCAGATCCTAAGATTTCAAGACGTCTCGTTTGAACAGAAGCAAGAGCGGATAGAAAGGGCGAAGGTGCAACTTACGCGGTCCGCGCATGACAAATTTGGAGAATATCGTGTTTTCTGCCGATGAATTCATCACCGTTCAGCGGTTCGTGAAAAAAAAAACAAAACTACAGATTTTGGTTGCCAGAAAGATCACGATTCTATGCAAACCTATTAAAGGCCACAACACGACAGAAATCTGTCTTATTAAAGGTCTGGGTCGGAATCTCCCGTACTTTCCTGGTGAAGATCAACCGAACACCCTGAAGAGGTGTAGATCAATCAATTTACGTATCGAAAATAGTTCTTCGGCATGTCCTCGAACTGTGGACACGTCTTAATTTTGGGTTTCGTTGGTGGTTTTTCAGCAGAACTTCGCATTGGCTTACCAAGGAAAGAGGTCCCAATTTTTGTGTGGGATTTTTTTTGAGTTTTAATTTCGAGTACGGAGTGTTAGGGGAGTTCGCCGGACCTGAAACCTATGGACTTGGCTGTCTAGCGTATACAGAAGCCCGAAGTCTACTCCACAAAACATGACGAGTTGGAAGTTCTGGAGCATGGCGCTCCAGAAGTTTAGTCCTGGGATAAAATACCACAAAAACCACCTTTGGTCTTTTTAGAATATGTGCCTTGAGCTTCTGCAGCGAGTGGTTAAGCTCAAGGACAAAAAAAAATCGAAAGGCGCCAATGGAATTTTAAAATATGAACTGTGTTGATGTAAATTGTATTAAATTTGAAAGAAAACGTTTTTGTTTTGATCAAATTATTTGTTAGTTCCAATGTAGCACTTCAATTAACGGACCCTGTAATCCGCTATGAATGTTACCACAGCAGTTACTGGGAGATAATTATGCCATTTCTCCATGGATAATCAATCAAATAAGGTTTATCATTTTGTTCCATTTCCCATGCAAACTAACCACAAATTCGCCATGATGTGAAGCAAATTAAAATCGACAACATTTTTTCTCATTTCTAAATGGCAATTTATGTAAAGCGCTCAATGCAATTCATCCAGGCAAAATAAAACATTTCGGTGTCAAAAAACATGGAAAAGTAAATAGGGTAACGGACTTACATATGTTGGATCAGGTGATTATATTGGATCACCTTGCTTATATCTCCCTAACAAATCAATAAATCATATAAAAATAAACAAAACAAAGTTGAAGCCCTGGCTTTTAATATATTTCTCTGATTTGATAAATTGCTTTATAAGAGAGATATATGCAAGGTGGGCTAAAATAATCACCGAGACCAAAAAAAGTTCATTACCGTATGATTTCTACCAAAGAGCATTCCCAACGGTTAGTTAGTTAGGTTAGATAGGCTCTAAAAAGTTTATCACAGTTAAGTTTGATATGAAGGTGTTTATGATAATCTTTTCAACGGGTGATCATCTCCAGTTTTGCTGGATCCATAGAAGCCTGGAACTGAGGCTTTCTGACGAACATGTTTCCTGAATCGCATTCACATTTGATAGCCGATAGGGAACTTCCTCAACAATTCTGGTGACCGATACTTTGTGTTTGGTTGCTTCCTATTTTCGGCGGTATTGCAGATGCTAAAAAAATCTGTCACGTTAATTTCACACCTACGGAAAGTGCAAAAAAATAAATATCCCTAATAGCTTGGATAGTTGCTTTTTTTAATGCTGACTTGTTGCTTAAACTTTTTTTTTCCTGGTACAATACAACACTGGTTTGTCGGGGCAGCAGTCAACGACTCCTGCATTCGTTTTGCGTATTTTCCTCTTCTAGGTATCATCGTATCAGCCAGGTACTTGGTTATTTTTTCACACCATCCGCTGCACTCCTGAACTTCATGTCCAGCTCAAATGCCTTGCTTAGATCGTAACATCGTACCACTAGTTGAATTAAAAACTAATTTAAAAATTTGAAAGCGCTTACAAAACAAAACAAACCAAAACGGTAAGACACATGAGTTCATTTGGTCACTCACCCAGAAATGAGCACCAGTCACTTCACCCACATCGGACTCGACAATGGTCACCTCACGCGCGGCACAGAATAAGGGCCATTGTCTTATTTGTAACAAAACCTTTCGTTTTTTTTTTGGCACAGCTGCAAATGCAAATTTAAATTTATTAAAATATATAAAAAAAAACCAGTTGGGAACAAAATCAAACTTTTAATGTTTGTTAAATATGCTGCCAATCATCAAAAGTGGATTTAAGGGTTAATAAGAATCAGATGAATAGGTTTCCAACCATCAAACGATGATTGAAGGGTTGATTTAAAAGCATCAACATTATGTTTTTAAATTTAACAACTTAGTACGAAATCACAAACAAAAAAAAACATTTGGCAACGAAATCAGCATGTGAAGAAGTAAAAATAATACTTAGTCGGTCATCAAGCAATGATTGATTGGTTGGATTGAAAGCACCATCATTAATTAGAGATAATTTTAGTTTACAATCAGCGTTTAATCGAATGGTTGGTTTGGAAGCACCAACATTTGAATGTAAGACCAGAACAAAATTTGATTGGTTTGAAAGCACCAATATAAAATTAGAATTTTAGAAAGATTGATTTGAGAGCCCCAAAATCGAATCAAAATTTGAAAAGAAATGTTAAAAAAGATTAAACCCAGCGACCAGCGTTTCAGTAAGATTCGATTCGCGGAGGAATACACCTCACGGTTTTTTATGCCAAGTTGTGACTAGGCGAGGAAGCAATGCTTCAATAATAATTCGTTGGTTTTTCTACCGGATGGTGATCTGGATTCGCTTAAAAAATAGATGATAAGAAATCTGTTACTTGTGGGTGCAGGAAGTGCCGATCAGCCAGATCGACGCTCTCCAGGGATTGGTCCCGTTACCCTAGGGTCAGCGTCCAACCTCCCGCGTATTCACGGACCCAGGTGGAAACGTCTGTTCACCTGAGATCACTGGTGGTCGTCAATTGCCCCTGATCTCCCGAAGCCCGAAATCCAGTGGTACGACACGCAGGCAAACAACATTATCGCTCGATTAGCGTGGACACACATCGTCAGAGGAAACTGACAGCATCAACCCAGTGAGCCGCCCGGAGGATAAGTAGCTGCTAAAATAAGGTCAGATCCAATTTGATTGTACTGTGCTGTTCTTAAATCAACTCCGGTCGATAAGGCGGTAGGTTTTGTATCCCCGTTGGAACAGATTTTCGGTTAACTCGAGTGTAAATGGGTCTTGGATAGCGGTTTGTTCGGGTTTTGGTTTTTTTTAGGGGCTCGCCTTGAGGAGTCTAGCGGGGCACGAACGGAAATTGCTGCTTCACATACGAACACGATTGTCGCGTGCTCGTTTGGCGCTAAGTGAAGGCAGTTAATCAATCTCTTGATCAACAACATTCGAGAACCGTTACATTGGCGCCCAACGTGGGGCGTAGAGGCAGATCTTTGAACCGAAAGATAGTGACGATCTATTAACGTTGCGGTATTTTTTTTCTCGAATTTGTTCACAGTGGTTTTTCGTTAAGGGGGGGGTAGGGTCTAACACTTTAAAAAAATCGATTTTTTTATTTTTTTATTTTCTTATTGTAAAACATTTCAAGAATGTTGTGTCAAATTTTCAAGTCAATTGAAGCAAAACTGTAGAAGTTATAGGCCTTTATCTCCTCCTATCTAATACTGCAAGAAAGCAAGAGCAGAAACTTCAAACGCGTTTTTCTCGAAAGCACATTTTTAAAGTCCGTGGACATCGTCATTTGAAAACTACTTATCCGATTCTTTTCAAATTTGGAACATAGTTTCTACATATAAAATACCAGACCCCAACGTTTTTATTTTTTGATTTTTTTACTTTGAGGACATTTTATAGGTGAAAAATGGCGGATTTTTAAGTGAAAAATCGTAGTTTTTACTTCAAACAGCCACAAAAAATTCATAAAAATATTTTTAAGTTAAATAAAAACGTTGGGGTCCAGAAAAACATCTATTAAAAATATTTTGCTCTGATTTTTTTAATTCAGATGATTCTGTGCTGAGATACAGTGTCCACCGCAAATCCTGTTTTCTAAAAGGCATCCTCGAAAATGCTCCGTCACCGGCTCATTTTTCAATATTTTTCTACAAAAAAATTACTAAATGTTCTTTTAACAATGCTTTGTATAATGCAAAAAAATTGAATACATTTGTTTGAACGATAGCTCTAGAAAAAAATCGTGAAAATGGTGTTTTTTTATACCCGTTAGACCCTACCCCCCCCTTAAAGCTTATTTCGCTCAAAGAAAATTACAAATTTAAAAGCAAACGCTTTAAGAGGAGTGCTGCAACTGGAGTTTCAAATTTCAATAAAAAGATAATTGAATTCAATTTCTTAAAATTGGTCTCTAAATTTGTTTTTAAAATCTGAAATTTTCATTCTGTTTTGAACTTTTTTTTAATGATCATCATATAGTTACTACAATTTGCACTGCTAAGTATAAATTAAGGTAATTCTGTGATTTGTGTTCTGGTCAAGTAACAATTCAAAATGTCAAAATGTATGTTTTAATGATATGGACTTCCAGTCCTTTCCCTCTTGCAATACAAGAAGTTCTCACGAACAACTATTAAAACATTTCTTGTATCTAAATGTAAATGACGCATCATTTCGCTTTATTTTTCTGATAAGTTTTCAAATTATGCCAAATATAATATGAATAAAGACTTGGCTACTTCTTTCCGACTCCACCCTGAAATAAGGAATGGTCTCAAATTATTCGTACGCTTGATAAGTTCTCGATTTACATTAATTAACTTGTATGAAATCCCTGATTGGTTAATTAGTTTGCAAACAACGCAATATAAAGGGTGATACGGTCAAAATTTGGTCAATATCAACTTGACGTATTTCTTTCAATTTTCCATTTAAAAAACCTGAACACCCCTTATTTTGAAGGTAAGTGTGTGTGTAGAATGTTGCTCCTATTTGATTTTGGAATTCACTCTTCAGTTGTCAAAATGCCGTCCAAGGAAGAAGAGCAGCGTATCAAAATATTGCTCGCGCATCGCGAAAATCCGAGCTTCTCGCACGCAAAGCAAATCGCTAAAAGTTGCCAAATCAACCATTACAAATGTTATTAAAGTGTTTGGGGAACGTTTGTCGAGAGCCAGGAAGTCTGGATCGGGGGGAAATCGAAAACCGGATGCCGCTGAGAAGACAAAGAGAGTTGCCGGTAATTTCAAGCGAAACCCTAACCTCTCGCTCCGAGATGCCACAAATAAGCTGGGTGTATCGTCTACAACCGTGCATCGAGCCAAAAAACGAGCCGGACTATCGACTTACAAGAAGGTAGTGACTCCAAATCGCGATGATAAACAAAATACGACGGCCAAAGCGCGATCCCGGAGGCTGTACACGACGATGCTGACGAAATTTGACTGCGTGGTAATGGACGACGAAACTTACGTCAAAGCCGACTACAAGCAGCTTCCGGGACAGGAGTTTTATACGGCAAAAAGAAGGGGAAAAGTAGCAGATATTTAAAAGCACATGAAACTGTCAAAGTTCGCGAAGAAATATCCGGTTTGGCATGCCATCTGTACCTGTGGCTTGAAAAGCAGCATTTTCATAGCTTCCGGGACTGTTAACCAAGAAATTTACGAGAAAGAGTGTTTAAAAAAACGTAAGGCCCGGCAATTCGGATTTGGAAAAGCGGAAGCCTAACTGAATATTTTTCCTGAATTTATACTAATTAAACTTGAAAAAGAAATTTAATTTGATTTTTTAAATAAACGATTTCACCGATTTACACGCATTTTCCCTTGACCAAATTTTGACCGTGGGTGAAAATAGAATAGGGTAAGAACTCACAAAGTTCATCCGAAGTGGCGTTCCTCACCTAAACCGACTGCTGGAATAGAGTGACTTGGGTGACTCTACTATCGTCACGTCACTCGAGGCGCAGAATAAGGGCTATCGTCTGCCAGGTCAAGGTCGTTCAGTTGCTCCATTGTCGAAGGATTCCACGGCAATCCTCGGTTTGGTCTACAGTCAATCTATCCAGTCAAGAACATATCCATTACGATGAGAGAAAACAGCGGTGATAAAATACATCCTTGTCTCACTCCAGCAGTTACCGGGATAGGTTCGGATAAGACACCGTCGTGCAAGACTTTGCACGCAAATGCCTCGTATTTACTGTGTTACGATCAGATGGACTAGTTTCTCTGGGACCCCTCGTCGTCTTAGAGCAGCCCGGATTTTTTCGTGGTTCAGTCAGTCAAATGCTTTTTCGAAATCAACGAACACCAGCAGAAGAGAGTCCTGGAGTTCGTTGATTTGTTCCAGTATGATTTTTAGCGTTGTGATGTGGTCCACACATTGGAACAGGATTTAAAAAAATACATCCGACCGATCCTGACGTTTGAGGTTGTAAGGCGAGACATATCCTTGGAATAATGTGCAGGTTTTGGTAACGGCTCAATGTGCCACTCCATGGGAAGACCGTAAGCCAGGTGATGGTTTGCCCGGCCAATGAGACCCACTAAAGGTCGAGTTTTTCCTTCCTCTATTACTCTTACAAGTCTATATTAGGCATCTGAAATCGGCTATTAAAACAGAAAGTTGTTTAAATAAACTTCGAACTCTCAATCAGATTTTTTTTTAAATTTATAATAAATTTTATTTGTTTCCCAAAGAGACACCTCTGGCTGGTCAATCTCGGTGCGCCTTGTATGGGGGCGATTTCCGCTACAACATCAATAATATCTATAATCATTTTATTGATGACGAAAGGCAGCGGGAAATCGCCTGGAAAATATTAGAACGATGTTGGAGCAATTTTCTGTCCATATCATCGAAAGCTGACCGCTCCTACTCTCAATACGTATAGACACACCGTTTTAAGCGAGTTGGATCCGTGGTTTTTGCAGTACATTTTGTGGTGCAATGGGTTAGAAATTTAATGCTTCCGTTAAAATGAGGGGTTCCACGAACAGTTTGATTAACAATTCAAAATTACGGACACGTTTGGTTCCGGCATTTCAAAACAGCTGAATGAGACGGAGGGTTACGATAATGGTATGGGTTATAATATTCAGGAATATTTCGCTTCTGACACAACGAGTGGATGGAAAAGGTATAATAATAACATTATGTTTCGAATGAAGATCGCCGGATAAGCGGAAGAAAATGTGTTACTTATAGTCATATTTATGAAATCAAAAAATAGACTTTTGATGAAATTTCCCTCAATTCCAACAGTATTGCGGAAAACAAAACCAACACCTGTCAAATCCAACATCAATTCTCAATTCTCCAACCTGGTTAAAACTTAAGCCAAAGGTACCCAGAAGAAAAATGTTAATTGGAAACAAACCCCCACACACGCGTACCGATGGAAACAAACATCAAAACTTGATACCAGTCGTTATTCCGGGTACACATGTGATATTGTGGGTTCACTCTCAGACTCTCAGAATTCTAGGTGGAACTTGATAATGGGAACAGAAGGAAAGAAAAGGGTGTGTTACACCGAAAAAGAAAATTGAATTTTTACCTTCCAAAGTCAGCTTAGTTATCCTCCAATCGGAGGTAATGGATATTGTTGGATTTGCGGTAAGCTAACATGGAAAGATTCTACTTCGTCCAATTTCGCTCAGGGAAATCTGCAACAATGTAAAAGAAGCAAATAAAGTTCTCAGTAAACTTCTGAACTACTAGTTGCAGGTCCCGGACCGCCACCATTCGTCTAAATTTCTTTCGCTCCCTACAAACTATTCCGAAATTGATTACTTTCACAGAACAATTTTTGTTAAAATTGCGGTTCATAACCGGAACTGAAGAACAAATGTTTGCAGCTCAGCGCTGAAGTCGGCACAGGTAGATCGGAATTGGGGAATGCCTTCTCGGGAAAACTTGTTTCCCAATTGTATTCTTTGGAAGGGAGAAAATTATCCCCAACGGAAGAGCACAGTTTCTGATGCGAGTTGTAACATCCATTCCTATTGTAGAAAATTCATCAGCCATTCTTGGTAACATTCACATGTCTGAATTCAATTCTGAAAAGTGGAACGAAACCGCATATTCTTGAGTATTGACGACTGACATGCAGTCAATCTCAAAGTTGATCGTACATTAATTTTTGTTTTTCATTACTGTTGGCCTTTCAAATTGATAAAATAATTTGCAATATTTTTGTCTATCACCTGTACAGTACTCGCTCGTTATTCGGATGCTGTTGGAACCAAAGAGTGCGTCCTACTAAAGGGAGGGGGGTGGTTTGGTGAGTATTATCATGCCGATCTGATTAAAAAATTGCGTTTTGGTTATATAAGAAGCAACACCTGCCATATGGTGATCAAAAAACTTGGCAAAGTTTGGAGAGAATCTGAATTCTGAGTCTGGATGCTGAACCTCAATCCTGATTTGAAACTTTTTCTTAATCTGCATTCTGTCGCCCGGCTCTCTAAAGGGAAAGCTGTGGTTATTGTTGACTAGAGTCTGTTTCACATAGGATCTGGTCGCATCTTTTCATTTACTGCAGCGTCCCTAGTTGTCACATTGCAAATCTATTGACAGTGTTTTGATCCGGATGGTTTGTTTACTTAGTGGTGAAAATTTCATCAAGATTGAAGCAGTCAGTCAAAAGTTATCAACGATGGAACGCGAAAGGCGAGAGAAAATTCTACACACTCAAGTAGAGAAACCGAAATCGCGAAATTTTTGAAATATCCGAAATCGACTGTAAATTCGGTGCTGCAACACAACAACAAAACAAACCAGGCGTAAAAGTGGAACATATGACGGGAAGTTGCAAGCAAAGGTAACTCGATCAGTTCACAATAATCCTGAAATCTCCTTGCGTGATTTGGCGAAAAAGTTCTAGACGAACCACAGTACAGCTCGACGAATTTATTTTCGAGAAGGCTTGCGGTCGTATCATGCAAGCAAACACCCCAACAGGACGCTGAAACAAAACCTGGTTGCCAAAATCAGGGCAAGCAAGTTGTACGAGAAAGTGTTGACCAAGTACAACGGATGCATTTTTATGGACGACGAAACTTACGTCAAAATGGATTTTGGACAAATAACCGGTAACAAATTTTACCTTACGAAGCGTAAAGGGAATGTTGCGGGTAGATTCAAGTTTGTTTTCGCAGATAAATTTGCTCGTAAGTTGATGATTAGGCAAGGGATCTGTAGTTGTGGGAAGAAGACTAAGATTTTCATTACTGGGGACACAATGAATGGAAATGTTTACAAAGAAGAATGTCTCCAGAAGAGGGTTTCGCCATTCATTCGGTCCCACAAAGGTCCGGTGAAGTTCTGGTCGGACCTGGCAAGCTGCCACTACAGCCGGGATGTCGTTAAGTGGTATAAGGAGAACAAGATCGATTTTGTTGAAAAAAGTATCAATCCACCAAACTGTCCGGATTTTCGTCCCACCGAGAAATATTGGGCAATCGTTAAGGGCAAACTGAATAAATGTGGCAGAACCATGAAAAAACCCGCTCAAATGGAAAAGTGGTGGAACAAGATGGCGAATGAGGTTACCAGAAGTACTGTGCAGAAAATGATAGGTGGTATCACAAAAAAAGTTCGAAAATTCTTCCGAAAAGCTGACGAATGATTTTTATGTATTTTTTCCTTAAAGTGCAATAAAAACCCTACAAAATGACATTTTTACTTTTGTTGTACGTTGTTTCTTTGCGGAGAAATGATCTATTTTATCCGAGCAGATTCTATGTGAAACAGACTTTAGAATTTCAAATAACAGTCACTTTAAAGTTAAATGATGAATGGGTAGATATTGGACCATTCACTTAAAACTAGAGTAAGGGACAAGTGAAATGTACATGAGCCACTGAAAGGAAGAAATTCCCTTTCTTTCAAGTGAGTTTTCAGGTGTATTTTAAGTGTTAATTTGGGTTGAGTGTTCAATTCCAATATTTCTCCATAAGAGGACAAGCCGAATGCGAAGATTCGTCGTTCTTCGAGCGTCGCTAAAATTATTCGTTTTATTAACGCGCCAGCACTAAATTTTACTTCGGAAGTGCGGACTTCCGACTTCCGAAGGACTTCCGTCAAAGAAAAGTGAAGTGTGCTCAGTAAATTTTTTGTTGCTGGTCTTTGTCCCGCTGAAAACAGCAAACGTTAATGCTGGTTTCCAGCAATTCAAATTGCAGGAAAATCAGCAACCCAGATTGCTGGAAACCAGCTATTTCTTTGAAAAAAAAAAACCGGCTGTATTTAGTATCAAATTTACATTTCAATTCAAAATTAAATATTGAATAATGGCTGTGCATATAATTAGCAATAAAAAAAAAATATTTTATTAAAAATTATGTTTGTATTTAGTTTCAATTTTTTAACTTTCCAACACCGGCTCTGATGTGGCAGCTTTGTGACAAAGTATTGATCATCCGCCATCTTAGAAAAGAGTTCTGATTAGTAACTTTTATGAAATAGCTTCCTGTCCAATAAAAACTCACCCGTAACTTGATGTCTGGTTGCTAGAATACAGAGGAAAATAAAAATAGATATACTAATCTAACTAAAATTCTTAAAGTAGTGTCTCACTTTGCTTCAGCTAATGCTGAAAAATCCAGCAATTAGAAAACCGATTGCTGGTTTTCAGCAAAAATTAGGGTTGCTGAACGATTCCTGCATTTTGCATCAAGCAAAAACTTACTGTTTGTACTAGATTATCGGAAGTATGCACAGTAAACGAAAATTACCGAGTTCGGTAATTTTTTACCGAAATCCTAACATGTGTAAATCGTTAAACTGTTCGATAATTTTTTTCGGTAAAAAATAAACGAACATCAGTAAATAGATTCTTCATTTACCGATGTTCGTTTATTTTTTACCGAAAAAAATACCGAACAATTTAACGATTTACACATGTTAGGATTTCGGTAAAAAAATTACCGAACTCGGTAATTTTCGTTTACTGTGTGTGTTTTGTTGTCAGTTGACCAGTGACGTTTCTAAAATTTTTATTTTTGTTTAAAATCTTCCAAGTTCTGAGATTCGATTCTCAATTTTGTGCATGTTATGTTTAAAATATCGTAAACAATGTTTTATTGGATTTTTGCTTGCTTATTTTCGTGCACGTTTTGATCAATTTTCAATTCAAATTCTTCAAATAAGAGCTGAATAAAATTCATAAGCCTAGCACAGGAAATCTTCAACTGTGGAAAATAACATCTTGATAGACGTAGATATGTGCGTTGAATGTGGTCATCATGTTTATTAATAAAAAAAATCTTCGATGTCCTATTGCCTGGTGTCTTCTTAATGCTTTGCCATAGTTTTGTTTAAAGTTTGGTACTTTGTCCGATAATGTTCGAAAAAGGTCCGTTTGAGTAACGCCTTGCAGCCGAAATATTACCTCGCATAATCACAACAGACAGATCGTCTGGCCAGCCAGAATACTCTTCCCCGAAAGCGCCCGAAAAGATGTAAACCATCACGTATTTTTCCTGCCCCAAAACCATTTGTGCGGTCAGCTTCGGTGAGCTGACCGGAGTGAAATTAATTTTTCATAGCTACCGTTCCATTATTTGGCCACAGGGATGGATGCTTTTTCGGCTAATTGTCCAAAGAATGTTTTCCGTTCGTTGTTGGAAGTTTTACCTTAAAATGAAACAGTTACGAGTTCAAAAAGGCTCGAGGAACATTGGCCAAATGTTCCTTGAAGCTAAAATATGTTATTGAGTTATGAGTTATTTTCTAAGAAATCATGCCAGTACCAAGATCGCTGATGGAAGATGGAAGTGAAAGCATCATCTCATATCATGAACTTAGGTTCAACAAGTTCAGATGATTTCTTAGCCTTCGACCCACGATTCCAATCAAACATATTTCTTTGAACCATACTTATAGATTTTCTGATTCTTCAAATGGTGCCTCACAGGAAAACAACCTTTCAAGCATCCCTTGGAAATATTGCATAGTTCATTTATCCAGAAGTAATATCCTCAAAGTGCTGTTATGCGCATCGTTAGATTAAACTGTAACAAATTTTCTCCTTTACCTCCTTCAGAAAACTTTCACCCTGGAATGATCCCATCGTTGTTCGCACAGCGTGCAAACTGAAAGAAAACATCGGGGAGTTTTCTACATTTTTTTTGTGTTCATACTTTCACTGCTGTCTGGGCTGTCTATCAGGAATCCGACAAACAGAGAATGGCCAATCGTAGCAGAAAAAGTGTAAAATTATAGAACTTCCATTTTCTCGACACCGCTGCCTGGACTGTTGTTAGTTTTCCATTCGCTTTGCCGTGTTCTACCAGATCGGGCTGTACTTTTGCCGCCTCCAGCATATCCTGAATCTGAAACAGTTTGCAGCAAAAAGTTATTTTCTCGAACTCCGTGTTCAGCTGCCATCGCCAACGCCTGCTGCGCCAAAATATAATAGTTTCTGCTGGGCTGCAGCCACTTTTCCGAGAACCGATAATGTTCAGCATAAAATAGCAAACGGCATCATTTGCCACTGCGAGATCGGAAAAGCAAATAAACATTTATCAACGATCTGCTGAAGCTGCTGCGGTTGATTGGACCTTGAATTTCTCGAGATGTTCTTGTTCATGAGATCGTTATAGTTCAGTGCAGAGACAAAATGACGAGCAATGATAAGCCATTTCTAAAAAGAAAATACTAGAACAACTCTCGGTAAATAGAAAAAAAAACAAAACCCCTCTTGATCGAAAAAGAACGGTGCCCAAGCAACACTTTAAGTTCTATCATAAACTTGACACTTGACACTAAACTTCGTTATTAAACAACGTTTAGCTATACAAACCCTATTAAAACATCTACAAGAGTAAAAGAGTCCACCTACACAGTGCACGAAAATTACCGAGTTCGGTAATTTTTTTTACGGAAATGGTAACATGTGTAAATCGTTAAACTGTTCGGTAATTTTTTCGGTAAAAAATAAACGAACATCGGTAAGATGACTAGCCAGGGCAGAGGTCAGGCAGCCAAAAGTCCACGGCCAGCCAGGAGATACCGTCAGAGCCAGGGGAGGTTCGCGGATTGAGAGGGTTACTCTCGATGCCGGCACGAGCCACGTTGCAGTTAGCAAGCGTGAGCTCACGACCGACGGCCGGGAGGAGTCCCAGGATCCGCAACCGAGATGGTTCAGCGCAAAGGTCGGTAGGTCCACCCCGGGAAAATTGGATGGAGCTGATAGCCGAGAGGGCTACTCTCGTGCTTTGGCTATGCGCTGCGATCAGCATAAAGGAGCTAATCCTAGCACAGATGACCACGAGCGCAGAGGATAGCCAGCACAAAGGCCACGAGATGCTTCAGGTCAGCCAGAAGGTGCCACTGGAGTTCGAGGCCGGTTCCGAGAGGGTCACACTCGATGCCGACACGAACCGCGCTGCGGTTAGCAGCATGGTTTCATTTCCGACGACCGGGAGGAGGGCTCTCGGGATCTGTAACCAAGTTTTTTCAGGTCCGAATGCTCCAGATGGAGGATTAGCCCGTATCGGAGATTGGGAGAAGCTGTTCAAGAGGGTTGCTCTCGAGATGTGGAGCTACGCTGCAATTAGCAAGCGTGAGCTAATCCAAGCCAGCAGTTTATTTTTCCTGTGGATTTGGAGATGTTTTGGGCGACGGTCAGTTGCCAGATACTTCAGCATTGCATTGGATCCAGATGGGTCGCATGCAGCTGAACGTTGCCTTCCGGTTTTATGGAGCGCTCGAAGCGTTGAATCAACGGAGCGAAAAGCCATGAAGCTGCAAGTCGAGAGGATTATTCTCGTGCTTAGTAGCTGCGCTGCGGTTAGCATGCACGAGCTTGTTTTCGGCGGATGGTTGATGTTTCGGGTGCTCCGGAGGAGATGGTTTCGGCGACGGTTATTTAGTCGCTAGCACAGTCAACCAGTTCTTTCTGCGGATTCCTGCCGAGTGTGCAGATTCTCGAAGTCATCGCGGAATGAAGTCTTTGAGAGGGAACGCGAAGAGAGCGGCAAGAGGTTGTTTATCTGGGGTTATCAGAAAACAACGTTCGAGAAAGCAATATGCTTTTCGTTCGCGTGCTGGGGTTATCAGCCACCGGAATCAACGAATCAACGGTTCCGATGCCAGTCAACATATGGCGCGAGACGAGAGCGACAACGAGAGTAGCGATTGCGAAGATTACGATGATGATCAAGATTCCGTCTATCCCGAACCGGCCCAGAGATGCAGTCAGCCAACCTGACAAGCTAATCAACGCTACGTGGCTAACGTAGCCACTGATGATGAGGAAGAGCATTTTCGTCAGCAAGCTCAATTCAAGCGAGATTAGGGCTAAACGAAGTGAGGTTATCATTGAGCCGCCGTTCAACGATTTGATCGGTTGTTTGCTGTTTTCAAGGCCGAACATTAGTGCTGCTGTTAGCGCACTTAGCAACTACACGCAGCCCCGGATGAAAGCGAGATTTGGGAAGCGGTTAGCTTAACTTAAGTTACAGGAAACCCATTCTGTTTCTCGTACAAATGGGTCTTCTGTAAGACAGCTATCGAAAAATGGATGGCAGCCCTGGAGAAGTACGCAGCATGGGAGGCGGTTGGTTTCGTGACATAAACGTTCGCTGGACGAAACTGAACGATGGTGAGGTTATCACCGAACAACCGTTCAAAGAATTGATTGGTTGTCTACAATATCAGGCGACATCTTCGAGACCAGATATCTGTGCTGCGGTTAGCGCACTAAGCAAGTATCAGGCAAGCCATGTACCAGGCACCGGCAAGGCCTGAAGCGTATTTTGCGGTACCTTCGAGGTACGACCGAAATGGCGTTGGTATTCCGCAGAAACGCGAAATTGGAACCACTCATCGGATATGCTGATGCAGTTTTTGCCAACGACTCCGATGATCGAAGATCTGTATCAGGTTACGCTTACATGATCTTCGGGAATCTAGTTTCGTGGTCAACGAAACGTCAGCAGACGGTCAGTCTGTCGTCGACCGAAGCTGAGATAGGAGCCCTTTGCCATGCAGTCAAGGAAGGTTTGTGGTTAACAAACTTCCTAGGTGAATTGGGTGTGGTTTGTTCTCCTTTCACGTTAATACAGGACAACATCCCTTGCATCCTGTATCTGGAAGAGGCGCGGACTCATCAGCGGATGAAGCATCTAGATGTGAAGTATGCATTCATTAGGGAGATCGAAGCGGGCAGCTTTCTTTGAGTCACATCTCTACTGAGGATCAACCAGCTGATGCGTTCACGAAGGCGTTACCAAGGGCGAGGCACGCGAAGCTGTTCAGCATTCTCAATCTGCGAATTGAGGGAAGGTGTTCTACGGTTTTGGCGGATCCATAGCCGCTCCCACATTGCTGCCGATTGCAGCAGAACCAAAACATTGTTTGTTTTGGTTCCTCTTGCTATGTTCAATTCGCAATCGAGAACAATAGGTCGATTCACGCACTGCCTGGCCTCACTGTTTTTGACATTTCGCGATTCCTGTTTTGATTCCTTATTTTCCAATTCTACACGCTGAGGAAGCAAAGCAAACATTTGGGTCCTCATTTTATTCTCATTCACACGTTTTTAGCAACAGTTCTTGGCTCAGTCAGAAAAGAAAATTAGATGTTTGAAGTATTGAATAATGAAAAATTAATCATTTTGTTTGTAAATCCAGCTGGAATAAATGGACTTAAACTTTAAAGTTAAACCACTAACTGGACACTCGATTTCGATTTTTGGAGCTGCTCGAAAATTAACGAGAATGTCGATACCAGTAAAATTTACATGCTCGAATTGCTGCCGCGCAATGTCGACGATAGGAGGCTTCTAGCCAAAAACTTAGAGGAATTTTGTTCTATAAGTCTCATGTCAGTGTGATTAGTGGTTGAACTATCTGACGTTATTTTTATTCTTCGAAAATATCATATCGTTAAAATTTATAATAGTTCAGCCTTTCCTTTCGGAAGGTTTACCAGAGTATTTTCCAATATTAGATTCTTCTGTCCCTGAATAATGTTGTCGTATAAGTTTGTGCATTTGTTTTACAGCTTCCGGTCAAAATAACACCAGAAATTTCCGGACAATCGATTCGACACATTCGAATTCTTTAGAAGTTTCCACAGTTGGACATTTGATGGATTATTTTATTTAAAGTAGACGCGCTTTCCCAGAATATTCAATGCAAAGTGGGTTGGTCCAGAACAAATTTGTTTAAGAAGGGTTTTGAAAACATGTTGAAACATTTTAATAAACAACCCTCCTTTTTGAAATTCTTACGAATTTTCAACTTTCTATTCATTTCCAAAGAGATAAACATGAAAAACCAAAAAATGCGCTGAATTTAATTCACAAAATGGAACTTGGTGTTTTGCTGTCCTTAAACTGAGTTTTGAGTTAAATTTCTTGACCGTGCAGCTACACGAAAAATTTCGCCGCACCCCATTTCTTATTCGTAAAATTTTGTAAACAGGACGTGCGAACTGTCACCACAAAAGGGAGAATACGTCATCGTGAATCGACCCATAGATCAATGATTGCTGATGACAGGTGATGATCATCACCAGGTTGCATCATCACACACACAGTTAGGCGGGAATACTCGAATTGGGTTTGTGGTGACACAACAGTGTTGCCAGATATTCTGGGTAAGAATATCAAAGTACTCATTGAGAAATGAGTACTTTCCCGGTTAGGAAATACAAGAAGTGGAAAGTGACAATTAGATATCGCTTATTAATATAGATGTATTCTACTGACCTCACAGACGAAACTTGGATAAAGATAACTCTATTACACCACTGAAACCTGCGTTTTCAACCAAAATTAATTACTTACTTCAACCACAGAGAACAGACATCGGGCCCCGAACAAAAATTTGTTGAAATCGTGTGTGAGAATACCCACCTAAGTTTCAAACCAAATTCGTAAGTGGACTAACATCCATAAGATGTCGCTACCAGTACACATATTTTTCCATTTTTTCGACACGCTTAGAAATTAATACTCATAGCTTATCTCAAATGAGGCCATTGCAATGTATGAGAGTAACACAACTTTTTGTGTGATAAATTTTAAGAACATCTTGATTTTAAAAAAAATGCAAATCATATTTCAATCATACTTTAATCGCTGTCATATGTCCCAGCATATGCCCCATATTGTTCAATCAATATTGGCCCTGAATTGAAAGTTGAATTCCAAGTTTTTAAAGTATGTCTGTCATTAAATAGTTTTCTATAACAGAGAATGTGAACATAAATGTTATAATTGTTAATTATGGGTCGGTATTCCGGTTGATGGTATCTTGTAACTCATGTTTATAAATAACTTAAATCATTTCTACTGATTACTAACCCTGAGTTACAAGTCCTCATATATCGATCTCAGGTAACATCAACCAGAATATCGAGTCATAGTTTACAATTTTAACATTTATGTTCACATTTTCTGTTCTAGAAAACTGTTAACTGATAGTATAATCCCAACACATACTTTAACACTTGGAATTCAACTTTCAATTCAGCGCCAAAATTGTTTGAAAAATATGGGGCATCTGACAGCGTTCAATTGTGATTGAAATATGATTTGCATTTTTTTTTTTAAATCATGATGTTTTAAAATTTATTACACCGAAATTTGTGTTACTGTCATACATTGCACTGACCTTCTTGTTAGTCCACTTACGCATTTGGTTTGAAACTTAGGTTGGTATTCAAACACACGAGTTGAGCTCCAGCTCGAACTCTGTTCTCTGTGCTTCAACTGTGATATTATGTCTCACAATTGCTAACCTTCGCATGAATCTCAATTCAGTCATTATCTAAATGTGTTCAGATGGTTAGGTTTTGCATCACTCGCCGAAGGCGGTCGCCTTTTTTACCCTTTGCTAGTGAAACCAAACAAAAGCGTGAAAAAAAGTTTAAAGTTTTGTGGAGTTTTATGGTACAAGTGCGATTAAAATTGGACCGTGAGTCGATTGTCGATTGTCCGACAGTAGTACCGGAAAGGATTATTTTCTCCAGACAGCCGGATACATCCGGATAAAATCTACCGCAACGGCGGAGGGATTGTTTTGGAAGCCCGAATAATTCGGATTTGATTGCCGTTATCGGGGAACCAATTCATCCAGGTGAACACAATTTGGACAATCTACGTCTGATCAAGGCGGACAAGCAGTTCGGACGAGGTTTTATCGAATCGGAAGAAAAACACGTGGTGGACGGCCATTGTTGACGTTGGAAAATAGGACCATTGCTGACACTGAACAAAATCGTCGATTACGAATAAGGAAACAAGTTTGTAACTTTCTTTTTTTTTTTCTCTTTTTCTACCCTATCATTTTCTCATTTATTAAATTTCGAATTTTAGTGCTTTGTTCATATTTTTGAAAACGGCAGGCACTAGTGTCTCCGTTGATAAATATGGATGAAGGCGGGGAGTTAAACTCTTCAACCGAAGACGATGAGAATTTAACTTACGAGAATGAAGAGCATTTGGAAGATACAGATCATGGTGGTCCCTCAAATGCGAACCTTTCTCGGGTAGGTGATAATTCTTCATCGCCCTCGGTTAAGAGTGGAACAGCCCGACTCCGAAAATACACAGAGGGCTCATCTCTCACTGGACCTTGGGTGGTTTTCATCCGGCCCAAAGTAAACGGTAAACAACTAAATGTGGTACAGATCACCAAAGATCTGGCAAGGTGGCCCTCTGTAACTAGTATTACAAAAGTACGTCCGAACAAGCTGCGCGTTGTTGTGGCTGACCGGAAAGCCGCAAATGAAATTGTAGCTAGCAATTTCATAAACCTTGAGTACCGTGTCTACATTCCGTCTCGAGACGTAGAGATCGAGGGCGTGATCACAGAGATGAGTCTCAAGGAGGAGTACATTAAATCCAACGGCGTTGGTAAGTTCAAGAGCCTTGATTCGACTTCGGTTGAAATCTTGGATTGTCGCCAACTCAGAACTACCACCGTCGTTAATGGAGATAAAAGGTACACTCCTTCAGCCTCATTTCGTGTTACCTTCGCAGGTACCGCCCTCCCTAACTACGTCTTGATTGACGGAGTTTTGAGGCTTCCTGTGCGGCTCTTTGTGCCTCGACCGATGCAATGTAAAAATTGCATAAAATTGGGGCACACAGCGTCCCACTGCTGCAACAAGACGCGTTGTCCCAACTGTGGGGAGACTCATGGGGAAGGAGCGTGCTCAGCAATAGAGCAGAAATGTGTCTATTGCGGGGGCTCACCCCATGATATCTCCCTGTGCGAGGCATTCAAGAGCCGCTGGGATAAACAAAGGCGCTCTTTGAAGGAACGGTCAAAACGTTCCTATGCCGCAATTTTAAAGAGCGCGGCGCCTCCGACCCAACCCCAATGCAGTAACATCTTCTCAGTGCTGTCAGTTGACAGTGAAGACACTGATTCCACTGATCAGGATAGACCAGTTATCTTCGTTGGAAACTCCCGGAAACGGGCAAAACCTGCTCCTAAAACCCCCAAAGTTCCAAAAAAAATACCCTCAGTTAGCTCTACAACAAATAATAGACAAAATCCATCAAGTTCGAGAAATGCCAAAACAGGCCCTCCTGGATTCCCCATGAAATTTGTACCCCAGAGTAAACCAGAAGTGACAGGATCTTCGAAGTCTCCAATATTCAACGTAGTTTCGGGAGAACCAACCTCCCCAGCGGGAATTTTCAAGCTAACTGATATAGTAAATGGAATATTATCGTTTTTCAACGTATCTGAATCCATAAGAGACATTGTGTTGTGTCAGACCATTTTTCTCGGGTAGGGAAATAAAAAACCAACCTTTCTCGGTGTGAACAAAAACTAAGAGAGCATTTATTTCGTTTCCATCAATAATTACAGTTTTTCCCGCGAAAAACTGTAACATGTTTCAACCAATTGAGCATTCTGGCAACACTCAGCACATCATAAAACATGACAATTGGTACAAGGAGCTAACGTGGCTTTCAGTTTCAGGTGACCAATATTGTTGAGATTCAACATCCTGGCCACCTAAAACGTTGTTTGGGCAGACCATTTCGGATGGTAAAAACAAGACTTGGTTTGTCGACTAATGAAACAGGAAGAGGCATTTCATTTTATTTGAACTTATAATTACACTTTTTGGCGCCCTAATTCTTCATATTCTTACTTAAACTATGACAAAATGGCAACACTTTACAATGAAATTATAGCAACGATACAAGGGGGTTTCAAAACAATACAATATCGAATCTATATTCGGGTGACCAATATGAGTGAGACTCATCATACCGGCCACCTAAAACTACAGTTTTAACATTGGTAGCCCTAGCTCTGTTTTGATTTGGACTATAATTTACACAATCACACAAAATTCAACCTATTTCTAGCTTCTAGCACAAACGTTATCACTTCTTCGTCAACTGGGACATCATTGGCTTTCACAACACGAAAACTGGACAGTAACTGGTAGAACTGGGAATCGCTTTGCCTTGGAAGTGGTAGGTACATCGGCTGCTAACCTTCGGATTTGGGAAACATCGCTCTATCGGATCCGCTGGGACAAATTTGTTCCTTTCTTCGAAACACTGCAAAACAATTTCACAGCGAGTATTGACCGGACAGTCAATACTGCAGTTGTCCGGATGGCTGGTGTAGGACCTGAACACCAGTTCCATCCATCCGGGCTGCTTTCTTAACAGGAACGGAACGTTGATGAAACAGTGGGTGGGCAGTTCTATCAATCCGGCTCTTATAACACATCGGAAACGGGGTACAATTAACACAGGGATCGTTGCAAAACTGGAGCTGGGTCATAGTATGAAGTTGGGTCATTTGCCAGGGTAGCTCCAAGTTTCTGCAACGACGTAGCACGGGACTCAGAACTAGGTGGACTGAGCTTGAACGAAATTCCGTCTTATTCAGGTTGCGTGATCGATCTGGGGTAGGACTGAACCAGTGGGAACCAGGAGGGTGACTTAACGCGCTATCAGGAGCATCAAACTCCCGGCGAAAGCTACCCAATCCTGGTCACGGCACCAAATGTTTGGGCAGACCATTTCGGATGGTAAAAACAAGACTTGGTTTGTCGACTAATGAAACAGGAAGAGGCATTTCATTTTATTTGAACTTATAATTACACTTTTTGGCGCCCTAATTCTTCATATTCTTACTTAAACTATGACAAAATGGCAACACTTTACAATGAAATTATAGCGAAAAGGTCAAGGGGTTTGGAAGAATGAACTAAAATATTTGAATTCAAGGTGACCAATATGCACGAGATTGAACACATTGTTTTCGCAATGCTCCCCTTGACAAAGACATTTTTGAAGCAATTGATGCAAACCTGGCCCCTTCTTTCAGTGTTTATCTCTCTCGATGGCTAATTTACGCCGAGAGGTCGGAGATATCACTGTTCTACAGTGGAATTGTCGTAGTCTAATTCCGAAAATGGATCCGTTCAAACATCTTCTTCATGAAATAAATTGTGACATTTTTGCGTTGTCCGAAACTTGGCTTTCTTCTCAATCGAACATTTCATTCCACGATTTTAATGTTATCCGTCTGGATCGTTACGATTCTTATGGAGGGGTCCTTTTGGGGATCAATAAGCGCCACTCCTTTTACAGAATCCACCTTCCATTATCAGGCGGAATTGAAGCTGTTGCGTGTCATACAACTATAAGAGGTAAGGACTTATGTGTTGTCAGTTTGTACTGGCCTCAGAGAGTTGCAGTGGATCGAAATCACCTAGAGGACCTGTGCTCAGTGCTCCCTGAGCCAAGGTTAATAATGGGCGATTTCAATTCGCATGGAACTGTCTGGGGAGAACAAATTGACGATAGTCGTTCTACTCTTATCTATGACATTTGTGACAGTTTCAATTTAACAGTTTTGAACACGGGAGAAAAAACACGAGTACCTAAACCACCTGCAAGACACAGTGCAATTGACCTCTCACTCTGCTCAAATTCACTATCATTGGATTGCCAGTGGAAGGTAATCCCTGATCCCAATGGTAGTGATCATTTGCCTATCAAAATTACAATCACCAATGGGGTCAGCTCTTCAAACACAATAAATATGACATATGACCTTACAAGACACATCGACTGGAAAAAGTACACGGACGAAATAACATCAGCTATCGGTGCTACGAATGTTTTACCTCCTACAGAGGAGTACCACTTTCTTTCACGATTAATACATGAAAGTGCACTTCGTGCTCAAACAAAACCCATCCCAGATTCATCAGTTCCTCGAAGGCCTCCAAACCCATGGTGGGACCAGCAGTGTTCCAAGCTTTATAAGGACAAATCACAAGCATTCAAAGATTTCCGGAAATATGGAACTCTCGCCCTTTTTGAAGTATATGTTTCCCTTGAAAATCAGTTTAAAAAATTGGTCAAGGGGAAGAAAAAGGCGTACTGGAGGAATTTTGTGGGTGGTTTATCACGAGAAACATCCTTGAGTACCTTGTGGAGAGTGGCACGCAGCATGCGTAATCGATCAACTACGAATGAAAGTGAGGAATATTCACATAGATGGATATTTAACTTCGCACGGAAAGTATGTCCAGACTCTACGCCTGTACAAAAAATAATACGGGATGTGCCTCCAGATAGGTGTGGTATGGATTCCAGCTTTTCGATGGTCGAATTCTCACTTGCCCTCCTCTCTTGCAACAATTCAGCTCCGGGTATTGATAAAATCAAATTTAACTTGTTGAAAAACCTTCCGGACGCTGCCAAATTTCGCTTGTTAAATTTATTTAATCAATTCTTGGAGCATAACATTGTTCCCCAAGAGTGGAGACAAGTGAGAGTTATCGCTATCCAAAAGCCCGGAAAACCAGCGTCCGATGCGAATTCGTACCGTCCAATAGCGATGTTGTCTTGTATACGCAAATTGATGGAAAAAATGATTTTGTTTCGTTTGGATAAATGGGTTGAAACAAATGGTCTCCTTTCAGATACTCAATTTGGGTTTCGAAGGGGCAGAGGGACAAACGATTGTCTTGCTTTGCTGTCTTCAGAGATACAAATGGCGTACGCAAAACGTGAGCAAATGGCTTCAGTGTTTCTGGACATAAAGGGAGCTTTTGATGCAGTTTCAATAGAGGTGTTGTCAGACAAGTTGCACTCCCGGGGTCTGCCTCCTCTCTTGAACAACATTTTATACAGCTTGCTTTGTGAGAAACATCTGAACTTTGCTCACGGAGATATTGCAATTAGAAGAACCTCTTACATGGGCCTCCCGCAGGGTTCATGTTTAAGTCCACTTTTGTACAACTTTTACGTAAGTGACATCGAAAGTTGTCTCTCTGAAGGCTGCACTCTAAGACAACTTGCAGATGACGGCGTGGTGTCTGTCACAGGATCTTCCGAGTCTCATCTGCACAGACCTTTACAAGATACTTTAGACAGATTGTCTTCCTGGGCTTTGGGGCTTGGGATTGAGTTTTCCCCTCAGAAAACGGAGATGGTGGTTTTCTCTAAGAAACATAGACCTGCTCAACCTAAGCTTCAACTCCTAGGCAGAACGATCACTCAATCGAGGTGTTTCAAGTATCTTGGGGTTTGGTTTGATTCCAAGTGTACCTGGAGAGCCCACATTGAGTATCTGAAAGGAAAATGCCAACAAAGAATCAATTTTCTCCGATCAATCACTGGCACCTGGTGGGGAGCCCATCCAGAAGATCTTTTAAAATTGTATCGAACAACTATTCTCTCAGTGATGGAGTATGGTAGCTTCTGTTTCCAGTCAGCTGCTAAAACTCACCTCATCAAACTCGAGCGTATTCAATGTCGTTGTCTCCGCATAGCGTTGGGCTGTATGCCCTCAACGCATAACATGAGTCTTGAAGTTTTAGCAGGCATACTCCCACTAAAAGATCGATTTAATTTATTATCACTCCGGTTCCTCATCAGGTGTGAGGTCATGAACCCATTGGTGATCGTAAATTTTGAAAGACTACTTGAGCAAAATCTTCAAATAAGATTTATGTCTATATATCATGTCTTTATGTCCATGCAGTTTAATCCTTCTTCGTACTCTCCAACTCGTGTTTTCATCCCTGACTACGACACCTCTTCTGTCCAGTTTGATTTGTCTATGCAGCAAGAAATTCGAGGAATCCCGGAATCGCATCGTCCACTTTTGATTCCAAGAATTTTCGATGCTAAATATAGACACGTCGATGCTGATAAAATGTACTTTACCGATGGGTCTCTAATAGAGGAATCAACGGGATTTGGAGTTTTCAACGAAATAGCTAGCGCCTCATATAATCTCCAGTCACCATGTTCTGTATACATTGCAGAGTTAGCAGCCATTTTTTGGGCGTTGGAAAGCGTCGCATCACGGCCAACAGAACACTACTATATTGTAACGGACAGTCTTAGTTCTGTTGAAGCAATCCGTTCAATAAGATCGGGAAAGCACTCGCCGTATTTCCTTGGGAAGATACGAGATATTCTGAGTGCTTTATCAAAACGTTGCTTTGCCATCACCTTTGTTTGGGTCCCCTCACATTGCTCGATAATGGGTAATGAGAGGGCAGACTCTCTGGCAAAAGTGGGGCGACAGAAGGCGACACGTATCACCGTGAAATCGTCTTCGACGAATTTTACTTCTTGGCACGAAGGAACTCTGTTGTCAACTGGCAGCGCAAATGGAAAGAGGATGATATGGGTCGGTGGCTCCACTCGATTATTCCAAAGGTAAGCCTCAAACCCTGGTTTAATAGGTTGGACCTGAGTCGGGATTTTATTCGTATATTCTCCCGTCTCATGTCCAATCATTATTCCATGGATGCGGTACTCTATCGTTTAAATATTGCTGGCAGCAATTTGTGTGGCTGTGGCCAAGGTTACCACGACATCGAGCATATTGTTTGGTCGTGCGAGGTTCATCTTGTCGCTAGAACGAATTTGATAGACTCCCTTCGGGCCCGAGGAAAACCACCCTATGTTCCAGTGAGGGATGTGTTAGCTGTGCTAGATTTGGACTACATGTTCGAAATTTATCTTTTTCTAAAAGCTATCGATCTCCGTCTATAATTCTTTTCAATTTCCTATTTCCCTTTCTATCTTTTTCTTTTCTTGAAACAAAAAGTGCTAGACCTAAGTAATCAATTGTTATAAACACAAAACGAGTTTGGCTCCTTAAAACTCAAAGGTATGAGCCGTTTCAAATAAAGTAATTTATAAAAAAAAAAAAATAAATGTGTTCAGTCGATTGCGTTTCTCATTCCTGTTTCGAAACGTTTTTCGTGGTTTCATTTTTCAAATGGTGAAATCTGTACCTATCTGAACATAATCTGGTTTCTGAGTGGACAGAACGGGACCAAAAAATAATGAAAAAACTGACCTTTTTCCAGATATATCTGTACGTGTGGGAACCCTGCCCACTACTATTTTGGGTTTTTTTCTCTGGCAAAACATCTATCAAAGCTAGCGTTCAGAGGACAGCGTCTTTTCTTGTAAACGTACCAAAAAAAAACTCCGCGATGTCGGGTAAATGTTTGACGTTTTGTAGTTAGGACAAATGTATGGCCGTTTCCAAAAGATTCCCTGAATTCGAGACAGTGCTGTTTTTTTTTTCTTTGTTGTCTGGGAGGAGCCGACCGACCATGCTTCTTCATTGATTTATCAATCTATTAACGTTCACCAGAATCGTTACTAATTGGAAGCTATCGTTCTGTGAGCTCTTTTTCTTCCAGGATGGAATAAATCAAAATCATGATTCATTCCAAGGGAACTATTCTTTTGTCAGTATACGGCCAGATTAACTGGACACATGTCACCGGATATGAAATTCCATCATCGTCTATGTCAGCATCGATTGGCAATACTGTGCGGGGTCTTCTGGATTGATTGCCATTCATTCATGGGAAGCCGTTCACACCTCACCGGAATTCGATTATTCTGATTTTCTTGGTCCTGAGCTGAAGTCATCGATGTCCGACCTTGATGGCGTAAGAAGCAGTTCTGCTCTGAGAAGGCTCCGAAGTCTGCGTAACAATGGGACCGATACTAAACCATCAGTTGTGGGATGGAAATATCTTTTTCTGCCTCTATGTATGTTTGTTAACTCTCTGTCCCATTGATGGTCCCTCATTTTACCATGTGCAGTACGACCCATAAAAAATAGGAAAATTTTTAACAATCAATTTTGGGTTGTTTATAACATTTTTTTTGAGTGTGTGTTTGAGCTCTAACCTTAATTTATCAATTGACGTAAACATTACACCACACACCACCACTGCTAGTTTTTTTTTTCAAATCCTGTAAAATAAATTTGGTTTTTTCTCCTTAGCGTGTTTATACTGAGTAGTTGAATTTCTGTCGCAATATTTGATGGTGACGCTTTTTGATTTTGTCCGTCGATTTCCGTTAGAGTTCCGAATTTTGTAATGGATTATTTTTGGACTGACGCTATCTTGAAATCCAAGATGGTGGCTTCCGCTTAACTTCAAAATGCTGTAAATCACTAAAAAATTGTATTCTGGTGAAAAAGCTAAACTTAAATAAGTCGAATTTCGCCTTCTGATACAAGTTTGAAATCCATGATGACGGCTTCCGATTAACTTTAAAAATCAGTAAACTTCTAAAAATCACACGAAATCTTCCCAATATAGGTGTTGGGGGAAAAAGCTAAAGAAGTAGAAGTCACATTTATCTATCCAACGCCACCCAAGATGGTGACTTTCTTCAATCTTTAAAATGCTCCAAATGGTCGAAAATCTCATTAAAATTTAATGCGATTTTCAGTGATTCACAGCGTTCTAAAGTTCAGCACAATTGCCATATTGGATTTCAAGATGCTGTCAGATAGTAAAATTTGACTTCTCCTAGCTTAGCCCTCTCACCCAATACCCATATCGTGCGGTTTTCATGCGATTTTAAGTCATTTAAATCATTTTAAATTTAAACGGAAGTCGCCATCTTTGATTTGAAGATGGCGTCAGAAAGTGAGATTAGACTTTACAACTTATACCCATATTATGAGGGTTTCAAGCGATTATCAATAATATACAGGTTTGAAAAGAAAAGCCGAAGCCGCCATATTGGATTTCAAGATGGCGTCAGAATATCAAATTGGACTTTTTTTTTGTATAGCCCTTTCACCCATGATGAATATTGTAGGAATTCCAATTCAAATATGTGCAATTAAGCCTGAATGTGTCCTGTTTTGATATTTTGATCAGAAACTGTCACCTTAGTTTATTACGGTTTTAAAATCATGCACTGAGTGGCTTTATAAATCATGCCCAAGTAACCATAAGCACTAAAGCTTTGCATTTTTATAGCTTTATACCAGCATTCAAGTGCTAAATTACACTATATCAGTACATCGAGTGCAATATTGCAATATAACAACCTTCCGAGTGCTATGCTGCATCATTTTAGAACTATACCACTCTTTTAAAATGCAACTAGCATTTTATCAGCTTTACACAATGCAGTTGAAATGCAACACAGCTCTAAATCAGAATAACAAATGCTATATTTTTTAAGCAATAAATTGGCATCACACAAGCTTGCTTTAATGCTTTTTAGCACTATGTAATCACATACAGTGGCATAAGGCCAAAGCACATTAGCATTGATTGTTGCTGAATTAATGCAAATTTAGGGCACCGGTTGCTACTTGTTAGAAATTTGATTCAAATAGGGCTTTTTTTCAAAGATTTAAACCAGACCTGAGAGGTCCGCAAGCAGAGTCAATGAAAACTGTCAGAGCCATAGATGTCATGAGTTTGATTCCAGGTCCTCTTCAGTCGAAAAATAAAAATAAATCATGTAGAAAATTCTAGATCTCCTAACCTAAATATGCATATAAGCGAATATAAATGAAAGACAAATTAAGTATCATGGCAGAAAAATGAAGCCAAAGAAAAATCGAAAAAATCATTTTTTCCGCAAGGTCGTTCCTCATTTGATAGCCATTTGTATTTTCCCAACATTTTGCCCGCCAATACTATAGCATCAACCAATGATAATAAAGTGATTTTATAGTAATATAGCAGTTTCTGCACTATAGCAACAGTTAATTTCGCCAAACCAGGCTCACAAAGTTTATATGATGCACAGAATCAAGCTCTATAGCTGACGTTAGAGCAGGATTGGTGCTAGATTTTATTGCTTTTGGTTACTTGGGTACAAAAAAGCTTGGATCTAAATTTTTACTTAGTTTACGTTCTATTGGAGTTTTAATAGAGCGTTCAGAACACTTTTTGAACAACTTTAACAGTATATTTAGTAAAAGCCTGGAAACAAATGGTTGAATCATGATTAAAAGCATTTTTAAAGCCCAAACAGTTATAGAACTAGCTGCATTTAAAATGCCATAATAAAACTGTTTTATGCTAGTTAGCTCAATATGTGTTACTTGGCTATAACGGAATATCGTCGAGATGGTCGTAAGGAAAATAGTAACCAGATTGCTTCTCGCCTTAAAATCTTTCAAGCAAATTACGGCGGCATTTTTGCAGTTGTATACTAATGTTTTTTTATATACGTTCCATATACATTTTAGAATGATCTATGAAAGTTGAAAAAAACACCATTTACCTACCAAAGTGGAGGAAATATTCATGCATAAATTTCATTTCTTTATAAAGCGACGAAAACTACACCAAATGGGCATTATCCAACACCTTATTCGTACCTATTGGAAGAATGCAAGAGAGCGAAAGATTTTGATCTCATATCCTTCAAGTTGTTGCCACCGTCAATATTGTCCCGTTCTCTCATTGGTTAATATTACTCAATTCCCATTTGATTTTTAACCATCTGGATGCACTGCTGGATGCAGATAGAACGGGGAGACTGAGATGAAGGGAGAAAAATCGAACATGATCACACAATTTGTTAGAGAAAATTAGAAGGTTTGAGTTAAAATGAGAGAAACCAGTGCTCAGAGAAAGTGAAAATGTGCTTATTGTTGCAAATTGTTGCAATTTGTGAAACAGTTGTGGAATTTTGATCATTTTCATTCCAAATGCAAAGAATTCATTCTCTCTCGATTTCAATCCCTTGGATAGAACATGACGATAATTTTCTCACTTAAAGCTCGCGCGGGAGCAAAATCATTACAAAATTTACAAACATGGCGGAATTTCTATCATATCCGATTTTAACTAACTTCAGACGACGTTTTATACGATATACACCATTGTAAACGACTTGAGTTATCATTTCTGATACGATTTCATGTTTGCTGGGAGAATGTCATCTAGCAACTGTGAAACGTTCTCTCTTTGATGGACCATGCCCACCGGAGCCGGATAGTGGAAATCCACGGTCGGCACTCACTGTAAAAGAGGTAAAATTTGTAGAGATGAACGGAAAATAAAATCCAGTAAGATCGATCCGAATCAAAAAAAGTGTTTTTCAACCTTGATGTCAGATTTTCGCATTTTTTTCAACAGTCGTACTGTAGTATCGGACGACATTGAGAAAAAAAGAAACAAGCCGGAAACGATGCCCATCGATGGTGGGCGGCATTCAAAAATAGATTTAGTACGGAAAACAGTGCAGAAAATTTTCATTTCACTAGTGATGACCCCGGATTCGATTTCCGTTCCGCTTCATTCCTCTCGATTGGACGGACATGGCCGAGAGCGATTGGAGTTATAAAATGCAGAGCTGACAGTTTAAAATAGAACTGTAGGAAATTACCCGCGTCAGTCTACATTGAAATCGAGTATGTTTAAATAGCTTCAAACCGAAATGATAAATTGCTTTAATATGAAATTTGAAAGAACTTGAAGGTTCCATAGTTTATTCTTAAACCGTTTAAAGTAGCAAGCTTATCTTAACGCATACTCGCGATTTAACTAGCTTTTTTGGCCCTTTTAACTCTAGTTCAAACTGAAAATGTATGCCATTCTTGAAGACTTTCTCAAACTTAGCAAAGATGAAAGGCAGAGCTTAATTTCCCAGGCCAAGCCACCAAATAAGGACGTTTCGCATACAATTTCCTGGGAGGCTTCAAGGCTCGTTAAGTTCGCTGCTGCTGAGAACCGGCAGCGATGGTGTGAATGATGTTTAATTATCTTCCTGCCTCCGGGGAGAAGCAAATTTTCAGAAAATCATTTTCTCCCCGCTTTGCCAGTAGCTTGGAAATTTTCGAGCAGAGGACGGGATTTATTTTGCTCTCCATTCTTGCTGCTGTGTTTGTTTGTTGGTTCAAAATCATATAAATCATCAGAAAGCTTAGAGTGGAGATAATTTATTCAACAAAGCCCCTTCGACAAACATAGGTGGGCTGTTCGGCAGAAAGGATACTCTCTAGATCATTGGTATGCTTTTATCATCCTTTTACAGGTCGCTACACAATTCCATTTGATACCAATCCAACTATCGCCTCAACAATAATTTCGAATAAATCAAAATTATTTCATGATTTATTATTCAGTAAGTCATGATAATCTCAATTCTGAATTTTCACAGTTTAAATTTTTTTTTTAATTCAAAACACTTGTATGCAAAAATTTAAAAATAACCTGATCTGGTAGAGAGGAAGAATAAAAATACTTGTTATGCGATGCCCTGTAATGAAACTCAAGCAAATTTAGTCTACGATTCAATCCGTCCAAAAATTCATAATTTTGTGGTCATCATCTTTCCAACCAACGAAAAACCATTCAGCTTGCCATTAATGCTCACTAACGAATTACATAATTAATTGCCGGAACCGGCACGTGACGTTTTCTTTTAGTGGTCAAGTCGAGAGCAACTTTGCGTTCACTCTGGCTCGAAAAAACTGCAGCATCCAGTTCCTATGAAAATGATGCCAACTCCGAGTAATGGTCATTATCCTACTTTCGAAAGCTTTTAGGGGACATCATTAATAAATAAATATGTGTCATTCGTTCTACGCTTGGAACAGCTTTTTCAAGAATATTGTTTAAGGTTAAAAGAATTTTGAAGAACTCAAATGTTTTTTTTTTTTTCATTTTTCGTCTTTCGTCTTTCTGAGGAATTCAATATTTGTTGAAAAAACAATTGTCATTTTTCGTCTTTCGTCTTTCAGAAGAATTCAATATTTGTTGAAAAGAACAATTGTCATTTTTCGTCTTTCGTCTTTCGTCTTTCGTCTTTCGTCTTTCGTCTTTCGTCTTTCGTCTTTCGTCTTTCGTCTTTCGTCTTTCGTCTTTCGTCTTTCGTCTTTCGTCTTTCGTCTTTCGTCTTTCGTCTTTCGTCTTTCGTCTTTCGTCTTTCGTCTTTCGTCTTTCGTCTTTCGTCTTTCGTCTTTCGTCTTTCGTCTTTCGTCTTTCGTCTTTCATCTTTCTGAGGAATTCAATATTTGTTGAAAAAAACAATTTTCATGTTTCGTCTTTCGTCTTTCAGAAGAATTCAATATTTGTTGAAAAGAACAATTGTCATTTTTCGTCTTTCGTCTTTCGTCTTTCGTCTTTCGTCTTTCGTCTTTCGTCTTTCGTCTTTCGTCTTTCGTCTTTCGTCTTTCGTCTTTCGTCTTTCGTCTTTCGTCTTTCGTCTTTCGTCTTTCGTCTTTCGTCTTTCGTCTTTCGTCTTTCGTCTTTCGTCTTTCGTCTTTCGTCTTTCGTCTTTCGTCTTTCGTCTTTCGTCTTTCGTCTTTCGTCTTTCGTCTTTCGTCTTTCGTCTTTCGTCTTTCGTCTTTCGTCTTTTGTCTTTCGTCGATTAGACGATTGAAGCTACAATTTCAAGCTTTCATCTTTTATTTTTCAGCTCACAGTTTCCATCCTTAATATTTTTTGATATCTTCACTCCAATTGCTCTAATACACCTTTTATTTAAACTCTAACCACCTTTGATCCCGTACAACCGATCGTATTTCAAATCTACCACTCTCATTTTTTTTATGGATTTATCAACCCCCGGTGCAACAAGTTTAGACCCAAGAGTGAGCCGAGGTACAGTTAACGAGCAACTAATCAATTAATTTATTATGAGCGTCCGCGCAGCCATTCAAACGTTCGCAGAAATTTAATACCACCATAATATCATATTTCACCTCGAAGCGCCCTCAGGTCCCGGTCCAAGAAATGGAAGCCCCAACATGGAGTGTTGGACAATAACCAAAAAAAAACTACCTTGCCAACACGATATGATTTCGCTTTTTATCGACCGGTACAGGATCACGACGATAGTGAATAGTAAACTTCCACAGACAAAACGACACGTATTTCGATGTGTGTCTTCTGTTTCGCTAAATAAGGGACATTGATGACATTCTAAATATTAACTGCATTCGAATGTTTGTAACTTTTTTTTATCTGTCAAAAAATCATGAACATAGATTGAACTGTGAATTTGCATATTTCCTTTCGCGAACTATTTTTTTCGTTGTGGGATGCCATATTTGTGTAATTTTGAGGTACAGCTACACTGAATGCAATGTGGCGATGTTCTCATGGCGAGAAGAGAAGCCCTCCATCCAATGCTTTCATCTTGTTTCTTTTTTTTTCAGAGGTACCATTTTCATGGAACCAGCCAGAGTCCTATTCGGTGCAGCAAGACCATTGATGTTGACGGTGTGCTTCACCAAACTGGATGGTGCCTTTTTTTCCTCGAATCTTGCATCTATCGGGTTTATGTTGGTACAGCAAACATCCGGATCCGCGGGAATGTTTTACCAGCTTTTTTGCCGATTGCGACGACAAATGGACCACCTGCACTGTTGTTAAGCGTTCGGGTGGAATCAAGGTGCAACACGGAAGTGTTGCCTAGTATTTTCTAGTCATGGGTCAAACTTAAGTTGGAAAATTCGGATACTTTACGTAAACTTGTATACTGGCAATGTAGTTTTCAAAGTTGGCACAAAAAATAAGGAAAAGTACAAATTATTACGGAAAACGATTTCGCACCCAAAACGATGAAAGTAACACTTTCTACACCCATAGCAGAGGTTGCAAAAATCCAATACGTATCCAGTAAATCTCTGTGCCGAAAATCCACTGAAAAGTACCAAAGGTACTGTACCAAAGATGATATGATTGGAAAAGCAGGATATTCATCCTATTGCATATTTCATTCTAAAAAATATATAGCAAGAATCGAACTCACTGTAGCTCCTTATCTCGGCTTGCCAATCCGATATCTTACCCTACCTACCTAAGGGTCCAGCGCCGATTGACCGGCGCATAGGGCTGAGATCAAAGATCTCCACTGCTGGCGATCCGGAGCCAGCGTCTTCACTTGCTGCCAGCCAAGGTTCTCGTCAACTGTGCGGATTTCAGCAGCTAGACTTCGCCACCACGAGCTTTTGGGCCTGCCTCTTCTTCGATGCCCATCTGGATTCCAGTCAAGCGCCTCTCTGCAAATCTCGTTTTCATCTCTTCGCAGCGTGTGCCCAATCCATCTCCACTTACGTTCCCGAATCTCGATTTCTAGCGCCTTTTGATGACACCGGCGATGAAGTTCAACGTTTGAGATCCAGTTGCCAGGCCACCAAGCGCGGATGATGTTCCGCAGGCAGCGATTCACAAAAACTTGCAGTTTTCGCGTCGTCACTGCATATGTGCACCAAGTTTCACACCCGTACAGCAATACGGATTTGACGTTTGAGTTGAAGATTCGGATCTTAGTTCGTAGAGAGATCTGGCGTGACCGCCAGATGTTTCGAAGACTCACAAACGCAAATCGGGCTTTTCTGATCCGGGTTTCGATGTCCTTCTTGGTACCACCATCAGGCGTAATCTGGCTACCAAGATACTGGAAGCACTCCACTGTCTCAACCTGTTGTCCAGCTACCACGAAATTGGAATGATTTTCTGTATTGATTTCCATCGACTTGGTCTTTCCGACATTGATTTTGAGACCTGCTGTCTTGGAGCTTTCGGTGAGGTCGTCGAGTTTGCTCTGCATGTCTTGTTGTGTTTGAGCGAGCAAAACAATATCGTCTGCCAGGTCAAGGTCTTACCCGGTGCACCATTTTAGTCGGTTAGCACTGCACTGCATTGGCCGTCTGCCGGTTGGAAGGTTTTTTTTTTCATTCTCCTTTGTCTTTGATGAGCAAGGGATGAGAATGGGAGGAGGATGTGGTGGGAATGGGAGACTAGAAACTGTTTCCTATTGCCGGCCGGTTCACATACACACGCACAGCTCATCATGGCTAGTGCACGCTCTTGTTTTTAAACTCAAAATTAAGTAGTTTTGGTTCAAAACAGCACTTCGGTGGAAGCCCTCAACTTTGAGTTTGACTGGGCAATAGCAAAACTTAGTTCTGATAGGCATACTCAATACTAAGTTTGGCAGTCGAACTCGAATTTATCCTTTTTTTTTTGAGGGTAGCTTATTTTCAGGGAATTAAAGGATGATTAAAATTTGTTGTTAACTTTAAGTTCATAGAATCGAACTATGTTTTGAACCTCGGTCAATGCCAGTTATTCGAAAGCTTGTTAATGCCGGACCGGCATAAAATCTTATGCCAATAATTTCACCTCCACGGAAGTTTTTTATTGAAGTAGAGTCTGATTTGTGGCTTAAGAGACTTTTAACAATCATTTGGTAATATTCGGTCCTGATGGAGTTATGCTGAAGTGGCAACCCTGCTCAACAGCTGGCACAACAACCTGTCCCCGACGGTTTGAACTATAGTCGATAAACTTTTTTCCACAATCAACTGAACTAAACCAAAATCTACACGCAATCGGTTTATAGCAAGCCGGAAATGGCAGAAAAAGCACTATATAAAAGCTTTTTTTACTGCACTCCACCAGCATAATGGTATAATTGGATACAGCAGACGACACACATACAATCACACATACACAAACACACATCCCGAAGACGGTTATTCACACCGGAAACTGGAACACATGGTCTATGCAATTTGAAATGGTTCACCTGTTCCCGGTATCCATTCACGGCGACGAACGTATCGCTTCCGTATCGAAAAACATGAACCGATTCGCAGAGGATGTGTTAATGCTGTGCTTATTTAGTGCAATCATTATGATTTCAAATTACATTCTCAGATTGGATTGCTTATTTGGATGCATACGGATAGGGAAAATCAAATTTCGGATCATTTGATTGCATTTCTGTTTTCGTGAAAATAAATCAATGACCCTGGTTTGGTTGAATTGGGGTAGCTCCAGCATGACACGATTCATGTTCGTTGTATTTTCAGGGCAATACGGCTAAAGTTGGGTCTTTTCTTCAAGATTGATTCATATTATTAATATCGGAATGAATCAGAATATGAAAGCATCCAGTAAGCAGCATCGACTTTTCCACTTCAAGGCGCTTCTCAAAGATAACCTGTCAGCGGAATAATTTATCAGTAATCAATCAGAATGCCGCAACTGGAGTTAGCTCTTTATACGTTTCCAATTTCAGTCAATGAGGACGACGACGTATAAGAATCAATAAAGGAGAACGGAGTCTACCTAGCAATTCGTCAATGCTCTCGTGTCCGTATCTAGATCAGCCGAATCATTAATCTTCATAAATGCCCGGCAAGGCGGAAAGCCTTCGTTGCCAGCTTTCCTTCCTTAGCCACATGGAGAAGAAGATGTAGGTACTTATTCTTCTATCGAGCTTTCCGCCCTCCTAGCCAAGACATGGCTGAAGGGAAGTTGAGAAGTCTTAATCTATTTATCTACTCCGGGATAACGAACAAAGGACTCTCACTTCATTCTTAACACCGAAATGATTCCGGGAAAAAAATGTGAGCCGAACTGGAAAACCCGTTGAAACTTTAATGAGTAGCTAAGGCGTTGTGCTGTAGTAAGTGGAGTTGAACAATATCTACCACCGCTGGTTTCTATGTAGCTGCGAAAAGTAGAAATCTAACGTACGAAAAAGGAACGTTTGCAACCACTGTTGAAGAAAATCTGGAGCAGAAAGTTGCATTTTAACCCTTTAATGCAGGGTATTTTTTAAATGACAATTGCAGTTATTGATTCAGTGAAATAATAACATTTCAATGCGAATAACATAACTAAACAGGTTTAAAGTCGTTATTTTGAGTATTATTAAACTTATGGCTCATCAAAGTTGAAAGATAGTTTTTGAAATTCTTAATTCATTTCAACACGATTTTTTTAAAATTCTTCCAAACCTTGTTAGTTTCAGGAAGATGTTTGTAAATGATTGCGATTAAAAAATTTGCTTCATAGACTATTCCAGAAATTTTATGTACACTTTCAAAATAATAAATAAATATTGTTTCGTTAAATTAGCGATGTTGTCTTGTATACGCAAATTGATGGTGAAAATGATCTTGTTTCGTTTGGACAAATGGGTGGAAACAAATGGTCTCGTTTCAGATACACAATTTGGGTTTCGAAGGGGCAAAGGGACAAACGATTGTCTTGCTTTGCTGTCTTCAGAGATACAAATGGCGTACGCAAAACGTGATCAAATGGCTCCAGTGTTTCTAGACATAAAGGGAGCTTTTGATGCAGTCTCAATAGAGGTTTTGTCAGACAAGTTGCACTCCAGGGGTCTGCCTCCTTTATTGAATAACATCTTATACAGTTTGCTTTGTGAGAAACATCTGAACTTTGCTCACGGAGATATTGCAGTTAGAAGAACATCTTACATGGGCCTCCCACAGGGTTCATGTTTGAGTCCACTTTTGTACAACTTTTACGTAAGTGACATCGACAGTTGCCTCTCTGAAGGCTGCACTCTAAGACAACTTGCAGATGACGGCGTGGTGTCTGTCACAGGATCTTCCGAGTCTCATCTGCACAGACCTTTACAAGATACTTTAGACAGATTGTCTTCCTGGGCTTCGGGGCTTGGGATTGAGTTTTCCCCTCAGAAAACGGAGATGGTTGTTTTCTCTAAGAAATATAGACCTGCTCAACCTAAGCTTCAACTCCTAGGCAGAACGATCACTCAATCGAGGTGTTTTAAGTATCTTGGGGTTTGGTTTGATTCCAAGTGTACCTGGAGAGCCCATGTTGAGTATCTGAAAGGAAAATGCCAACAAAGAATCAATTTTCTCCGGTCAATCACTGGCACCTGGTGGGGAGCCCATCCAGAAGATCTTTTAAAATTGTATCGAACAACTATTCTCTCAGTGATGGAAAATGGTAGTTTCTGTTTCCAGTCAGCTGCCAAATCTCACCTCATCAAACTCGAGCGTATCCAATGTCTCCGCATCGCTCTGGGCTGTATGCCCTCAACGCATAACATGAGTCTTGAGGTTTTGGCAGGAATACTCCCTCTTAAAGATCGATTCAATTTACTATCACTCCGGTTCCTCATCAGGTGTGAGGACATGAACCCATTTGGTGATTGTAAATTTCGAAAGGTTACTTGAGCAAAATCTTCAAACTAGATTTATGTTTATATACCATGTCCTCATGTCAATGCAGGAAAACCCTTCTTCGTATTCTCCAACTCGTGTTTGTAGCCCAGACTACGATCATTCTTCTGTCCAGTTTGACTTGTCTATGCAGCAGGAAATTCGTGGAATCCCGGTCTCGCATCGTCCTCTTCTGATTTCAAGAATTTTCGAAGCTAAATATAGACACGTCGATGCTGATAAAATGTACTTTACCGATGGATCACTTATAGAAGAAACAACAGGATTTGGAGTGTTCAACGAAATATCTAGCGCCTCTTACAGTCTCGAGTCACCATGCTCTATATATGTTGCAGAGTTAGCAGCTATTCACTGGGCTTTGGACAGTGTCGCTTCACGGCCAGTTGGACACTACTATATTGTTACGGATAGTTTGAGCTCTGTTGAAGCAATTCATTCGATAAAACCGGGAAAGCACTCGCCGTACTTCCTCGAGAAGATACGGAATAATTTGAGTGCTTTATCAAAACGTCGCGTTACCATCACCTTTGATTGGGTTCCCTCGCATTGCTCGATGATGGGCAATGAGAAGGCAGACTCTCTGGCAAAGGTGGGGGCGATGGAAGGCGACACGTATCAACGTGAAATCGTCTTCAGCGAATTTTACTATTTGGTTCGAAGAAACTCTCTTGTCAACTGGCAGCGCAAATGGGACGAGGATGAGTTGGGTCGGTGGCTCTACTCGATTATCCCAAGGGTAAAGGCAGCAACACAATACCGCGTCGAACGTCGCGTCACGTCAGCTGTCAACGCCGTCGTCGAGTACTAAAACGACGACGCGACGCAACCGAAAAAATTTGCATCACAATACAGCGTCAAGAATCATAGCAACCAAAAGTTTGTTTTGATTTGTTTCGGGACGAAGTTGGTTTTCGTGTCTGATTTGTTTTCGCTGTTTTTGCGAAAAAAAAGATACATATAAGTTTTGTATTCCCGGTATTTACGCTGCTTGAAGGACGGCTGCTGCCTCACAGAAAGGAGGTTCTTCATGGAAAATTAGGTCATCATCAAGAGGTACAGCTGGTAAGGGATCTGAAATACTACTGAAATATTGAAACCAATTTATTTTAAAAGCAAAATAATTATTTCTTTTCTGTTTCAGGAATCGGCCTCCAGCTATTTTGAAGCATATTCGGTAGCCGATGGGTTGCGGGGACGATTTGAATCGGCCGGCGGTGGAAAGATTAAACTGTGGAACGGACCAGGTTAGTTCAACTACTCAACTGCACGGAAAGGCAGCATGAAAGGTTGGCATAAATTAACATTTGATTGGTATAGTTAATTAAATGTATTGACTCAAACTATTGTTAAAGAAAAACTAAACATCCGAAAATCCATTGGCACAACATCAATACTTTCATGAGACGGTTCCATACCATTGGTTACCCAAGGTATCAAAGAACATTTAAATGTTGAAAAATAATTTGAATGATAGAATTTGATAATTTCTACGAAAACGAGAAAGTTGACTTTTATTTAAATGTTTGGTTTGTTTGTATCAAAATTCGACATAAAACATAAATACGGAATATTCAAAACGCTGGCTGACGCGAGACAGTTTTGATTTTCTTCAAAACCAAAACGTCGACGCCGGAGAACGCTGCTTTTTAGAACATGTTTCACCTTTTAGTACAATGCTGTCAATGACGCGACGCACCATTGTGGTGGCTCAAACTGAAACTGGTACACTGAACCTCAAAAATACCCAAACGTGAGAACTTTCTCCGCCAACCCGAATGAAATTCCCTCCCTACAGGTTTGGCTATTGGTGGCTTAGCCCAAAGTTAAGCTCCTAAAGGAGAACTCATCCCCCAAACTCTGATGCCGCAATAAAAAGGAAATCAAAACAAAAATATTTACATCAGGTGCGAGAATCACACCCATACCTGCAATGGCACTGCGATTACCATCTCAGGATGCTAACCGCTCGACCACCGAGGAATTGTTGAGAGAGGCAGCTACATCATCGTATATGCGAAACTTTCTGCGAATGAAGCGGGAATAAAAGTTATCCCCAAAAAAAAAAACAGTTCTTCGCTTTGAACTTACCCCCCAAACCTAAACCTGCCATGATGGAGGTAATAGAATCAGACTCGCTTTCAACAAAACCCCCCCAAAAAAAAACAGTTCTCCGCTTGAAGGACAAGTTTGGCTTATTTTCAAGCTGTGATTGTTTCACAAACTTGAGTTGTCAATATCGAACTCAGGTTTGGCGGGTGGCAGTTCTCAAGTTTGGGTATTTTTGATTTTCAGTGAAATGTCAACGTGACGCTGACGCGACGCGACGTCTGACGGGCTATTGTGCGGGCGCCTTAAGCCTTAAACCATGATGCAATAGATTGAACTTGAGTCGGGATTTTATTCGTGTATTTTCCCGTCTCATGTCCAATCATTGTTCCTTAGACGCGATACTCTATCGTTATGATATTGCTGGCAGCAATTTGTGTGGTTGCGGCCAAGATTACCATGACATCGCGCATATTGTTTGGTCGTGCGAGGTCCATCTTGTCGCTAGAACGAATTTGATAGACTCCCTTCGGGCCCGAGGAAAACCACCCTATGTTCCAGTGAGAGATGTGCTGGCTGTGATAGACTTGGACTACATGTTCGAAATATATCTTTCCCTTAAAAGCTACTGATCTTCGTCTATAATTCTTTTTATTTTCACATTTCCCTATCTATCTTCTATCTTTTCTTTAAAAAGTGAACTAGATATAAGCACACAATCGTAATCAAACAAAACGAGTTTGGCTCCTTAAAGCCTAAAGGTATGAGCCGTTTTAAATAAAGAATTTACAAAAAAAATAACAATCAAAATTAAATTTAATCCAATTTATTTCCACCATTATTATTCGACACAACACTTATTGTCACTGTACTTTTTTATGATGACTTATGGCCTTCCATTTTCTTTCTGGTTTGCTTCCATTAAGATCACGGTTGACTTGCTCCTGAAAAATATCCAAAAAAATAGAATTCGAAACCGATAAAAAGATATCTTAAATCGAACTAACCAGAATGCAAACGGTTTCTTGGAGCCACTAATCGGAGTTCTACCAAACATGGCTTCCACCTCGATGCGCCGGAACTTCTCAAATCGAATCACTTTCCGGCCTGTAGCTGAATGAATTCTCCTGTTTCGTGAAACTTTGACCACGGTTGCATCCGGAAAACCATGAAATAACCGTAAACTGCAGACCGATGCCGGCTTCTTTTCTTATAAGAATCTATTAACACACGTTTGAGTATGTAAAAACGATATGATGCAACAAAATCTAAAGTTACGTGAAAAATCCTGTATAAATAGTTTCTAAAATAGTTTGCGTGTAGAATTCAAAAAAAAATTAGATTCAAAATAACCGTTAACATCTAATTTCTGGAACAGTCTGTATACTCTTGAGCTCTTATATCCGTATCTCCGTAGAATTTAAATTTGCTTCTTTTGGGTTTTTTTTTTAAATTTTGGATTCTAAGTCTTATTTGAATTCTAAGTCTAAAATCTTAATGTTACTCCACAATTGTTATGAAGGAAATAATTATCCTGCTTTCGATGAAACCGTACCAAGCTATCAAAGATGAAATAAAAATATTTTAATATGTATCTATATTTACGAAACGAGAAAGAGATTTCATTTTCGATTAGTTGGCATATTAAATAAAAAATGATTCGTAGGGGCCCCCGAGAAAAATTGCCCCGGGTCCCAGATTGCATTTAGGAACACTTCCCCCATCTATCAGTTTGGTTTATCATACACACTTTTCGTTAGAGATCGATAGAACATGGCAACGAATAACGTGTCAGTGAAAGTAACTGGGCGAATAAAAAAAACTCACAAAACCAGTAGCATTAGTCCTACTTATGGGGGTCATCAGCGGCAGCCTTCTTCCGAATGTTCCGTTGCGGTTCGTTGGCTCCGAGCACACCGTTTGCTCACTCTGGGGTCGCTTATCGGATGCTTGCTCATGATTTTTGTCTCCCCGCTTGTCAATGCAACGAAGCCTTTAAGGTCGCATATGAAAAAAACCTTGCCAAAAGTGGCTCATCTTTCAAATTTCTAACCTAAAGCTAAAGCTCAGTGACCGTCCGATAATGGCATTAGTAATGAGCTCGGTTGCGGTATGCTTTTGGAAGCATTACTATGGGCCACTGGCGATTGACAAGGTCGCAGCTTTATCACCGATTCATTAAAGAAACACGATTAAAACTATGAATGGACTAGGCGGGTCGCTTTCGTTTGGGCGTACTTCGAGTTGAACGACCCTTTTGTACTGTGCGCAAATTAACTGTCGTTTCTGATGAATCATACGTGTTGCTTCCAAAATTAGGAACTCTCAAGCAAAATGACTCTTTCGGTCAATTACGTAGGCTTACCAGGTATCGTTTCTCAATTACCAATTTATTTGACTAACAACACAACTCGAACAGACACGTGTGGCTTTCCGAATCCGTATTTGATTAGATGTTCTGCTCGGAAGGTTTCTCGAGAATGGAGCATCTTTCTTAAGAGTAAGTATGTTTGGTGGTGTCATTGACTAATTCTGAGCTAGTTTAGAGTAATGAGTCAATGAGTATGTCATGTCAACTAGTAGATAGTACTGTGTTTGCCCAAGTTTTTTGAGATGGATAGATTGGTTCACAGTATGTATCCCAATCGAATCGTGTGAAACCTCAATTTTTTTTACAATATAAACTTCTTTTTTGTGCTAAAACTTATGCTTAACTGTGTTTATTTACAAACAGCTTTTTGTTTCTACAAAGATTTACACTACTTATTTGATGTTTGTGTCAACAATAAAATACTGAACGTCTGAGGCTATTAAGGCTGGAATTGTTCATTGATTTTCGGTTCAAAAAATAAAATATAACGAATTTGAATGGGAGTCCATCATCTTCCACATGTTTTTAAACGAGTTTTCCTAAAAGTACACAGATTTTACAGGTTTTGCGATTCAGTTGGTTCTTTTTAGAACTATCTTTTTAAGTGGTTTTATTTTGAACGATTTTTAAACGATTCGGGAGGTCAACTTCACCGAACATTATTTCTCGATATCAACATTCTATATCCAATAGGATTGTTATGAACAGACAAAAAATCTCGTAAATGAATTTTTATTTCATAAAAAAAAATAAATCGAAATTAAACTCCAACTCTCCGAAAAATAAATTGAAAACGTGCAAAAACATTGGCGATGCCAAACATCTATCTTGGTTACATTTGGATATACAAGTATTGCAATCGAATTTATTCTCACATAACTGACAACCCGTTCAGTATGTGAGTAAAAAGTTTATGCCGTGCAAAGTTCTTTGAAATATGAATCCAATCTTTATTTGCAAAATCAAACAGCAAATTAAAATTGAGTCATTCAAGTATCTTTATTTTCTCTAAAAGGCATTTTTTCGGGCAAGTTTTATCTTATTAGCCATGGTTGTTCGAAAGCCTTAAATAAACTTTTTAACCGTTGGGTAGAATTTAATGAAAATTTGGGTGGATTTAGGTCATAGTGCATTGTTTACATCCTGCAAGTTTTAAAATCCTGTGATCAAAACTCGCGGAAATGAAGTCGAAAGAACAGCTCGTGCGTGATAAAATCTTGCGCATGTATCACAAAAACAAGGATTTCTCGCATCGTTCCATCGCTCAAACGTTGGAAATTGCGAATTCCATGGTATCGCGAGTGATTAAGCGGTTCGAGGAACGATTGACCACCGATCGGAAGCCCAGAAGAGAAGGAAAAAGTATTCCGTACGCCTCCGTTCGGGATGTGGCTTAGAAGCTGTATCTAAACCGAAGTTTTGTCCATAAGGCCAAAACTAAGGCTGGGCTTCGAACGTTCAAGGTACAAAAGGCCCCTAATCGCAACGAGAAGCAGAACAACTTCCCCAAAACCCGTGCCAGGAAGTTGAACATCAACATGCTGACGAAAGTTGAATGCTGCATCATGGATGACGAGACATATTTGAAGGCCGACTTCAAACAGATCCCCGGCAACCTGTTTTTCCCGGCCAAGGCTAAGTTCAGCGTTCCAGAGCATGTTCGCTTTCAGAAGATGTCCAAATTTGCGAATAAATTCCTGGTTTGGCAAGCCATCTGCACGTGCGGAAAGCGGAGTGTTCCTTTCGTGACCCAGGAGTCCAGAACACGTCGAACGGACAGGTGTACATGAAAGAGTGCCTCCAGAAGCGGCTGCTTCCTCTCCTGACGGCCCACGACGTTCCAACAATCTTCTAGTCGGATTTGGTCTCATGCCACTACTCCAAGGACGTGCTGAAGTGTTATGCGGACAATTAGGTCAATTTTGTGCCGAAAATATTCACGCGCTCCCTGGTTCACTAATGAACGATGACGACTGAAGACATCTAAAATGCCCTTCCGAACTACAACAAGCACAAGTCCTTTCACATTTAGTACGTACACCGCAACTAAACTTAGCGTTCAAAAGTAGCTGTAAGCGTTGCTATCAGAGCTCTCTACATTGACTTCAGAACAATTTTAAGACAAATCCTAAATCTTTGTGGAAATATGTACATTAGAAATCAGCTTAAGGTATCTGAGCTTCCGTCTCAATAGTTCATGGACGGCCATACTTAAGGAAGGCATTTGGGAGCGATAATTTTGTGTTATTGTATTTTAACGATGTACTTTCTCTCCTCTACGATCCAAAACTAGCTTATGCTGATGACCTCAAACTTTTCCATACCATCACAGGCCAAGAAAACATAGCTCTGTTACAAAGTCAGTTCAACACGCTTGTTGGTGTGATCCTAACTGTCTGCCCTTGAATTGCAATAAATGTGCAGATGTATCATTTTCTCGCAATCGGAACCCTCATTATGCGCAGTACATTCTTGAAGACGACATAATTACCTGGGTAGACTACATCCACGATCCTTGCCCAACGGTTACCAAGGATTTTCAAGTTTGTACTGTGTAAAAAAAAATTTAATTTCCATCAACTGTTTGGCACCCATGCTATCAGAACAAATAGAGGCTATCCAGTGGCGCTTCATACGATATATAGTTATGCCCTGTGACACTTGAACTGGCGTTGCTGCTTATCAAATTAAAGTAAATTCCGTCGATTAAAGGGCTGCCTATTTCGTCGGGGTGCTTGTCATGCCCTTCTTTCCCCTACATTGAACTAAAGTGGTTTTTGTCGTTCAGCTCGGACTGGTCAATCCCCGACCTTATGACATTTGAAACAACTTGAACAACAACATCTTTAATCGGTTTCGACATGCTTAATTTTACAAATTTACTTTCAAAAAGTTTGTCATAGTTTCGCCTTCATCATCTCATCAGGAATCAGGTTTCCAACGGCAAAGGTATTCCCGGGATCAAGTTCCTTTTTAATGGCCCGGAACAACTGCACCCCGACTTGGGAAACACTGGCCGGATACCATTTGCTTCGGGTCTTCCCGATTCCGTGATGGTGCGAGAGCGTCCCCCCACAGGCCAGCACTTCGTCGCGGGCTTCGTCTTCGATTTCCTCGTACAGTTGAACCGCTTGCTCGGGGGCACCGAGATGTTTGAACAGGAAGTAGACATATACGCACGCTCCCGAATCGTAGCTTTGCGTCACCCGACAGGATACGACGAAATGTTTGATGCCGCGTGCCTGACATGACCGCACGATACAGGCTTTCACGTTGGTACAGAGGGCTAGGCATTTGTCCCAGGAAACGGACGTTTCGAATGATTCTCCGTAGATACTTAGATCCCAGGCGAAGTCCTAAGAGAAGTGGAATATTGAACAATAAGTTTTAGTTGAAACTGGAAAAGTGTAGGACTCTGAAATTGCTACTTACTCGAATGTAGGCTACGACAAAAGTTAGCATGTATCCTTTTCTGCCATTCTTTTCTCCTCCTTTGACTGCACCATATTTCTTTGCGATCGTGTAAACCTGCTTCTCGTGATGAACAACTTCGGACTTCACACCTTCAAACAGTAATGTGACTGCTACAATTTTATCCAGATGGAACCTGCAGATCTTTGAGAGATAGAACCGTTTGAAAACCTCATATAAATTTCCAAACATTGCAGGTGGATCGAGAAGTATGCCACACTTAAACTGTTCATTATCAAGCAATCGAATACTAGCCGGTTGTAAGCGTCTCTCTGCGACTTCCCTCAAAAATCTGATACCAGTTTCCAAATCTGCAAAAACCAACGATTCGTAATGTCTGACTTCAGGGATTCGTCGGATTTTCACCACAGCTTCCGTTATAATTCCCAGGGTACCTTCGGAGCCCAGAATAACATGATCAAAATCGGGACCAATAGAAACCCTTGGAGCGGTGAATTTCTTCTCCAAAACTCCTTTGGACGTCACCAGCTTAACTCGTTCGACAATATCCTCAATGTTTCCGTATCGATTCTTCTTCATCCCGGAAGCACGGGTAGCAATCCATCCGCCCAGAGTAGAGAACTCATGAGAATCCGGTTCATGACCTAACACGTAGCCATGTTTGTGCAGCTCCCTCTCAATGTCCTGTCCAACGATTCCTACCTCGAAACAAGCGGTCAAATTCTCCTCCGAAACCCACAGCATCCGGTTCATCTGGGTCATATCGATCACAGCGATGGTACGGTCATAAATTGCTGGTGTTGACACTGCCAGCGAAACCGATGTGTTTCCACCTACCGGAATCAGCACCACCCCACTCTTTACAGCTACATCCACAATCTCGACAACCTGTTGGTGACAACTTGGCCACACAACTACATCCGGAATCCTTTCGTAACGGTGCTCTCGTAAAACTTGCAAGTCAACCAACGTTTGACAGTGACCCCGTATCACCCGATCCATTCCGTCCTCTGAAAAATTCACCCCAGCTTTCCTAAGATCTTCCAAAAATAAGTGATTTCTAATCGGCTCCGGGAATGTGCTAGGTTCAGCAACTCGTGGTCTAATATCCTTCTCCAAATTCAGATCAAACAATTCCTCGATCCAGTGCCGAAAATTATTCAACCTTTTTCCGGCAATGGGATAACGATCTCCACGAAAAGAGATCACCCCGTCCCGAAATTCGAATTTACAATCCTTATAACCCCAACCATCCCATCGGATCACTTCATGGCGCCGTTTGGGAAGCGTTCCTGACACTTGTTGGCTTCTGACGATCTTCATGGTCGAACAGTTACTGCATCACTGAACCCACAACTGGTTGGAATTTCAAAAATTGGTTCCCTTTTGTTCTATAGTTTAAAGCGAGGCTGAATTTGAAACGATAATGTCCCACATTCATGCAGCCGAAAACATGCGTCGAAAAACATTTCATCTGAATAAAATTATTCAATACAACCATTGTTTTCGAAAAATTGTGTTAGAAAGAAAATGAAAACAAATTACCCAAGAAGTGGGAAAAGAAATTCTGTCATCAGTTATCACTACAGAAGACATTATGAGGTCAAAATATTTCTTTTTTTTATTTAATTCAGTACTCAGCACATACAATGGCTATCTGTACTTTAGCTAACTTTACAAAGAAAATAATCTTATCTAATTATTTACAAAACTAACTAATCTAAATTTCATCATACAATGTAGCTTCCCTGAGAAATTGTATCACATTTTCATGGTTTCCATTATTTTTCAAGCTATCCATACTTATTTTATATTTGTTTCTCAAATGTAAAAAAAGATTGGCAGTCGTTGAGCACGTGAAAAATAGTTAAGGGGCATTGGCATTCTGAACACTGTGGTTTTGTTGTACGTTCTAAGAGGTATTTATGCGTTAATATACAATGACCAATCCGTAGTTTAGTTAGTATAACAGAATCTTTTCTAGAAAATCGGTTTACACCTTTCCATTCACTGACAGTTTTCTGAATCATTCACAGCTTGTTATTTTCCATGGTGTTCCATTTTTGATTCCAATCTACCCATACTAGATTTTTAAAGACTGATGTTATATCGTGTAAACATGGAGCATACCATGTGATAGAATCATGTCTCGTTGATTTCGCTAGTTCGTCAGCTTTTTTGTTCCCTATGATCCCTACATGACTAGGAATCCACATAAATTTGAATTCTTTAGCTGGAGTTTTCTTCATAAGGGTTTGGATTTGTTGAACTAAAGGGTTTTCACTGAAAGGATTTTGGAGAGCGTGAATTGAACTTAGAGAGTCTGATAGAATCAAAAATTGATAAGGTTCGTCCTTATCGATAGCCATTTCGACCGCACTTCGCAGTGCTAACATTTCTGCTGAGAATATCGAGGTCATTGATGAAACTCTTTTTTTTGGTATTATTCAATCCATCAAATACTGCAAATCCAGCAGAATTGTCAGTTTGGGATCCGTCAGTATATAACAACTTAAAATTCCTATATTTGTTCTTAGTGTGCCTGAATTTCGTTATATACATTTCTTTAGAGGTTTCATCCTTTCTTAGAACTTCCAAACTGAAGTCAAACGATACGTTAGATTTGATCCACGGAGGAACTTCGTGGAAACCCCTGTTCATAGGTTCATGGTACATGACTTGGTATTTTTTGAAACATTCCACACATCGATTTCAGAAATCATTAGACAATCCAGATAAGTTTTTTCTCAAAGTTTCAGACAAGATTTTGTACAAAGGGTGGTGAGGTAGAGAGCAACTTTTAAATCCAACTTTCATGGTCAATAAATCAGGTCGATAATTCAGAGGGAGTAATCCTGATTCAACATATAAACTTTCAATGGGACTCGTACGAAATGCACCCGTTGATAATCTTATTCCTTTGTGGTGTATTGTCATTGAAGTTGAAATCCGAAGTTTTCGCGCTGGTGATCGGCAACCTTGCCAACTAGCGACGTTGTGAAATATCATTACTGGCAACGCTTTTGTAAAGTAATAACCAGTGTGCCTATACAGCTACGGGTGGTTGCATATTGAGAAAAAGTAGGCAAGGAGTACCAAAAGTTTCTCATTGATGGGGGGTGGAGACGGAGCGCTTTTTGACAGCGAATGGTTCGCCTACCATGCCTATGATTACGATTGCCTGTCACAAGATGGACGATTCCTTGTATTCACACAGAGTAAACTTGAATTTTGGAACGAATTAAATCTGACTTTCATTCAAAACATTCATTTTTTTAAATCCAGCTCCTGTTTTCTTTGAATCAACGAATTATAGTTTTGATTCAAAAGAATAATTTTTGAAAAAAAGAATAAATTTTTTGAATTGAATAACTTTGGACTTTGATTTCAAACAAATTCTTTGATTCAAAAGAAATTTGTTCAATTGCATATTTCTTTAGAAACAAAGTAAATTTTCTTTCAACCGAAGAAAAATGTTTTAAACTGAAAAGAATAATTTTTTGAAACAAAAACTTCAAACTTAGAAGATATTTTGCATTAACTTGCAAGAAGAACAGAAAACCGAAAAATCGAATAAAGTTCGGCCGCTCGTTTTAAAAATCAAACCAGTGAATCGGAGTAAGCTATAAATAAGGAGGATTCAGGATGCAAAATGGTAAGTGTAAGTTAATAAATAGTGAATATTTAAGTGAATTCAAGATTTTCTAAAACGCTTGTATAGTTACAGGACCACGGCCGACGGATAGATTTCCAAGTCTCTCGAACATGGAGAAAGCTGCGCAAAGTAACACTTCCCCAAATCCCGGCGCGGTCGTATTTTTTCGGCCCAATCATCAACGGCAATCACCAGTCGGACCAGCCACCAAAACCAAAGGAAAAAATCCTTTGTTTTTGCGGCACTTTCCTTTGAAATAAAAAATCTTTGGTATAAGAACACACCCGAAGTTGTACACGTCCTGATAATAACTTGTCGCCAGTAAATGTCGCCAGCGCTCATTGACGATAACTCCGGTTTGGGGATTCAGCGACAATACTACATCCAATTGTTTCAGAAGCCTTTCATTAGCCGTACTGTATACCACCGATCCATAATCAATTTTCGATAAGATCAAGGATTTTGTTAATGTAAGCAGTGTTTTCCTATCAGAGCCCCACGAGGTGTGAGACAATGTCTACAATTCTTGTAGAGTTATCAGCATTCTTCTTCAGATTTCTAACGTGAGTGCCCCACTTCAGTCTCCGGTCAAAGAAGATACCAAGGAATTTATGACATTCTACGACTTCAATAGCTGTTCCATTGAAATAAAGTTCTGGATTCGTTCGACAATCGGATCGCCTGCAGAAGTGGATCATTTTCGTTTTATTAGCCGAAAAACGAAAACCTATAGATTTACTCTATTCTTGAAGCTTTTCTAGTACGGTTTGTAATTTTTCCTGAATAGCACTCAGAGATTTTCCTTTTGCATAAGCCACCATATCATCAGCGAATTTTAAACTTTTGACATTTACAGGGAAATTTTTACTAACTGAGTTCATCGCTACTAGGAAAAGTGTGACACTCAATACTGAACCTTGTGGAAGACCATTCTCCTGGATTCAAAACTTGGATGAGCAATTTCCAATTTGAACTTAAAACAATCTTTTATTACGATACCTACGAAATCCTGATTGTGTATTATCTATCAGGTTGTTAGATTCAAGATACCATAACAGACGACGGTTAACTATTTTTTCCATTAATTTGCAGAGACATGATGTTAGAAATATGGGTCTATAACTGAATGGATTTAATGGATTTTTCCCGGTTTTTAAAATAGCTATTATAATTGATTCCCTCCATTTATCTGGGAATACTCTATCGTGCCAGACAGAGTTTAGAATTTCCAAAAGATAAAACATTCCATCTGGTGGCATATTTTGAAGCATATGATAGTGGATTTCATCAGTACCAACTGATGAACCTTTGCATGTCGCCAATGACATTTTTAACTCTACCATAGTGAAAGGGACATTAAGTTCACTAGCCGCAGGTTCTTCGTAAATTATAGTGTCATTTGAAAACCGATCTTTTTTCAATTTAAACTCTGAGTCATAATTTTCAGAACTTGAGATGAAAGAAAAGTGAGTTGCTAATTCTTCTGCAATTTCAACTGGATTTGTGATAAGGATTTTATTAATTTTCAGGGATGATATGAAATTTTCCTTTGTTCGACCTTGGATGCTACGAATTTTGTTCCAAACTGTTTTATTAGGAGTAGAAATGGATACCGATGAAACAAATTCTTTCCAGCAATTAGAGGAAGCTTGTCTGATAAGTTTTCTGGCTTTAGCATTGGCAAGCTTATATTCGATTTCTGATTCGGTTGTCATACATCTATTGAATCTGCGTAAGGCTTTTTTCCGGTTTTTAATGCTCTGAGCGATTTCAGAACTCCGCTACGGTGGTTTGAATCGTTTAATTTTGTTAGAAGACTTAGGAATAGATTCCGAAGCAGCATTAACTACAGAAAGTGTGAAGTGTTCGACTCTTGTCAATGTATCCGATGGTTTTTGTTTGTTGATATTTATCGTAACTAGATTTTGGAAACTTTCCCAATCAGCGGAATCGGTTATCCATCGAGGTCGTTTCGAAATGTTGACATCTCTGGATAAAGGTGTGAGAATGATCGGATAGTGATTGCTAAAACACAAGTCGTCATGTACTTTCCAGTCATATAACGTTGACATTATAGGAGAACCAAATGTAAGATCGATAGAAGAGTATGAATTGTGGGCTAAACTATAATGAGTTGCTGACCCATCGTTGAGACAGTTTAAATCCAATTCCTCAAATAAAGATTCAAGTATTTTTCCTCGTACACAATCCTTGTTGGATCCCCAACAAATGTTATGGGCGTTACTATCTGTCATTATAAGAAATGGTTTTGGAAGTTGGTCAATCAAATTCTTTAGACAAGCTGTGGATAACGATTCATTTGGAGATAAGCACAGTGAGCAAACAGTGAATTCAATAGGATAGAAAACCTTAACAGCGACTGCTTGATAACTTGTGTTCAAATCTATCTCTTGAGCTTCAAATCCATTACGGACACAAATTGCTGTGCCACCTGAAGCTCTAAGGTGTAAAGTATCAATCGAATAGAAAATAGAATAATTTTTCATTGTAGGTATTTGAGAAGTTTTGAAGTGGGATTCTTGAATGCAAATTAAAACCGGATTAAATTCTGCAATAAGCATTTTCAGTTCCTCGAAATGGGCGTAAAACCATTACAGTTCCATTGTAGAAGGGTCATTTTGAAAATATTTAAGACTACAGTCAAAAATCGTACAATCAAAACCTTTTTAAGTCAGTGCAGTAGTGCAGACGTTCTAACAGCATCACTCAAAATCCTAAAGTTTTCTGACATTATATCGTTAGTATCTGGGCCATGCGGGTGATCATTTGAATTTTCAGTAATATCAACAGTGGTATCATTAGTATTAGGAGCTTTGTACATAGTGTTAGTAAACTGTGGTATATTTACGTTATTCCTATCATTAGTCGTATCCGCCTTCGTCATTGTCGCCTGTGGCAACAGTGGTTTCGGCATCATTTCGGTCAGCGTTCGGGCTTCAGTACCTAGATCCATCGACGTCGCGAGTGCACAATAGAGAGAAGTTTTGGTGAGAACTGCTTGTTTCCGGTAACTCAATAGAACGGGTGGGGCTTGATGGTGGGTTGTTAATTTTTCGTTCATATGCTCGCTGTTGCTGGGGTTGTTGACTTGGTGTTGGTGTTGTAATTGGGGCCACGCTGCTTTGCACAACGTGGGCGAATGTTGGTCGAGATGATGGTGAAAATCCAAAGACTGCTTGTGGTACCTGGAGGCGTCGTTTTTGTCTGGCTTCTTTCATCGAGATTCGTTCAGATACTCTTATTCTCTGGATTTCTAGTTCGTCGATGAATTTCGGACATTGTTTCGACAATACATGATGGCTTCCGTTGCAATTGATGCAGATTATTGGTCTGGGGCAGGGTGTTCCGTTGTGGAATAGAAGTCCACAAGATGCGCGAACTTGGTTACCCTTACATTGATCTTTTCGATGACCAAATCGGAGGCAGCAAGTACATTTCATTGGCTTGGGAACGTACAATTTTATGCGGCAGCTGTAAAATCCAACTTCAATCGTCTGTGGCAAGTAACTCAGATTGAAGGTGAGAATAAACGAGCCGGTGTCCTCAAGTTTGCCTTTGGAATTCTTTCGTTGCATGCGCTTAACTTCAGTCACATGGCCTTCTGTGAGATATTCCAATATTTCAGTGTCATCTAGCTTGTTCAGATCCGGGCAAAAGATGGTTCCTTTGGATCGATTCATCGTGGTATGTTCAGTGATTTTAACGAAACTCTTTCACAAAATCTCGTTTGCTTCAAGAGATTTTTCGCTTGGTAACGATCAAGGGTCTTCAGAAGAAAGGTACCTTCTTTGGACTTCGAAATTTGTACTCCAGATGTTATGTTGTCGATGCACTTTTTAATAACAAAGGGATTGAGATCGTCCATGGTGCTTTCTGGATCTGTCCTAGTTACGACCAAAAACCTTCCGCCATTGTCGCAACCTCCTGTCCTCAACTGCTTGACGAATTGTTGTTCGTGGAGGTCGTTTCGCTGTGCTGTCCTTTTCCCATTTTTTTTTGCTTTTTGGCTGTTTTCCATCCAATAGCTCTGTTGCTTTCCTCATCAACGGTCAAAGCTTGAAACCTTGAACCAAACGAGATCGGTGGGGTTCCGCCACCTGGATCGGCGGCCAACTTTCGTGTTCTCCTACTATAGGCACTTAGTAGGGTACTCGCACAGGTCTCCAAAAATACTACCGATACTACCGATACCGAAATTTAAATAGAAAAAAATGCCTAACTTTGCTGTCGTAAAATGATGTGATTCACTCAGAGGTTGAAGTCAAACTGAACTACAAAATATTTCTTATCACTCTCATGCAAGGCCGTGAGTACGGGGGAGGGGGGGTTAGGTGTTAACAACCCCCCCCCCCCCCTCCCCCATGTAAATTTCTTCCAAGTAAAATTTTCACCGTAGTATTGGGAAATTACTTGATCTTAAAAGGTGTTTAAAAATAAGTGTGAACAAGTAAGTCAGAAATTTGGCTCGCCTCCGGTGGAATTTAGTCTTAAATCACCCTAGGCTTGAGACATTTCATTTTACGAGACTATATGACGTTCACGAATTGAAACTAATTTCTAACTTTCGATTTGCAATTCAATTACTTACCCTTTTGTATTAAAATTCTAAACTTAACATACAAAAATCCTACCTCGTCTTTAACACCTAGGTTTTTATTACAGGGTCCGGCATATTGAACTGCCACATTACTTCAACAGTATTTATTTCGTTGCTCAGTATTGAACGACCCCTCGTCGCTTTGTTAACATTAAGTCTGAGCTATCATTGGACGTAAGTGTTACTTTGATTCCGATTTATTAGGAATCGTAATAGAAAATATTACTATTATTTTTTCGAGATCTAGTGATAGCCAAAAGTAAGAAAATGGTTTTTGAAATAAATTTATTTGTTTTTTTTTTTTTATTAAAGCGCCCCACCACACTCCCCCATACCAAGAGGCTCGTTTGAGCCCCCTGGTAATGGACGCTTTCTGTTCTCAGCATACCTGACAGCAAAAAACAATTATCAACAACAACTTAACGCGAGCAAAATTTACTCATGCTGAGAGCTTAAAAAAATATTTACATTATGCGGGGAAAGGGTACGATACGATAAACTAAATTTGAATCTCAGTGGACAATGATTTCCTTTTAAGAGATCCATTTTATTTAACAAAACAACAAAAATTAAACAAGAATCTATTAAACTAAAGCTTTACAAAAGAAAAATGAAAAAAAAATGTTTTACTACTAAATGTTTTACTACTAATGACTACTAAAAATTATTGACTAATACGCAAAAAAAAACTGGCAAGGTGATTTGGTTATTGACTAGAGTATTCCTTTGAGGTGACGAATGAGTTGGGTTTTGAAAGAGCTACGGTTGTTAGTGCTTTTAAAGATTTCTGGAAGACTGTTGTAAGATAATGGTCCAATGTAGGAGATTCTGCGTTGACCGAAAGATGCTGAACAGCGACTTTGAAGCAAATGATTCGACTGACGAGTAATTCGAGAGCGAATACCTGAGCTAAACAATAAATTACGGTTATTATCTGTGGAGTTTAAATTATCGAACACGTACATTAATGTTTGTAAGCTGCACAGTTTAGATAATGGCAAAACATTATGAGATGTACTTGAATAAAGTAATGAAGTTGGATAGAGGAAAGGTAGTTTGAAGATAGTTTTCATACAACGATTCTGTAACGTCTGCAACCGGGCAAGAAGGGACAAAGATGCCCTCCCCCACACTGCTATAAGGTAGTTAAACTGGGAATGAATGAATGCAAAGTAAAATTTCATTAGAACATGACGCGGTACAAAATTCCTGACTCTCCAAAGAATGCCACTCAAGGACGATGTTTTTGTGATTATGTTGTTTATATGAGGACTCCAGGAAAGTGTTTCATCCAGTGTCAAACCCAAGTATTTAAAGTTGTCAACTTTTTCAATTGTAGAATTTGCGAAAAAAAGGTGATAACTGCTGGTGATAACTATTCTGGACGAGCAAAAGATCATGTACTTGGTTTTCGATAAGTTTAGAGTTAGAAGGTTGCTATTGAAGTATTTGTGAAGAATTTCTAAGTCTTTTTCCATTTGTTTAACTATAATCTTTGGGCAAGTTCAAGGATAAAACAAAGCAGTGTCATCCGCAAAAAGTCTGGGAATGCCGTGTAAAGGTAGATTGCCTAAATCATTGATGTATAATAAGAATAATAATGGCCCAATATTACTGCCTTGTGGTACACCCACATCAAGTGGTTCCAAAGAGCTTTCTGTTTGGTCGATAGAAACGTATTGTTTCCGACCTGTAAGGTAGCTTTTAATGATGGTATTAGCAACACCCCTTATACCATACCGATCAAGTTTTTTGAGAAGGATTTCGTGATCTAAAGTATCAAAGGCTTTTTTCAAGTCTAGAAACAATCCTCCAACAATTTTCTTTGTGTCTATATTTTCTATGACAGAATCAATCAGTTCACACATAGCTATCAATGTACTGCAGCCGGCTTTGAAGCCGTATTGTAGGTTGTATAAAATATTATTTTCATTAATGAATTGGTTTAGTCTGTTTATTAGAAGTTTTTCAAACACTTTACTAAATACACTAAGCGTTGAAATTGGACGGTAATTGTTGATACATGTGGCATCACCTGATTTAAAGACGGGAACAACTTTTGCGATTTTTAAGATTTCTGGATAGATTCCCGTTTCCAAAATATTATTAAAACACTCAGAAAGTATTCTTGAAAATTCCAAACAATTAGATTTTAGCAGGCTGCTAGGTATTTTATCAGGACCACTACTTTTTTTGTTTTTTAAAGATTGGATTATAAGAACAACTTCGTTACTACTTGCAGGACGTAAAAAAATCGTGTTTGAAACTCTATTTATAAATGACAAATTATCAAAGGATGGATCGGTTACAATACTATTGGCCAGATTCTTTCCAATGTTTGTAAATTAGAAATTAAAGTGTTGACAAATATCTTTTTTATTGTTATTATGGCGATTGTTTACATTCAAATTCATCTCTGGTCTCGAATCTTTCTTGGAAGTTCCTAAAAGAGTGTTTATATTTTTCCATAATTTGGCATGCGATGAGTTATTGAGAAGGTTTTCATAATAATCCTTCTTAGCTTTTCTCTTGCATATTTCGACCTTTTTAGAAATGTGTCTAAGGAGCCCTTTTAAATGTAAATCATCGGGGTTGCTCTTAACTGTTGTTTGCATTTTTGGAATCGTTGTTTTTTCTAGCTGAATTTTGATTTTGAAAACCTCCCGTCTCCCCACAAGGACGGGTCCTTCGAACGGGCCTGACTGGTTCTAAACAATTGTATATGACAACTTTAAACCAAGTGCGTCATTCAAAAAATCATTTTGGAAAATGATCTCGAATCATATGAAATTTCAAAAAAAAGTCGGATTAAACTACAGAAAAATAAAAAAAAAACTTAAGAAAAAACGTGGCATTAAAAAGAACGATTTCTATGAAACTATGTCGAAGACATCAAAGAGCTAAAGCCTAGAATAGAAAAGTTAGAAATTTTATCTCACTCGTAGGGAGATTTTCCAGAAAAAAGATTATTTTTTTACTATAGAACTAATTTTTCTGAAAAACTTCTCCGGAGAAATCAATAACCTAAAATGCGAACCAAAAAGTTATAAGCATTGATTATGTTTTTCGCAATGTTGACCACTGTGCATTCTGGGGAAAAAAGTCTGGAAAATAGTCCATTCTAGGGGGAAAAAAATCAGAAAAATTATGCCTTTTGGGGAAAATTTTTCTGGGGTTTGATTTTGGATATTAGTCTGTGTAAAAATCATTCTGGGCAAAAGATTATGGGTAAACGGTTTAACAATCTTCTATACCTATAAAATTGGCACAAATCTTATGAAATACTAGAGTACAGCGCAAAAATTAATGTCGTAGTTCCAAAAGAGTGTTCAGATGGTTTTGAATCAGTCTTTGTGTGAGATGTTCAAAAGCCAGGATTTTTTCTTTACAAATAATTTAATTGATACCTATCAGTAACCAGCAAGGTAGTGATATTTTCACCAGTACCAGCTGAGGTCAAAGTTGACATAGCGCAAATAATTAATTCTGAAACGCATTCGTCAAATCTCATCTAAAACTGCTGATAGCTAATGAATGCGTGAGCCCAAAACGTTTTCGGTGCCGAATGGTTTGGTCTCAAGCTTAGCCTAGCACCGAGAAGACGATAAGAGGAGGTAAGATTTTCAATCGGTGGATCTAACGACAAATGCGTACCCCAATCAGTTGAGTTGGATAATTCGAACGCAACGGTTCAAGCTATGGACAATTCCGGGGCTCGCAAGATCTCCAGCGTGTTTCCGAAGCGTCGTCACGATGTGCTTCGATGGGATGGCTGGGGCTACAAGGATTCCAAATTTGTGCTGGAGGATGGGTGTATCACGTTCCAGGGCAGTCGATATCCGATTGCCGGGGGAAAAATGAATAATTTCCGGGATTGGGTGGTTGATATGTTCAAAATCGATCTCACAAAGTACAATGCGGCGGCCATTCCGCCGACCGAGTTTCCGGAACCTGTGAAGTGTGAAAAGTTTCTTTCGGAGCTGGGTAGCGCTGGGATAGACTTTTCCGAGGACGGAATGGATCGAATGATGCGATGCCACGGGCAGACCTTAACCGATGTGGAATCCTTGCGGAAACATAAGTACAAACGGATCCCGGATGTGGTTGTGTGGCCCAGCTGTCACGATCAGGTAGTGAAGGTCGTGCAAATGGCCGTTGAAACGGGAATTGTGTTGATTCCGGTCGGTGGGAACACATCGGTCTCGTTGGCCGCAACAACTCCGGAAATTTTCGACCGAACCATCGCTGTGATCGATATGACCCAGATGAACCGGATGTTGTGGATTTCGGAGGAAAATTTGACTGCTTGTTTCGAGGTCGGAATCGTTGGACAGGACATCGAACGAGAGCTGAACAAACTTGGATTCATCTTGGGTCACGAGCCGGATTCGTTTGAGTTTTCCACGTTGGGAGGGTGGATTGCCACCCGTGCCTCCGGGATGAAGAAGAACCTGTATGGGAACATCGAAGACATTGTGGTTCGAGTGCGAATGGTTACCCCCAAGGGAGTTTTAGAAAAGAATTTCACAGCCCCCAGAGTATCGATAGGGCCTGACTTTGATCACGTGATTTTCGGTTCCGAAGGCACCCTCGGTATCGTAACGGAAGCTGTGATAAAAATCCGCCGAATGCCGGATGTCAGACGGTACGAGTCATTGGTTTTTCCAGATTTCTCAACAGGTGTGAGGTTTTTGCGGGAAATTGCAGAAAAACGACTTCAACCGGCCAGTATCCGACTGATCGATAATATTCAGTTCAAATGTGGGGTCCTGCTGGATCCGGCTGGCTCGATCTTCGATGGATTCTACGAGATCATCAAACGGTTTTATCTGACCACCATTTGTGGCTTTCAAATGGACAGTATCGTGGCAGTGACTTTGCTGTTCGAGGGCGAATCCAGACGGGTGGCCGATCACGAGAAGGTGGTTTGCTCCATAGCGAAGAAGCATGGCGGCATCAGGGGTGGCGAAAAAAATGGCAAAAAAGGCTACATGCTGACGTTCGTCGTTGCCTACGTGAGGGTGAGTTTTAATTTTGAACTAGAAAAAATTATAAAAAAAAGTAAAAATTTGAGAAGTTTTTAGAGTTCAAATTGGATAACTAGTGATTTTGGAATTGACAAAGGCAAAAAATTATGAGATTAACGCTTTCGAACAATCTTTAAATTGGGTGATGAAACACGACTTATTAATAACTTTCAGTGGTTATCTCTAATCCATTCCTTGTGAAATCAACAGCAATGTAGATATGTCATTTAATTTCATTAGAGGTTTTGGACCAGCTTTGAAATTAAAAAAAAAATATTTTCTATTGACCTTATATGTCAGTTCAAAGCCAAGAATGCTAGAGGTTGTTTAAAAAAGTCAGTTGAAAGTTGTAAAAGTTATGGTTGTTTTTCTCTATCAATTGTGCTTGTTTGTCTAAATAATATTGAGTGTAGTGACTTTCTTTAAAATGTTTTTTTCGGCTAAAAAGACGCTCGACCTTTCTCTTCAAATTTCGTTAACTGAATGATTTGATCTGACTGAAGGCGTACATCGCGTTCGGCATTCCAAAACTTCTTATTAATTTTCACATACAAATAAACACGACGACGAGCAAGTGTGTAAAAGAGATGCCGATAACAGTAACATTAAAATTACTTACTGTTACAATACTGTTGATTTCATAAAAAAAGTAAAGTGAAGTGATCGATAGCAAATTTATTCACCTTCAATATGAAAAAAAAATACAAATTGATGTTATCTATATCTATATATTTAAAAAGCAATTTCTGTATGTTTGTTTGTTTGTTTGATTGTTTGTCCTCTATAGACTCGGCCGTCTTAACAGCAAGAGACCTGAAATTTGGCATGGATGCTCATTAGGACCAGGAATGATGAAAAATGTTTTCAGATTTTCGGATGACCCCTTCTGAAGGGGGTCGTCCATATAAGACAATTATTGTTTTCGCGATATTGACGTTACTTTTTGTCGGATTGTGTTGAAAATTTGCACATGAGTGTTTTAAAAGACGAGTAATCGATTTCAGGTGTCAAATTTTGTGTAAGGGATCAGCCAAAAGGGTCGCCCATATTAACTGTTCGTTGTTTTTGTGATATTGACGTGATTATAGATCGTATTCAGATGAAAATTGGTATACGATAGTTTTGAGTGACGTGCAATCGATTCGATGTATCATATTCAGTGTAAGGGGCCGGCAAAAGGGTCGTACATTTTAACTTTTCAATATATCAGTGATATTAACGTTTTTATACACCGGATTGGGATGAATATTTACACATAGGAGTTATTAGGGACAAAAAATTGATTTCACTCATCCAAATTTAAGTCAGGGGTCAGCAAAAGGGGTCGTCCATATTAACTATTCACTGTTAATGCGATACTGTCATTATTTTACATCGGATTTAAATGAAAATTGGTTCACGAGGATTTTGAGGGACGAGCAATCCATTTCAGGTATTTAATTCAGTGTAAGGGGCCGGCGAAGGGGGTCGTCCATATTAACATTTCAATATTTTTGCAATATTGTCGTTATTATACATCGGATTGGGATGAAAATTTGAACACGGTTCTTTTCAGCG